>NC_057936.1:57613539-57932039 GCF_018555375.3 Anguilla rostrata
CTTTGTATTACCTATGCCGTTTTGTTAGACTTTTGTATTGTTTCCCGGAGTGACAAACCAACTGATTATAGCGTTGGGGCTTCAGATTGCTTACCATTTCTCTATCTTGCAGAGCATGGTTTGGGATCCATACTGGTTGAGGTCGTAGTGGTGCCATACAAAATGGGTTCATTTTCTCTTTGCTGACTGTTTTGTGTGTGTGCATACATAGAATATATTTTGCGATTTCACCATTTTTACCATATGTGTGTGAATGCCTGCTGGCACCCTCACAAATGCATGATCTTTTGGTTGTACTGGTAAGTCATGCACCCATCATAGACCCTTATCTGCATGCATCCAGTAGCACCCTTGGTGGCTGGGAATATTTTTCAGCTGTTTTTACTGTTATTAAAAAAGCAATGTAATTCATCTAACAAAGCTAACCATTTATTGGGGTTCAATTCCCAAGGTGTCATAATCAGGTGAAGTTACCACAGGCCACATTTGGTTGCATAGGCAGTGTGTTTTGGTCATTGTCTTGCTGCAGGATGAGGCTGGCTCATGAGGTTGGAGGAATTTATTGTATATTGCTGGACAAAACCTTTCTGTACACTCCTAAATTCTTCCTACTGCTGCCATCCTCCATTACATCTTCAATAAAGATGAGCGAGCCTGATCCAGAAGCAGCCATGCAGCCATACAAGTCCAAGTCATGACATTATTTCACCCATATTTAACAGATGGCAAGGGGGGGTTGGATCATGGACTGTTCCTTCCTTTCTCCACACTTTCAGTTATCCATTGCTCTGGTAAAGGTTTATTTTGGTCTCATCTCTCCATAGAACTTTGTTGCAGAACTCCTCTGGCTCATCTCTGTATTTTTTGTAGAATTTTAATCTGCCCTTTTAATTCTTGCTGCTGATGAGAGGTTCGCATCATGCAGTGTAGCATCGATAATGCTGCTCTCAAAGTCTTCTACGTACATTGGCTTATCACATTTTACTTTAATTTTCATAACATTAATGTGTCCAATACATTATAGTGCCCTGAAATGGAGGGGCTAGATATAACAAGTGTCATATTTTCTACATGGTGAAACCAAATTGTTAAGCTATATAAAAATGAAAGCTGAGAATGTGCACTTTAGCCACATGTGAATTGTTTGATTGGAAATATAAAATTGTGGAGTACACTACCAAAAAAGACATTTTTCTTGATTTGGCACTGTACTTCACAATTTCTATATATAGAATGCCCACTCAACACCACATGCTGAATCAAAGCAGCTTGACTGGCCAATACCATAGTAGACTGGAAAAAATTAAAAGACAGATGTTAAGTAAATGCATTCAACTATACCCTGGGATATATAACAGGAAATAAAGGAAGAAAAGCTAATGTTATAAAATGTTAGCCGAGGACAACAGATGTCATTCTGAACATTGTGTACTTACTCCTGGCTTTATGGGGATTTGTCTATCGCAGGAGTTACTGTATGTGATTCTTCCTATTTTGGTCACAATAAAATGAATGCTGAATTCGTGTTAGTGTCTGAAATGCTGTAAAATTGTCTGTTGTATTTCCTGGAAATTAAAAATCCTTCCTTCTGCTTGTATTCCGATTAATGAAACTATAATGAACGCTCTGGCATAGCTCATTTATTTAGTCTATCCGAGATACAATCTCCAGAGCCCATGGCTTCCACACTGCTTTATTACTCCTCCATATGAAAACAGTTTAGGCAGTAAAGCACTGTTGAGAATGGAGATGGGTGACTCACTGTACAAAGTGAACAAACACTTGAATAAATCTTTTTGAGGCTTTTTGAGGTTTAGGTTGTCGTCAGAATAGTATATTGTATATGCTGTATTGACTTGACTTTATGTCCCATTATGTGCTTCAGAGCTGGTAGGAAAATTCATGTGCTGCGTTATGAGTACTTAAGCACAGAGAAACAACGGCATATTGGACTGCGCTGCTGCTTTAATATGAACACCTGCAAATTGTTCTTCTTTTCTTCTATATACAATAACTATTTCCCATCACATTACTGTCTGCTCCAAACTGGACACAAAATGTATCTGTATTCTATTTCACAAATAGCTGTATGCTTTTGCCTTACTAGATTTTTATAGGCACTATAAAATTGCACAAGACGAGAATGGCAGAATGGGTCCACCTCGGGTATAGTTAGATTGCACACTCGTGTTATAGACTTAATGACGCAATGAACATGTTTAACACATGCAACTGTATTTACATTTCACCCTGACACAGACCATACATGCAACACAGCCGTCTTGTTCATATACTGAAAAACATTTTTGAATGCACTGTTGTTTATGGGTAAAATATTATATTAAAGATGTGACTTCAGATTTATTTTTGAATTACACCAATGTGTGAGTAGAATGGCTTATTTCTTTACATAGCAAATATTCTTCTGTGGTTAATTCAGTTAAATTTAAAATGTCAGTTGTAAATATATAACATTTTTTTTTTTTTTTTTTTTGCTCACCACAATGAAGGTCTATCTGGAAAAGCAGAATGTGAAAAATCTGTTTGTTCCATATCGAAACAGTGTCGTACGCTGTTTGGGTCACAGTTATCCCATGGCTCAGTTACATTCACTGCCTCTGATCTCTGCTGAACGTTGCTGGAAATGAGATTATGGCTTCTCCTCAGCAGAGAGCAGTGGTGGCCATAAAGGCCTTGGCTGCACACTAGAAAGCAGCTGAAGAGACTGTACATTGCACCAGAATTATCCCATCTTTCTGGATCATAGTGTGTCAGGTCACAACATTTCATCAAAGCACAAACTGCAGTCGCAGGGTCCCTGCAGGATACACTATGGTGTAATAATTTTGCTCGCAAAGAAAAATGCGCAGAGCTCTGTATGTCGAGAGAGTAAATGCACCAAAAAAATGAATTCTGTCTGTAACTGTATGAGCCCGCCAAACATATCTGAATGTAATTGTTCAAATCATACCACCAAGCCATTGAAATGAGAAATTAATGTACCATAGATATTTATTCATTTGTCAATGGCACTTACTGTCATTATTTGCTATTTATCGCAGGTATTCTGTGAGACACATTTAGTGTTCGCTCAAAGAACACATGGAAAGAAATTGCTATTTTAATTGCCTACCATTTTCGGAAGTTACCCAAAATTAAATACTGGTTTAATGCTGGTAATATTGGTTTGTAACTTGTCTCAGTCCAACAGTGCAGATTCTTGCATGATTTCTGAAGGAGTGTTGCCTTTCAGATGGCGTGTCATGTAGCCTTGTTAACAGCATTTTAAATGGGTTATACTAGACCCATGTGATAGTTACATTATTTCAAATCATTTGAGCCCGCATATTACTTGGCACGGTGACTGAATATTGACCAATTTTTTCATCAAACAATTGGGAATTGATACTCTCCTTATGTGGTCAATCCAATCGGTCCCTCACCGTGTTTCACCACAATCAGGCCAGTAATTAGTGGAACCATGGCAGATGTAATCAATGAACTAAAAGCTGCTTCATATCACACTCTGGATTGCACAACAAATGTCCTTTGGCAGAAGATTGATATTGATAGTAAGACGGATCATTCAGATGAAACAAAATGTCCAATAATGAGGGATGTGCACTGACACCAAAAGCTCCGTGGCTTTCTGAAAGGTTTCAGCCAAGTGATATGTTTCAGTGACAGAGATTATGTCTGTTTTGTTTTATTTAGGTCCTCCACAAGGCTGACAGTTGCTGAATTGTCTTTAAAATGAAGATAAAACATTTGTTATAACTGTGGTTCTAAAGCTGTGGCTGTTGGATGACTGGAATAATTACGTTTTTTCACACTGCTATCAATATGTGGACTTTGAGTAAATATATGTGAATGGAATATATGTGTTGATGTTGAAAAGTTTAAAGCTCTGAAATGTGCCAGATTAATCATACTCTTTTATTAAAAGGACTGTCGAGCTTTCCCATAATTTACTAAAAGTCCACCTAAAATGTTTCTCCTGAGAAAAAATGGTGTGTATTTCAGTTCTCATACAGCTGCACAGTTCGCAGTGAAAACGTAATTGTAAAATGTGAGAGCAATTGATGGGTGTATTTTCGAGGCACACTTGCACAGGCACCCAGCCATAACAAGCTCTTGTTGTGAAGTAGCTTGTGAGGTCCTATCAAAGATGGGTTCTCTCTTGTTGCTGTTTTTTCAGTGTGGAGATGGTTGGGCAAGAACAGGCAAAAAATAGATCTTCTTGAAAACCAAGTCTATTTCTCCATCTTTAGCTCATGCACATACACAAAAAAATACCTGGTATGATATCAATTGCAGATTACCAGTCATCTGAAGTTCTGTTGATTTGTTTGAGAGCTGCAAATGGCCCATAGCTGGTTACTTCAAGATGTTTCCCTGCTGCACCCAAATAGGGGTGAGGTCCTTACCCCGAGATGAAAAGTCAGCTTGCCTCAGAAATCTGGGGCCTGTTTCTCTGGCAGCCAGCGGAGTGTGAAATTTACAGAACTTGTCATGTTAGGACTGCAGCTGCTACGGGGCCTGGGCCGCCACACTGTCAGAGAGGGACCCGGGAGGGGGGGAGATCCAGATGTGAAAGCACTGCCAGCCATTCCGGAATCCTGACGAACTGGCCGAGGGCAAGCTACAATCATTCTCTGTATAAATAATGTCAGCGATTTCCTCCTCGCCGCATTCTGTTTTAAATCTGGTTGCGTTTACGTTCGTTTCGAACGGCCACGAGAATACGAAACTTATGTCTCTCCTCATTCGTATTACTTAAATTATTGTCACAGCTCAAGCTGGATATCGAAAGATTTTGACAGCAATGGACAGCGAGCGGAAAAATGACATCCAGGAAAGCCGAGGAGGGAGAGTCGGGTTGAGAGCCGGCCTTTGTTCACATGACTAACACTGAACTCCATGCTATTTACGTCAAGTCCTATGGCAACAGTGCACATAAATTACAGCGGGGCCATCATCGTTTTCCCTCACAAATTGTAGCAGCGTATCATTTTGTCTCATTTTATTAATTTTTTAAAAATCGGCGAAACTCGAATGACGATGTCGACATTCGCTGCGCCGGGATCTTCGCCTTTTCATTCTCCATCCCCGAAAAATGCCTAAACCCCCCCCCCCCCCCCCAGTCAGGAGAGTGGAACAGATGCTGGCCGACTCGGCTGCCGGCTGGAAGCCTCCGTCCTCTGGTCGGCGGGTCACACGCGCAAGGACAGTCGTGAGGGATGTGTGTTTAACTCCCAGGTTGTTTCGGTAAGCCGAGAAGAATCCCCTCCGGTGATTAGCTCATTAGCGACTCAGCCATGAGAGAGAGAGAGAGAGAGGCGCAGTCCTCCTCGGGAGCTCATGGGACAAGGGAATGAAGGACGTTCACATCCATTCATTTTCCCCTCTCAGTCGCTTGTTTATGTTTTTCGGGTCGCTGCGGGAAAAAAAAAAAAGAGAAAGAAATGTACCGCGGAGTATTAGCATGGTTCTTTGTCCTGGGCTCGTTATTTTCGCTTTGATTACGATCTGGCCCAGCTCAAGTTTCCTTAATTCAGCCCTCTGAAGCTGCTGCAGAAATTGGGGCGCGCTGAGTGATGGTTGACTTGCAGCGGATAGAAACCGCCGTGTGGCGGTGGGGGTGGAACAATGGCAACAGCTATGATCAAAACAACAAGCGGCGCACAATACACAACAGGTAGTCAAAAATGTCATGTTTTCCAATGGATAGGTTATGGGGGAAGGTTTAATTATAGCAGATACCGTGTCAAAAATAATATAGAGATATCGTCAAGAGTGTATTGCTGTACATCCACAGCTGCGGCTGTCTGTCAGCCAGAATGCATTTTATGAGTGTTTCTTTTTTCTTTTTTTTTTCTCGTCGGCACAAAAAAATGTTCCCAACATGCCACCACAAAAAATTAATTATACTGTACATCTGCATCTTCAGTTGAGCTTGAAACCCTTAGCTGGTGACAGGCATGCCACGGGAATCACTGCACAGCATTCCAGGCTGACCACCACTAAGACGGGGGACGCAGCTCTTCCCTGGTACTTCTGCATATCTGATCCCAAATCCAGCCCATCTGTTCTCTATTAATGCCTGTAATTCCACCCCTGCCAGAGCCGCCCCCTCTCCCCTCTTGGCTTGACTCCATCCCCATCCTTGCGTTCACTGGAGCGTGTGCGTCTGTTGCCTCGAATGCAGCTAGGCCTTATTCTACACATGTGGGTTTTCTTTAACACTTCTGGTTGCTGTTCCTTTAATTATTTCCAGAGCCTTTGTACTTTACAGTAATTTTTTGCAGTTTTTTTAATGATCAAATTAGCGCACGTAATTAAAAAAGGAATTGAAAAACATCCTTGCATTTCTCTTGGTGGTGATGAGTGAGGCTCTGTTATTATGCTTTTGAACTCCTGCAGTGCGGGGGCAAGCTATGGACGCTTAAAGCAGCATGACTTTTTTTTTTTGTTTGTTGTTTCTTTAGTTCATTTTCATTTCTTGCCAGAGATTAAAACATTGATAACCACCCTGAAGTTTCAAAAGGGTAATTTGAGTTACCTCTCTGGCAAAATTTCGCTGTTGTTTAGCTGTGCATTTTTTTCCTTTCTTTTTTTCTATTATATTACTCTCTTCCCTTTCTTGCCAGCTGTAGTTTGGAATTGCAGAGCACACTGTCAGTGTGTAGTTCTCATATGAGTTTCACACTAGTTTTAATGCATGCTGCAACAGAATAAACCACACGTTCAAATATTTTTTTTCAGTGCTCTCAAGAGTATGACTGCACTAGGAAGAAATGTGTTCCATCGTATTCTAGAAAAAATTATGTTCATTCCGCTGTAGTTAAAATGTTTTTTTTTTTTTGTTTTTTTTTCCAATCTCAGACTAAAATGAAATACAGAAGTTTTAAAAAGAAACATTTGGCCTCCCTTATACAAAGTCCAAATAGTCAAACTGTAAGTTTTGGAATATTTTTCAAAGAAACTGCTATATTTCTACCAGAAGCTTGCCAGTGCAAAAACAGTAATTGTGATAGATATCATGTCCGGTAAAAGCAAATAAAGAAAGAAAGCAAAATCCTACTGAAAGAAAGAATACAGGAAAGAATTCAACCCATGTAGAGAATAACTCAAGTATTCAATTACTGTTTATAGTTTATTTCTAAAAGGCACCAAGCCTTTAGTTTTAGACACAACTTTTTGAAATGTTTCACTGAGCCATGTAAAACTAATTTCCCCATTGATGTAGGTCACAGATTTTGAGTAAATTAATTTCACGTGTTTCTGGTGGCCCGCCTCTTCTACCTTGATCTAAAGCTGTCTGTATTCAGTTTTACGGTATCTGCTCCTACCACCTTGCTCTAAAGCTCTCTTTATTCAGCCCAACAAAGATACTGATGGACTGCCTTGCTTGTTTGCTATTATGTCATCTATTTCTGTTTCTCATGGACCATGACTGCCAGACAGCCCATCTGGATAATTGAAATGACCTTTTGTTATTTGGTTAGGATTTTTAATATTTTGGCTGATTGTTATTCCCACAGTGCAGGGAAAACATGTCAAGAGCACTCAAACATGACAGAACAGAGAGGGGCAAAATTTTGATCACATTTTTTGATGGAATTATGCGATAATATATTTGGAAAAGGGTCACGTAATTTGTATCAGTCTTTCATTTCAGGACTGAAAATTAAAATGAGAAAACATGAAGCAGCAGTCATCACTTTTTGTTGTTTTTTTTCTAGACCATGGCTCAGTAATTAAACACAATATATCAAATTAAGAGGTAGCAAGCCATTATGTTACCAGTGAAGGGAGAAAAAAAAAAAACACTTAGATACTCAGATACTATATGATGGTCATTTTAGTAATGGTACATTAGTAAGTTTACAGGGCACCTAGAACAATTTTCACACACACAAAAAAGTAAATAATTTATTTTACAATTGTCAGTTAAAATGTGTATTTAAATGGAACTTGAAATGACTTTCAAGTTTTCTGGAAAAAGGCAATGAGTGCAGAAATGAACCCGAGGGATGGGGCTGAGAGCTGCAGACCAAGCAAACACTAAGTCAATGGGCCTTGCAGGACGAATTTGTAAAGGCTCCGTGTGTCAAGCCAGATACTTTTTTAGGTTTTATGTTCTCACAGAGCCCATTTTAGTGCCTTTTAATCCAGCTAAATCTTGGCTGTGTCAATTCTTTATCATCAATAACCGTGTTTAGGACACATTAGAAAACATGTAAACTGTTAAAAATGCAAAGTTTACGCTTACAGTTATGCATTGAGATGCAATTAACATAATTCTGAAAAAGCAACTTGTGACCTCTGTGGAATTGCTTATTATTAAGAAGGCATAATTTACAAGATGGTGTTTAGTTTTTGTTAGCTTAAGTACACACCGAAAGGTTCACAGGGCATAATTACCTTGTACCCTTGTACTGGGACATATTTCAGATTCAGTTCAGAAAATTACTGGCTTCAGCAAACCCCATGTTTATATGTATATTATGTGCATTATAAATATATGTTAACATCTAAATAAAAGTATATTTCCCATAAGAATAGAAGTATATTTTCCATAAAACAGATGCAGTACTTATTTTAAAATGATACATGTAAGGAATATCATTTTAACATTTTTGAAAGTAAATCAGATCATCCAGAATATTATGAATACTAACAGCAGTCAGCTGCTTGTTGACCTGCACTGGGCTGAGGCACAGCTCAATGCATATCCTAGAGGCAAATCCATAAATTGATACTGAAAAGATAATTAATTAAAACAGTGCTGTGTGGTGTTTAGGATCATTTGAACTGTTCCTTACATTAAATTGGCGTTATATTTGCTTGAGAGGTCACTGTCAGTACGTGACTTGCCTCCTCAATTTTTACATCAGCTCTCAGATAACTATTACTCTCAAAGATAATTTTGTTCGCACCTCATATCTATAGATACGACTGTATCTCAGTATAGTCTCCAGTAAGGGCATACTATCCCATTTATTTATGTTTTATTTATGCAAATATCAAGTTAAAATTGGCGTGATGCATTCATCATGCTGTGGTATCTATCACTTAATCTGCACATTGCTTCATGGTAGTTAAATGGTTATGCTTCAAATCCTAGTGTAACTTGTGATTTTGAAAAAAACAATAATAATAATTAACCAAATACCCATGCCTTCCTTCATTGGCTGCTAACAGAAGTTTGTCAGATCAGATGGTGCCTTTTTCGATCACCAACCAGGGGGAGATGTGTGGTGTTAAAAATACCATGTGGCCTTCCTCTGTGCACTTGCTGATTGCTCATTTCAAAAATGATCAATTTGAGCACTTCTGTGTTAGCACTGGCCCTTAATATTCTGCCATTAATCTGTATTTATCATTATAACTATGTAGCAAAAAGCACTGCATATGCTGTTGTTTTAGATTTAAGTGTTACCCCTGTTGGCTAATGGGAAAATGCTGAAGATCGAGTGTCGCACTTGCTGTCTGAGGAGCCTGTGACAGGTTATTAACAGGCAAAGGAGACAGCAAACACTAACAGATGGGAGCCACAGATTTCTAAGCCTTAAACATTCACTATCAAGTATAAGCATTACCAAGTGTCACAATTTCCTTGTAACAGCTTACTTTTTTCTTTTTTTTGCCTTGGAAGTCCTTTTAAAAAGATGGGAAACAATGTCATTATAAACCTTGAGGTTTTGCAGGAAAAAGGCCAGGGCCAGACATTTTACCTTGGAAGAAACATTAGAGTTGTCATAAACCTCTGGCTCCAGGTGCTAACAGAAGGTGACATAGTTTTCTAGAAAATGTAAAAAGAAGTACCTGATGTTCATTGTTTTCTACAGCTTCTGCCATCATGAGGTTTTTTTTTTTTTTCACCAAGCTCTATGCAGGTATATGACCATCTGTCCTTCATTTTGCAAGTCTTGTAACACAGGCAGCAGATGCCCATCAGAGAAGGGGTGATTAATCTCCACAAAGTCTGCTTACTGCCATCTCAGAATCCAAGTTCGAGGAAATGAGAGGCAACCAAACGAAGAATGTCAATCACCAGCTGAACTTACATAGAGACAACCATCTTGTTTGTGCCATCAGAGCAAAAGCCATGCCTTTTTCTCTGTCCACTGGTTTCCTTGAAATATAAAACGTGTTTCTGAACAAGCAGACTCATATCGCCTTGTGGAGAACTGGCTAGCAAGGAAGTTGTCAGAAATGAGGCCATCGCTCATCAGTTGATGGGGTGGTTTCACGTATAAACACTCACAGCCTTCCACCCGTGAAGACCGGGGTGTCACTAATTGTAGTGAAAAGAGGGACGGCCCTCGTCATCCCGCTTTTGATTGGGTCTCTGGTGGCCGCTGCTGCATGGCATGGCCCGCTCAGGGCAGGCCTGGGCATTCCGGCTGTTATTTCTCATGTCCAGGTCCTTTGCAGCAGCCGGTTCACACACAAGCAGGACCTTATCCTTGAAGGATTTATTGTGCTCAGCGGCAAAGTGAGCATTCCGGAGCTTTAGAGTCACCGATCGCCTATCGGCTTTCCAGCAGAATTTGAAATGCTGTAATTGCACGGGGTGGCAGATGGCCATCGCTTTCCTTTCCCTCTTTCAGCCACACTTTGCCTATTTAACCTCTCACAGTATAAGCTCCTCTCGCTGCTTTTTTATTGTACTCATCTGTAAATCTGCTCTTTCCTCCCTGGCAAATGCATTTGCTTTTCCTAGGCCATGCTGGGCCTCTTAGTCACACCTGACACATTGCATATGTTAAACCCAGTTCATTGATGACCGGCCACAGCCAGTATCTACTCTTTGGAAACTCCAAATTCTTTTTTTTATATCGCGACCACATAACTGTTGCAAGGTTTTTCCATTACATTTATAGATATGTGGCTTTACTGCGTTTGAGTGGCTGCTGCTATACAGCTATGTTGAGTCTAAATAGGAATATTGGGTTACATTCATATATATCTACATTAAAATAAAATATTTCCAAATATTATGGGACAGTGAATAAAAATCCATATTCATGCATACGTTTTGCAATAATTTGTCTGCTCCTTAAATGTTTTGAGTCTTTCAAAGCTGTGCATGCAGCATCCTTTCCTTCTTAATTTTTTCAGAAGGGCTTGTGTCTGTTGTTTAATGATAAAATTGTCAATGGCATGGCCTATAGCTACCTTTCTTTCCAGAAAATTACCATTAGATGAAAACTCCCAGCTAATCATTCAGGGGCTTTTATCCCATAAAATTTTAAAAGCCAGCATTAACAACCACCAACAGTTTATCAGGCAATATTGTTATGAATATTGCTTCTTTTTTTATTCAAATTGCATTCTGAAGATTATAAAAAAGAATAAATTGAGAAATCAACACTTTTTATGCACACTGAATATTGGTGAGGCGTGTTATTAGATGAAGCTCATCTTTATAGAACAATCTCCTGGAAGACAAGGGGGGAGGGAGGGTTCAGGAGTAGAATGCATTCCTCAGCTGCTCTTACGGGATCTTATAGACAGAAAAGTAGGCTGATATACTGCATACACTGATCAAGCCCTGGGGATAGGACTTGTGCTGTCCTCCCACAACATAGAAAGCACATCCAGGTAGCTGCACGTAGCAGTCAGCTTCACAAGCTTCTCGGTGTTTAGCCATTTCGGGTATTGTGTGCATTGCTCTTCAATACGTTGCATACCGCTAACACATTGTAGATCGTTGAGTTTAAATATCTGCATTGCTACCGTATGGCAGAAGCGCTTTCCTGTTTGATCCATTCAAAGCTCTCCCAGCCAGAGCAGACCACTGCGCTGTTTTCATGTACCCCCCACCTCCTCATGCCAAGTAATAACAACACAAAGTATTTAGTGGCTGGAGGGTCATAATAAGCCTGTATCAGAGGCTGAGCTGTAATAAAAGTATTCCTGGTGAGAAAATGGTTGCAAACAAGAGAAGGCAGGACAGAGGTAGAAGTAATTAAGCACTGGTGTGTGGAAAACAGCCCTGTGCTCACAGGACAGTGGGAAATGATTACCACATTAAAGTCTGAATATCAACCTGGACTCATGGATAGATGGATGAATATACAAAAAGAGAGACTAAGTATTTCTTTAATTATCGTCTCCGCTATATGTCTTCCAGTATCCTGTTGATGCCAACTAAAGTAAAGGTGGAATAAAAAGCCATGTTGAATGGTTCTTCACTGAACCAATACAAATGAGCTTCTGCTTATCTTGAAGTTGAAAATACCATGGTTAACAGGAGGAGGGGTAGATCTTTTGTCTCCTTTTTTCATTATAAAATATGTTTTATTGTCTTTTGGTACATGTTGATGAATGTCATACTTTTCTATCTGTACATGATTATGAAGCTTCTGACAACAAAAACCAAATTTCATCATTCCAGTTTCTGACCTAGAAACCATGAAACCATATCATGAAATTAGCAATCACACGAGCACAACTATTTCCACTAACCCACCAGAAAGAGGCCATTTATTGATATGAGTCCATAAAGTACACAGTAGGCTACATAATTACTCTCAGCAGTTACTCCTGCTATTCCTCGAAAAAATGAGCGAAACACATTTTTGTCATAATTTACTATTTACAATCTGCAGAGATTGGATACGCGTTCTAATGTAATACGTTCTGTGAATGATACAAATGGAATGCACTGATTAAGCAATTATATGTTCATCATAGAAAAGTTACATCTGGGAAAATAGCAAGTTATATTCAGTACGCATTTCACTGCGGTTCTAATGCAAACCTAATACTGGCAATGAAGTGGCATGGCGATACCAAATATTTTGAGCTTTAATTCAAACTGTACCTCATTTTCATTCATGAAAAAGTAAATGATTCAGCCTTTCTTCGTGATGCTATTGTTTCACACACATAAAATATTATCTCCAAGTTTTTTTTTTTTTAATGCAGGATTGAAAGTATGCAAACTTCCATTTTGTCATGGGCATTATTATTATTATTATTATTATTGTCTATTAAACAGTATGTTTGTCAAATTCTCAGGGAAGTCTTTCAATAGAACAATGCAAATTTTATAGACGTGTGGGAACTGTACATGGAATTCAAATGAGAATACCTGCATGCCCAGCTGTGCGCTTGAGATTGTCCAGCAGTTATGGGCTTTCCTGTGCAATTTCCTGTTGTTGAGCTTTATGAGTCTTTTTAATAAAACATTTCTGCGGCATGAATTTCCCAGTGTGCGTCGTGAAAATCTGAAGAGAAAGAGCAGATCGCCAACTGTACGGCCTGCGTGGTTAGGTCCTGTTTCTCCACTGAATTCAGTGTTTGTTTGGGTGATCAGAAAATACTCATGTCACGCTGTGAATAAATGTGTTTGAATTCTGAACGGTCTCAAACTTAAATTACCCCATAATATCGGAATATGACTTCATGGCAATTTAAACAAAACAAAACAAAAGTTGTGTTCCTTCCCTAAGTGTAGCTCTGGGTGTAGTTTTGTTTGTCTGCCAAAGCATTTCTGCCCCCGTTATTTCCTCCAAATGAGAAAGAGATGTAGTTTCCCCCTGCCGTGAGTGAGCGCCTGTCGAGATGAGAAGTATTCCAGCTGCTTCATGGAGACTAACACAACAGGCCACATGACATCAATTAGAAAAAAAAATCCATTGCCTCTCCAAAACAGAGCAATTTGCCCCTTGTTTGTAGATCTAATAATGGAAATAATTGTTCCTGAAAATGTTTGTTTTGTTTTAGTCTTTTTAGTTTGTGGTTTACAAAGGCAGTGTATTTGGTGAAATTTTGTTCTTTTTTTAAATTCCTTTGTTGGGTTTATTACATGGTTATACTGTCGGTTTGTTTTGTGTAAACTGGACAAAGTTGTAAGTGTTTATAATGAAAAGACGGCCACAACAAAATTCGTCTTAAATTCACCGTAAGTATGAAAGCAAAAAATATATATCAAAATAACAACCTAATTTGAAAGTCTTGCTATGTAATTCCACAGTCAGCCCACCTCAATATTTTCAGCATAATCAGCACTGTAACTCCCCAATAAATGATGGGTCTGGGTCCACTCTGTGTTTTTCACAAATTTTGAATGAAAATGGATTGAGCAAAGATGTGGAAAATAACTAATATTAAAAAAATAATATTAAATGAATACATAAAAAATCTGTTTCAGAGCATAATTCCTGCTCTCTGGAACTACAACTAAAAATAGAAATGTTTAAAAAGTGGATGTCTGTGTGACAGTAAAGGGCACATGATGTGCTATATAATTAACTTTTATTTTTCCTTGGTGTGGGGCTGCTTTTTGTAGCCAGCACTCCAGTTAAGAACTGTGAGTCATGGTGTAGCGTTGAGGGCTGCTAGCATGGCAGAGGCAGCAAATTCTCTTTCATCAGTCTTGTCTGTGGCCTCTGGAACAACTCTTTTTACTTTGCAAGCTTCCATAGGCATTGCTTCTATTTTTTTTTTTTTAAAGGAAATGTTGAGCTCAAGTGAGGATGTGAAAAAAAAAAAAGAATGCAGTCGGCAGTGGATGTAATGTGATCCCACCACACCAATTTTCCCTGTTTATGTATGAGAGGGTAAAGAGGGCTTCTACAGCCTTGGGGTCAGAAAAAAAGGGGCTATCCCGCCTGGCATGTGCCAGGTTGTTTCCTCCCTAAAGCAAAGTGAGGTCAGAGCAATTTCCCAAAGTCAAAACCGAGCCATCAGGCCATCAGCACATTCCCCTTTCATATCGGTCTCGGATGGCTGGAAAATGAGCCAAGGCCATTTTGGAGTCCCTTCTGCAGTCCTCATAGTGGCACACAGATAGAGTTTTCAGACGCTTTTTTTTTCCTCTTTTCAAAAGCAAAAAAAAGAAGGGTAGCCTTCATTACATCTGTGCTCTCCCCTCTTCTCAGAAATCCTACACTGTATCATACCTGACTTACCTCGCTGATGGCAGTTATGTGCAGAGAAGAGAACTGGAGAGGTGAGGGCTTGACCTACATAGAGGTTACAGAGTCTTTTGTGTATCTGATATTATGCATCTAATGTTTTTAACAACTGTTGCCAACTGAAGGTGGAGCAGAGGTTACATGATCGCTACCGTGCATTTGTATGGCTACTTGTGAGCAGGACTACTGGGAATTTATGGACAAAATTGGATGATATTTAGTGGCATTGTTTGACTTTGAGAAATGGAAGAATTTACTTAATTAAGTTTAGGTCTCCACAACTTGCAACGGTATGTACTGAGCTCTTCAATGTTGCGCTCGTTCATGTATGTGTTCAAAAATTAATTCATTGTTTTTTTACAGGGTGACCTCAGTGCATTGTACTTAATGAAGAATTCCACATATAAAATAACAAATAGGGAGGTATGCATGAGAAATCCTCCATCTTTCTCATAGTTTTTACATAAACGTTTGGTGGATGGCAGAATGTTAAAACTCTAACATAATTGCAGGAAGATAGAAACGTTTGGTGAAGAGGAAACCTCTAAACCTCCTGCACAATACTAAGAGTAATCTAATTCACAACAGAGAACAATACTCAGCAGGGTTGTTTGTGATAGCAATTGACCTCAATTTAAACCAGTTGTTTTACCTTTAATTTTTATCTCCAGCAAATTAAGACCACCGACACAACGGGCAACATTGATTGCCAATTTGGTCATTATAAGTTAAACATTCTGAGTGTGGCCTGACTTTTACTACCAGAACATGCTTGTGCTAGCCCAAATCTACCATGGGCCGTATCTGGGGACTTCATTTGGAGGATAATCCCAATAATAAGCACCTTGATCTCCGGGATCTTATCTGTCTCTTGGAATGCAGGGCCTAGTTTGGGCACATAGCTCAGCACATATTCCAGTACATCAGAATATAATTAACAGATTATGGTGAACTGAATTATTCCCTTTTGGTTCAATTCATTCCAATATCCCCCCCCCCCCCCCACCACCACATCCATTTCTGCCTCCAGGTGTTCCAGTTCCAGGAATGTCGGTTTATCAAGATCTACTTTTAATTGAAGCCTTGAAGTACACAATTGTGCGCCGTGAAATCCATAACAATGACTTTGACGTCTTCAGGGTTTGAGTCAGAAAATGCAGAACACAAACCTCACACATATTTCATTAAGCAAGCTTTTACAGAAACTTTCGAACGGAGAATAAAGATTCATAAGAACCTCAAGGACCAAGTAGCCTTGTTATTTCTTTACAGTTTTATCTTTTTTTGTAACCTATGCAAAGATGTTATAGTGTACAGAGCCTCTTTGCCTTCCAGTGTATTGTATGTGCTCATAGAACTTCAAAGGTTTGTGATACCTCTGAATTTAAAACATTTATTAAAAACGGTTTAATCAGAATGTTGAAATTCCATCCTTCTGCACATTTGCAAAATGTTCAAAAGAATGCAGGTCAAACTAAATTGTACACAATTGTGTTACTGTCACAATACCATATTTCTACGGTAACTAAATCGTGTTCTTGTGAATTGTTGTGAGGTTATGATTTAGCACGTGTCAAAACTGTAATGTACTAATGGAAAGCAAACGAATATACCTGACCAATTTAATAAATATTTTCCATTACGTATTATCATCTTAAAATTAAGTTTACGTTGCTTTCCGTTTATTAACTGTATGGGACTATTAATGATTACTTGTCCAGTATCAGAAAGTCCTTCCCCACAAAACAGAATTGTTTACCTCCACCACTTCACCACTGCCTCTCACTCTGTTTTGGCAATCACGAGCTCTCTTCTGTGTCAAGACCCGGAATGTTACATTTGAGCTCCGGTGGAGGTGCTCTGACGGGATGAGACGGAGGCAGCAGATGGCAACGTGACATGCCCAAGGTCAACTGGCACATTACTGTCTGAGCGCTGGATTTGAAACCCAACGCGTCTCTCCCGTCCCTGCCACTTCGCTCGCTATCTAGGTCACCGGGCCCGCCATACGTCCCGCTATCTCAGTTTTAGCGCGCCGCTCCCTGAATCCTACCTCCGCGGTGCGCGGGCAGTCCACCTTATAGCTCCGTCATATTTAATTGGGAGGACGGGTCTCCTAATTATCGCCCGAACAGCCTTGTAGGAATAGGTGTGGGATTAGCATGGAAAATCCCTTGCAAAGTGTCTATGAGATACAATTTTTACAATGAGAAACGCTATATCAAGAGTGGCTCAGCCTTACACCTTCCAGGACCTTGGCACAGCTTTCAACTAATTTTCAGACGGAGCAGAATGAGATTAGAGGGAGAGAGAATGGCGCGGTCCTCCGACACCAGCCCTCGGTATCACAGCCCCCCTAGTACATCTCTTAGCCTCTGTGGCACGGGGCTCTACTGTAATTCTGCAGACAGCTCCTGCTCACCCCCGTCTAGCTACTGTCAGCAGCGCACAGCTCTTCTCTCAGACACGACATGCCGTCCACGGGCTCAGCCAAAGAATGGATGACAGTTGCTTTCTGGAAAAAATATGCCAAAACACATCAGAATGATTGATGAGCATGTGAGAAGCGTCACGCGACACCATGCATATTTATGCCGTTCGAGTCATTCTCTGCGTTTTCGCCCTTGTACAAATGCTTTTTAAATATCCATTGATACGCGCTGACAATTGAGTGAAAATCTTTGGAGAATTTTTTTTTTCTTTTTTCTTTTTTTTAAGAAATTTAAGCAAAAGAGTTTCCACAATTTTTTTTTTTTAAACTGCGAACGTGAACACAAAGAATAGTTTAACAAAGATGTAACAAACATGCCGACAGATGAAAAATTGCATTTTTAATGAACTGTGACAGGGCAGGGTGAACAGTGAGTGGTATTTAACCCAGTACACCCAGTAGATTGGCTTCTCTGCCTTGCCACGCCAATTGCTATAATTCAATATATCTGTAGAAGCTGTTCCAGCTCTGCCAAGTTTGTGCCACTTTAGTACACAGTATCTCCTGTAAAACCCTGTGGAAGCAGTCCGCTTTATTTGTCGCTGGATTTTCAAGAGCACTAATAATGTTTAGTAAAAATGATAGTGACGTGGCTTTCATTCAAATCTAGAATTTCCTAATCTTTTTGGGAATGTTTGACCATAAATGACTCTTATTACTCGTAGTTAGTTACTTTGCTGTGCTGTAGAGGTATATATCACTCATGGTCTGGTTCACCATACTTTCAGTTGTTTTGTATAAGCCACCTAACTTCTCCAGTGCAGCATGATGGCTCAGGTTTTGATTATTTGTGCCCTTTTGGCAGATTTTCTTTTATAGCTGATTGGTCTCAACTGTATCAGTAAGTGCATTTTCCATCTATAGTAATGCCATAGCAGAAGTACTTGGGAATTTTAAAATCTTTTCATCTATAGACTTCTTATAAATAGTCAGTGTTTTAGCAGAAACTATGTTTTCCCTTGAAAAGATGTTTGTTGATAGCCACAAACAGCAAGCATATGGAAGTACTTATAGCAAAACTTAGTTCCCATAGATTTGAAATGTGTCCTATGAAAAGAAATTTTTTGACAGTTTGTCATTATTAAGTGAATCTTCAAAAAAAAAAAAAGTCATCTGGGGACTGGTGTGCATTATGCTTCAGGCATACTGGCTACAGAGTTGAGATTTATTTTATTTATTTTACTTATGTATGTTTTTGTGCTTGACCATTATGTTTAACATCACCAGACTGTGCCAATTGTAATCAGTGAAGGAATTGTTCAAGACCACACTTTTGTCAGTCAAATATTAAAATGGAAACTTCTTTGTGGATAGTGGTTCCCTGAACTATGGCACATTATTTTTGCTTATTTTGTAGGATCTGGGAGGGACGGATGTTTTCCATTTGACAAGTAAAGTAAAATAAGTACAGTTTAATCAGCGCTGAGGTATTTTAGGCAAATTAAAATTTGCTAACTGTAACAAAACTGGGTCTCACAGGAGACACCATTTTGTGGCACTGCGAGAGCCGGGAATTATTCTTGAAAGTACAGTGACACCTAAAGGCTAGTTCCATAGCCATGTTGCATGGTGTGTAAGTGACTTATTCAAGGACAAGCAGAATTTTTTGAAAAAGTGATGAGTTTTCACTTTTACTGGACTTGATAGTTCCAAGCACCGGTGAGAGGGATCAAATTCCCACCCTAATGACATGCCTCGGGCTGCCTTCAGGAGAACTGGCATTTTCATCTCACAATCTGAGGATCTGATTGGGCATCTGTGGAAAAAAAGAGAGAAAAAGAAAAGGAGGGTGGAAATGAGGTAATTTTATTTATTTATTTTTTAAAAACAGCATAATTCTATCTGTCCATCTGTCACCAATGTAAAAAATCATGTTGGCCGTTGTGTATAGTGACATACTATAAACAAATAATACTGCAATATAAAACATGACGTTTTATTACCACACTTTAAATTACAGTATCAATACAAAACAAAACAAAACGCCGTTAAAAGACGAGTAAACTAGTGATGATTGCTTTTGAATCTTACTTCGGGGAGATGCAATACGCTTTTTGCGATGTAAAAACTTTGTGAAAGACTCAGACTAATTAAAAAAACGTACCGTCCTTTTTAAACATATGAAAAAAAGACCCATGTATTTGTTTGCTTTAATGTAATTCGCGTGCACGGCTGTGCTCTGAATAACGTAGGTGATATTCAATTTGTCATGAACAGCGAAATATTCAATCTATCATTTTCTGGTATGTCTTTTTCCCATCCGAAGTCAGGATGCACGCTGTTAATACGGCAGTACAGACCAAAGCACCAGCGAAACAATAAACGTTGACTCGAACTGTCAGCGAGTCTTAATCACCAGGATTAAAGCGAGGCGTAATGCTAGATTCATGTTAATAACACTGGTGGTGAAAAAGGTAAACAGTGTCAGATACACATCTCTGAACTTGAATTTGCCTTTGTGAACAATATCCCATTTCAACACTTTCAAATATGTTGGAATGCATTGGGGGGGGGGGGGGGAAACTTTGCTTGGCCACCAGTAGCCACCCATCATATAAGGTAATTCTTCGTTTAGTAATATAAAGGAATTCTACGGAAACAAAATAGAATAGAATAAAATAGATATAGAAATAAATGGGAGTGCATTTAGGGAAAAGGTGTCCTGGCTTTGATTTTTCAAAGTTGTTTTCATTTGAAGGCTGCGTAGGTGAAGTCGGTCATTTCTTATGACCATCAGCACACTACACTCTATAGTAAACGAGGAAATCAGAGTTGTTCGTCAGAATCCCGAGAGAAATTCAACAATGGAAAGATATTATTGCTTGCATCGTGAGGGCCTCGTTAATGGAAAAAGATTTAGTATTAATACTTTAGGCCTTGCATGTATATTACCTCATCAGATCCCCTTAAGAGATTCTAAAGTGGAAAACAAGCATTTATCGTTTGTTAATAAACGTAAAAGTAAAGTTCGCCACTAAACATTGAAACAATAGATAGAACTTAGATATTAGATATTTCTGTATTTCTTTCTAAAATATTCCCTTGTTCTTATGGCAGTGACATAACTCCTGCTTAATTTTATAACTTAAAAAAAGTATTTTAAAAAAGTATTTTGGAGCCAAAAAAGTAGGCTCTGTGCCTTTATACTCTGAAAAAAGCCCTGCTACAATATTTGAAGTTGACGTGGAAGTGTCATGTAATAGTTCATATTTTAAAGTTGGGCTATATTTAAAGTTGTCTTGTCAAGTCGTTTGTGCCAGACATTATTATTATTATTATTATTATTATTATACAGGCACATTGATTTCCAATGTACTGGGTGCACATTCTTCTCAGTGAATGGTTAGATAAATTTATTGTAGATTCTGCGTTAAATTATCATTTTGTTAGCTGGCAGATGACATAATAAAACAGACAAGCGGTTCCAACTTTAAATATTTAAAAAATATTTTTAAACCTGTCACAGCTCTGGAAGGACCCTGCTTTGACAGAATAAGAAGCAGTATGGGCTACCATCCATAGCCTTGCTTGAAATTTTAATCAAACTTTTGGAAAATGTAATGCAGCTTGTGTGGTATGCGTAGAATGTCCTGTTAAGCTTACATGCATGTAGAAATGTGTATCTATTATGCAAATGAACTTTAAAATATTCCTATGACTGTTACAGACTGTCAAAAGTGAAAATTAAAAAAATACACAGCCCCAGAGTTGTCACCCATACATTTAAATGTCGTCAATGGCCGTGGAGAAGATATGCCTTAAAGGTTAAATCCCGTCCCTGCCTAGCACAATACTTTTACCATAGCTTAGCTGCTCCACTACGATTTGCAGTTGTGTGCACTCCATCGCCCTCTTATCTCATTTTTTAAAAGGGAGTGGATTAAAGTAGGCTGCTCGTGGACACAGACAGACCGACTCCACAGTGACACAGTTTCATGTCTGTTTCAAACCTTGGGAAGCGTTTATCACAGAGGGAAAATGATAAACCAAATGTATGTGTACTGCCATAGACCTTCATATACAACTAGAGTATGATGGTGTGGGTAAACACCATTGGATTTCAGGTTATGTGCTGGTATTGCAGTTGTTGCAACATGTTAATAAAAGCAAACAAAAGGACATTCAGCTATAGCCATGTTAATTGTACGGCCTATTCTGGACAGAAATATAAATTCCACAATATTCAGTTAATGTGGCCACGTGTAAGCATGTACTTAATGAGTAAATGATACATCATATGCACAATATCGAGGGAGGTTTTGTTTCTTGTTTTGGAAGCATGAGGAGGTGTGCCCATGTGAATGGTTGGGGCACTCGCAATGTATTGTTTACTTTGTCTTCTTATTCTGCAGTGACCTCTAGGGGTCAGTTGTTGGGGCAAATCTTAATATGCAGCAAGGTTTTTCTGCTCATTCAGAAAAATGGAACGCTTATTTTATGGATTATTCCATAATGATATTAAATACTATATTCAAGTGCTTTGATAAGTATTGAATTAAAAGAGCATGTGAAATTTAAAATCTGACTATTATAGTTAAATGTTCTTAATACCCTCAGTTAGTACACTGTGTAAATAGTTGAAGAAGCTGGTTGCAGAAAGAAAAATAATTCTGCTCATGTAAAAAAATTAGCAATTAGCAATTTTTTTCACATGAAATTATGTGAAATGACTATCCCAACTATTCTAACTATCCTAACCATACTGTAACTCTGATATCATGTTTTCCTTCTGTTCAATATTCAGTATTAAATAGCTTTAATGAACTACATCAATGCTGAATCTTCATCGTGGAGAAATTAAGCAAACATGGGCAGATGAGAAGATACTTGCAGTTTTTGTTGGTATCTATCTTTGTATCTTTGTAAGCATCTTTTCAACAAAGTGTAAAGAGTGCAGTTTTTTTTTTAGTTTAGTTTAGTATGGTATAAGGAAAAACATCAAGCTTGAGTGTCTTAACAGTCTATTGGGAAACAGTCACTCAACAGTAAAAGAATATTGCCTAAAAGAGCTAATGCAGACGACAGAACAGGAAGTGTGCTTCCATGGTTCAAAATATACATTTTTGCAGAGCTTTAAGGATTGTCAAGATTATGCATTTGTTTGCATCTGTGCAAGCAATATGCAAAGTAAAAAAAAATAGTACTACCCTTTCTGATGGTTATAATTGCATTATAGCTGCAAGGTAGCAATGCAGAGCATTAATATTACATTATAAGAACAAAAGAGAGTTCTGGGCAGAAGCCAATGTAAAAAAAAAAAAAAAAAGATTATTGCTTTTCATTCTCATTGTTCTTGCTTGTACTGTGAAGGAGCATCAAGTTATAACAGGAATTGTGCAAGCATTCTGCTATTTAAGCAGCTGAAATGTAGAAGAGACTTATCTTGGTGATGTGCTGTACTGTACATAAATAAATATAAAATAAGCAGTTGTAACTGATGTGGAGATCTGTATTTCTTAGTCAAGCAGCTCTTGAGAGAGTGAAAGCAATAGGGAAGGAATTCAGTTCATTCTATGAATGCTCTTCTTGTATCCCAATATTACATTTTATGTTGTTCAAAATGTCCAAATATCAAACCATGACAACAAATAAAGCTATTAAAATATTCCCCAAAAACTGTACATAATTGTAACAATTTATTTAAAACCTAAATGTAGTATATTTTGTGTTGAAATAATCATGTTTTGTTCAATTAATACTAATGTGAAGAATGTTAAAATTGTACATGTATGTACTTTTGAAACAGTGCTGGAAATGAATATTTAAAATAACAACACACACACACACACACACACACACGCATGCATGCACACACACACATACACACATATAGAAACATTCTGTATATAAAGTATCTCCAGCCTTGTTTCACACTTGCACATATGAAAGTGAATGCATTTTTAACTAGGCTGTGGCTCATAAAATCAGGGTTATGAAAGAAAATCTAGCCAGACACTGTGTGCATTACTCTAGAATTATTTACAAAATATTTTCTGTGTTTTCTGTCGTTAGCCTGATGAAAAGCTATGCGTGCATCTGCATGAATGTATGCATGAACGCATGTTGGTACACATGTATGTATAATGTAAGATCAATTGCTCCTCTAAGCTGTGATGTTCATGAGTGCATCGGTTTAGAGCATTTCTCAGTAAAACTGCACGAGGCTGAAGATCCACTCCAGCTGAAGCTATTTATAGGAGTCACTTTCATTTGCATCCGGAGCTTACGAGAGTATCATGAAGGATGGCGTCAATTTTAGAATTAATAATTAATTTCATCAGACCCCTGGTTTATTTTCTAAAGCTAAGAGGAATTGGGGATTATTTTTCAAATGCTTGCAAATGGAGCCAGTGAGCATGAAGTTTGCAGCATCCCAATGGCCAACAGACGTCAAAACTTTTAAGTATCCCTATATCAAATATTTATGCCAAAATGTGGTGGTACAGTGAAAATAAACCATACACACACAGACATCACACCTCTATGTAGATCTCTATACATGACCTCTACATACTATATGCATGTGTAAAGCAACAATTGCAATCAATATATCAATACTGATAATCTGTTCAGCAATATTAGGTCAGCTGTCTGAAGTTCCTCATATTACATCTAGCACTAGTGAGAAGACAAACATCTTTAAACATGGCGTCTCTAACATGCATATGGTTTTTCAAGTAGAAATTAAACACTTGCTTCATTTGCCACATGCAGCACCAAAGAGATTAGAATTCGAAGTTATGCATTTTAGTTCATTTGGAAAATTAAACAGATGGATTAAACACGTTTTTGTTACCACTGGCTAAAATTTAGTATGGCGTGCATGCCTTATGCGTCTGCCGAAACTCAGACTATCTGTTCATCTCGCCAGTGACACAAAGCAAAGAAAGACCTAAATCAGACTACATGTTCCATAGACGACATGAAAAAATTATTGAACACCCACAGACAAGTAAGTCCTTACCTCTCTCTTTCCACAAGATGTTTAGGAGTGTTGAAATATGTATTATAACAGCACTTTGTTTTTTAATGTGACTGGTGGCTTCATTGAAATGGCTTTTTCCCCCCGAAATGGGCTTTTTCTTAGCATCAGAACACGCTCCTGTCTTACGAGACTGCATTAACCAGTGTAATTACCGAGCTGAAATGGAGTGTGAAAGGAGTTGTGTGATCAAGGCTTCAATTGAGTCCATTTACTTTTGTGTGTTGTCACATTTTAAAGCAAAGTATAAATATGTTAATGTATGTTTACCCCATTCAGTGCAAGGGCAGGGGTATATTGAAAAAGAAGCTTCATTGAGCACTGCAGCTATGGAGTGGTGGTAGGGAGGAAGGGAGGGATGAAGGGGGGTGCCGATGTATACATTATTCACTATGGCTTCATCACATGTTCCTAGTTTCTTTGGGACTTATTATTCCAACCTGCTTTAATGAATAACAAGAGAGAGGATAGGAAGATGAGAGGATGATTTATGAAGAAAGTGCAGAGAGCACCACCATCTGGTCCATGCCAGTACTACATCACAACAAATGGTGTCCTTCTGTTGAAAAATAAAAATAGCTGCAGATCTCACCCTCGACAATGGCCCCAGCATTAGCATCTGACAAGGTCCTAGCTCGCCGCAGCGCATACAGATGGGGCTTCCTTTGTCGAGGATACTTGTCAAACACATGACAGCCAGATTTCAGGAGGTTCACGGTGCGGCTCAATGTCCAAACGCTGTTGAGAGGGGAAGGGCGAGTGAAGGAACTGCAGCGCCCATATCCAATCTGACTGAGCCCTCGTTCGCGTGAAATCCAGCATTCCAGGTGGCCTACTTTCTGCAAGACTGGACTTTGTCTGTTAGACATTCCAATGTTTCAACATGTTAGTGATTTCTTATTTTTATTACACACACATTTCTTCTTTTTTTTTTTGCAGTCACATTGGCGCTATAATGTTTGATGACCTAGACATATAACTGTTCGATTTGAATGAATGTGCTTTGCTCAAAATTCCTGACTCCTTGTTCCTTTCTATTTATGATGCATGAAAGGCCCTTGCATTTCAGAATCTGTGAAAGGGTCATGCTGTTTTAAGGAGTTAAAGCGATATCAGGGGGTGTCTAGTCCATTAACGGGGTACAGTAATTTGTTTCTGGATTCTGTTTTCCCCTTGAATTTCTCATTGGAGAATAAAGTTACTCTATTGGGGAGATCTGGAGCAGAATAAAGGTTTTTTGCCTCTTGCTTCTGCTATTCCCCTGATCGAGTTGTACAGTGCCCCGTAGAGTATTGCTCAAGCTCACTGCAGTGATTATATGCAGACTTTCATGTGCCGGGCATTCTAGGCTGTACCATCAATTCATCATCAGAAGTCCTCATGAACAGAAATTTTGAAACCAGCTCTAGTAGAATTGTGGTTTTCAAGAGCAGTGGCCTTCCCCAAAGAATCATTGACCAGATGAGATTTACACAAAGAATTATGGAATTTTGGATATACATCTGCAAATAACTGGAGAGCTGAGGTGCAATGAGGGTCATACTGGTGGGTTTGTATAGAAAGTATTTGTATGTAAGCTGGATTTAACTGAATAAAAATAACCATGTGCAACAGCTGTAAGAAAAATAAAATAAAAGATTTTTAAAAACATTCATTAGAAAGGAAATTTTTGTTTGAAAAAGAATATAATTTCCAAGGTTGCCAACAAACGTGAAATATTCAGGGTTCAGTGATGACACATTGAAAGCCTCTGTCATCTCAGACAAGCTTTCTATTGTAAATCTAAACCCATTTGCAGCTGTTATTTGGCCTCTGATTATATTCAACAATTTCACCAACTGCAAGGTCTAAATGTTAGGGGACTATTACATGTCTGCTCTCATGGGTGACAGCTTAACTATTTCTTTTGCTCGGAGAGACTCTGGGGACAACTAAATGGCAGATAAGCCAAGGGCTTCAGACAAGGAATCATGGGACAAAAAAAGTCATAGTCAGGTCTGGCAAATGTTTATCATCAGAGTCAAAGGTTATGCTTCCCAGTAATTTTGAGAAACACAGCATGATTGAAAAGACAACATGTCATGCGATAGACCGGCTGTTTCCCTCTCTGGAACCGGGGAACAGATGACCAGGAGGGCCACACCTGTAACATGTCATTCAGAAGCTGTCAGCGCAAAAATAAGCCTCATTAATCATGTTTATACAACTATTAATCTTGCTGAACTTACAAACAAGTGTTCAAAGAGCAAGGACTCGGTATGTTTAGAATTCTCTCAGGCTGTTGGCAAAGCACCCTGTAAATCTGATCGTTTTCAACTTCCTAATGGTTTTCTACTCATTTATAATGCAAATCAAAACGTCGCGAAAATTAGCGCTCCTGTTTGGCTGTTTTTTTCCCCTGCTTCGGTCCTCATTACCCTTCTTGGGTTATATGGCACGTTCAAGATCTAATACCGCTGCCATTCAAAGATTTGTCAGGCAGCAAAACAAGGTTAGGTGAGCGTGTAACAGGATGCTTACCCTAAATCAACCGTTTGTCGGCTGTTTGCGCATGCTGGGGGGGATGGGTGATTAGATGCACATAAGTCAGTGTTTGTATACTTGGTGTAGGTAATCTCACAAGAATGGCTTTTATTACCTCAGTCAGCTAATGAAGTTAGCTGCTCCACTCATCTAGTTTATTGTCCCTCCCTGGTGATCACTAGAGTGGCTGAAGGGAGCCAGTGATATTGCTCAGCCTGGATAAATATTTCCCTTAATAATTTAAACCTTATCTTCATAAGGCTCCTGTAACAAAGTAACCCCCGCTCAGGAATTTTGGGGAATCAAAGAGGGGGGTCTGTCTAAAAGTAATAAAACAGTGTTCTGGGGGGTTATTTCAAGTCCAGCAGTCTCAAATAAATGATGTTATTGCATAAAACCCAGTTGGCGGCCACCAGTAAACATCCTTTTATAAAAGCGTGCGGTTGTCTAGGAGTGCTGCTTCAACTAGATTTATCACGGCACATAAACATGCATTTTTAAAGGTTTTACCTTTCTTCTCTTGCAAGTAGCCTTTTATGGGAGGGGAAGGAAGTGTTTGTTTTGCCTTTTTTTTTGTTTCTTTTTTAAATTCGGCATTTCAAATAATCCCCTTATGAACTGTTCCTCACCCACGATGAAACGTAGGTGGGCCGCGGCCCTTGCAGTTAAATGAGGAGTTAATAAGATAACAAATATCCTGGTGTGGATCCCCGCACCCACTGCGCCGGGGCGACCCTTCTCAGGCCCCAACCAAATCAAGCAGGATGTGTGGGAACTGGAAGGGTCACGTTCTACCCAGGTGACCAGGAAATGCCTGGCCAGTGTAGTTGACCAGCTGTCCAATCAGGTGAAGTTGATCAATGGCAGCGAGAGCTTGGAGTGACAATGAGGATGACCATGCACTGTGCTCTGTGCACAGACAGAAGTGAGTTGGCAATGGTCATCAAGTAATTTGCGATTGGTCTACATGTCCAAATTTTGCAGCAGTATGTAGTTACAGGTATAGTGTTTTAAAGCTATGCGGATGTATGTGAAAGTGGAATTATAGGTTTTAAATTTTGTAACTCATAATTCCATGTTATGTATTATTTTATGCTGTACTGTAAGCACGGTGGGTTGTACATTTCTATTTAAGGTGCTGTGTGATAAAAAAAATAATACAATTTTTGTTATTATTAGTAGTAGTAGTAGTAGTAGTAGCAGTATACACTGAGACAATAGTTGAAAATTACATTAAATCAAAACAGGACAGGATCCATTAAAATGTATGTATTTTATATAGCTGAGGTGAGTAGTTAGAAGTGGAAGTCCAGTAGGAGGGATGTTCTCAGCTTTCTTCAATGTGACATGATCTGCACTTTTCCACTCAAGAGTTCGACATTAGAGTTAGTATTCCATGGGGTTAAGTGCACCCTGACCCATCCAAGACCCATCTCTTATGAGGGAAGTCCCTGAAGACTAGATTCGACCAACCATTTTAAAAAAACATACCATCTGTAGGGAAGCTGTTTGTTTTAACAACTCTTAGGAGCGGCCAATGAGTGAACTTAGGTCAAGAGTGTCTGAGAACTCACTACGGGACCCAGACCAGTACGATGGTCTGGAGAACAGTTGGTTGTGTTCACAAGTGAATTGAAGCATCCGGCCTGTCGTTTAAAAAACAAATATTGAGATTTGACCCACATGGTGTCAATAATAGGGTGTAATGATTGAACCTTGACATTGGTGCTGACTGTGCCGAAATCAAATCTTCTCTTTTCACACACTTGTGACAACCATAGGGCTTTTTTAATCACTAGGGGAAAGTTCACGAGGTTCACAAAAATGACAGCGCTTTACTTTTTGTAAAGGTTTCATTAGGCGTCACATTTGTAAAGTGAGTTTTGATCTCCATGCACCATCAGCACACACATTTTTGAGAACACCTCCTTGACTGCCGTTCTCCTTTATTTTATTTCAGTTTGTCCCGGCCCCTGGCTACGTCCCTGTGCGAGGTTTATAGGTGCTCTGTACTGCAATGACAGATGTGAGTGGCAGGTTTCTCAAGAAGGTCCACATTAATGGGCCTTACAGGTGTCGTAATCAGGGTGTTAAAACTCACTCTTTTCATTAATCAAAATCAGTGCTATTTTTACTGCCTCCCGCCCCACCCCACTGGCAGTTGAGCACTTTTGCTTTCAATCGCCATGCTGCACTTCCCACTTACCTGACAGCACACAACTGCAGCATTCTCCTCCAAAGATCGAGGGGACACCCTCATTCACAGACTCTTGATCATTTTACACATTAGAACCTTCCACAGAACAGTTATTACATTACCTTTACGTTGGTTCCGATTTCGAGTTGCACTTTGCTGTACAAATGCTGTTGTATTCAGTTTTGACAGAACCTATGTAATTGCTTTGCTAGCTGTTCACTTCCATTATCCAAAATGCTGAAATAGATGTCAAATTCAGGGCATTCAAGTGAGTCAAATGCACATTCTTGACAAATAATTGCCTCAGCAGATAAAGGGAGAGAATTTAACTTGATACTTAATGAGAAGCATGGTAATTGAACAGGTTCCTAGATGGCATTCATAATCCACTTTTGGAAAATGCCTGATAAAATATGCTGCTTAAATACTCCCTCAAAATAATATTTTTTCATACTGCAACAATAATGTGCAATGCCATATCTGCATACCATAAAAAGCGAGTAAATAAAATTGCCTTTGCCTAAATTGGAACCAGCCCTGTGGTGATTACTCCAGGAGGGCGAGAGCATTTTGCCAAGTTGAATCAGCGGGAGTTTCCTCTGCTAAAAGGATTAACGTCAAGTTTAACAACTGAGACAGTTCCCACTTTGTGAATATAAAACAGTACAGTTGGTTTCTCAACATACACTCTGTGGGCTGTGCTATTGCCCTTGTTACAGGATACAGTGGCATGGCTGGCAACGTTATAGAGAGACAACAGTCTATATAATATAACAAATAATGCAACAACAAAAATACGAGGTGCTAACAGCAGTTGGGCCAACGAAAATACAAACTTTGGGATCAAGCCAGTGTAGTTCTTACCACCTTTCCACGGTTGGCCTGTTGTGGAAAGTAAGCACGAAGCTGGCTTCCTGAATGTTCTAGCAGCAGAGTGATTTCTCTCCTTATGTAGTTGCGTGCATGCCAATGCGCTGCTGCCATTTCGCCATTCATCATCCATCCCATTCATTCCTTTCCTAGCCCTGCATTGTTAGCGTTTCGCTTCCCTTGTGGAAAATCCGGGATTTCTCCCCTCCCCCCAGTGAAGGCTAAAGAACAACTTTTTCTTTTTCTTCCAATTGCTTTCTATTATTCCTGTTTGTCAATATGTATCTTCTTCTTGCCCCCTCGCTTGAGACAATGGCAGTACGTGGGAGCTACTCTGATTAAGCACTGTGTAGAGAACAAGAGACCCTTCGTGGAACCTGCCAGCTCGAGACTGCATAATTTGTGTACATGGCGGGAACAAAGACTCCGACGCCGCCTGTAACAGAAACAAGAGCAGCATTGCTTGAGCAAACATGGTGCAGTTTTAACCATTGCGAACCCGTGCGGGTGGTTTAGCAGGCTACTCAGTATCCTTCATTTTAATAAATGCTATGTATATAAGATACATTCAATGTTCCAAGAATATTTAGCGTTCCAACGTTTATAATCAATTCGCAATTATGCAATTACACCGATTTAATCCGCTACAATTAATCCGATAATTATCAGTTAATACAGCTTCTCAATATAGATTATATTGCGTTCGTTTTTAGAATAATTGCATGAGGAAAAATACAGAAATTTGAAATGTGAAGCCTGTTCAGCATTTCATTTTTATCTTCTCTTACCAGGCTCTTTTTCTCTCAACCCCACAAACCCATCTAACAACGGGCACGTGGTCAAAAGGTGCGGTACACGGTACGACTGGAGACAGAAATCAGAGGAAACACGGATTGGCCAGGCCGCGCGTGAGGTCTCTTTCATGTGCGGTGCGCCGGGGCCACTGGCCCGCCCTTCTCTCTCTCTCTCTCTCCAGAACGCTGCCTCTGGCTCTGTGGTGCGTGGTCCGGGAGAGAGGCTTTACGGGCTTGACCCTCTGTTAGGCCTACTTCACGCTGCCCTCAGCCCACTTTCGCTCAGACGTGGGAAACGCATTCTGAGATTTTTATTTATTTATTTATTTTTTTTGATGGAGGGATTTAAGCACAGCGCTCCCCTGGGTTTCTTACTCAGCACGGGATGAACGTTCCTTATGAGGCGGCCTCAGACGGCTCCTCTCCTGCCTTCCGCGACAACAAAAACACTCGTCACCCAGTCGGATTTGCCGTAAGGAAGGGTGAATTCAACTGGAGACAAGAATAGGTGATATTTAGGAATATAGTTCTCAATTTAAGAGACAGTGTGGATTCATCCATCCATCTATCCATTATCTATACTTGCTTATCCTGGGCAGGGTCACAGAGGTGCTGGATCCTATCCCAGCGTGCATTGGGAAAGAGACAGGAATACACCCTGGACAGGCCGTCAATCTGTCACAGGGCAGTGTGGATTCAACTGATGGATTTTCAACTTTCTCCAGGCATTGGAGCAGTGCATGTCACCATCCACAGCTAATTATTAAATTGACTAAATGCAAACCAATACCTGAAAGAAATGTTGTTTTTTACTATACATGGTTGAAAATCATTTGAAAGCGCATTGCTTTAATCCTAAATGTACACAAACTTCCATTGCAGATGTGCCACAGAAACATCTACTGATCAGATTCTGCAGCTTCCAAAGCAAGATTCACCAACAAAAAATCAGCCTTTTATATCACAAAATGAAAACAAAACATGAATCCAGTTTTTTAGGTTACCATACAGTCATCCTCCAGAATCACAGGCTTTTAAATTACACAGGTGACCACGCTGCATGATTTTTTTTTAATGAATTACAAATATTCTGGTGACATTTTCTATCAAAATCATGCTCTGGCATTATTCAACAAATCTAAAGTGAAGGGCCTTTTAATTCAATTTTCACTATTCATGTTTTCAGAGTTGAAAAGACTGCCCAGAGGTAAATTCAGAAGGAACGCTGCTGCAGTCTAGCGTTTCTGTAATGCTAGTCACCAGTTTCATGCCCGTTAGGTAAAAGGTAACACGTGATGATTTTGAATAAGAAGGAGAAATGTAGGTTCTGAGATTGCAAACCGAAATCCAAACATAGCCAGCAAGAATCATACTTTGAGTGCAGCAGCAGCATTGTGTGTTATATTGTAGACTTTAATTATACATTTAGGATTTCTTAATTTGTTTAAATGTTCTTTACTTTGAGAAGTGTCCTCAATAGAAACAATTAAATAAAAAACACCACTGGCTTCGACACGATTGCCAGTAGATGGTTTGATGATTTCCAGGAAAATCCACACAAGCTTATGTAAGCAGGTGATTTGGTTACCATAGCAATGAAAAGATGAGCCTGATACCTGACGAGACTGTGGGAAGGCAGGGAATTTAGATTTCATTAAAATCATGTATTGAGCAAACGTTCACTTTAACAAATGCAATTCTCGAAAATTAATTGCCACATTTAGTTGTAATTCAGTACATTTTTTTGCGTAAAATTTGAGGATTCATTGGAATATTTGATATGAATCAAAGGAGTATGTTTTATAACAACATTAATCAAGCCAGGGGGTGAAATCGCTCCCAATACATTTTAGGCACATAAAAGTCAAAGATGGTCTATTTTTTAAACAATTTCATGTGGAATGCAGTACCTTTTTCACCAGAAAAAATAGTGGAAAAAAATCTGTATACAACAAAAAATGGTGTTGCATAAGAAAAGGTGAACCAGAAAATCCAGATTATATTAATGTATCATATTTACAGCATAATAATTAATTCTACATACGAGGGCATTTTCTATTTGCTGAAAATATCAGAAAATGTATATATATATATGGCAGCCATTAAACCACAGATACTTGGTAAATCAATAGGGATAAAAACAATAAAAAATTTGAGAAACTAAGGCACCAAGGGGAAGGTAGATTTGTAACGTAGCGATGATCGCCAGGGTGCTGCACGGATGGCATGAATGTGATTCTCTGCACACCCCTCCCACCACCAACCCTCCCCCCCCCCCCCACCCCCCTTGTCCCCAAGCCTCCCCACCATCCCCCCTACCCCACCCCCCAGGATGCTACACCATGTTCAATTGAGGATGCAAACGCTTATATCCATACCACTCTTCAATGTTTTCTGCATGATTTCCTCTGCCGAAACAGTCCTCTAAGAGAAAGGAATATAAATGGAGTGTGAGATATTGTTTACCTTTCACAGATCTCAGTAGGGGTGTCACAGTGCTTTCATTTTACTTTTCCGTTTCAGAGTGGATTTTCTTAATGATATTGGATGGAGTGAAGTTCAAGGAAAAGTCTGTAGATCAACAGAATACTTGAATGCCTGAGGTAAAAGTAGAAAGCAAAGGGCCCAATTATTTCAACTTGATGACCCTGGAACAATCACTCAATTATTGAGGCAAGTCTGAGAAAGGTTTGCTCTGAGCAATAGAATAGAAAAGAAAATGGCATACCACAGAAATGGCAAGCACAATGCTAAACCTAATTGACACCACTTTACCTTGGAACGCATTTGAAAAATATTTGGAGACCATCCCAAGTTACAGTGTCAATAACACAATGACACTGACATATTTTCAGCAGCTCATGCCTGCATGTATGTCTTCAGCAAAATATTCAATGCAGACATTTCCTTAAAGCATGAGTATCACACTCTGGGCCAAATATCCAAGATTTCAACAGCATCTTCCTAGAAAAAGTTTAAGGGGGGGGAGGGGGGGGGTTAGAACTTTTGGAAGACTTGGAGAAGGCGATAGGAATCTGTCTGCATCTGTCTTCAGGCAAGTGAAAACTTTAATACTTCTGCTTCCAACTCATCAAGTGGTGAGAAGATAAGAAGCTTCAAGATGATTCTCTACATAATGCATAATATTTATTGCCATATTTCCCTAAAATCAACAAATTACTACCCACCCTCCAGGGGAATGGAGATGCCAGTTTTGTCCATGGTTAAGTGTTGATACGCTCTTTCCCAAATATACACAACCACACACTGAAGCGGACAACCAGGCACATTCAAACATACAAGATGTGTGAGAGAGAACAGAAAAATATCAAAGATATGCACTTATGTATACAAAAATATACAAATATTTAAATATACAAATATACAAATAATAGTGCCTTAACATCTGTACCGCCCACACTCTTTTACGTTTAGATAAGATCAAAGATAGACTGAGGTCAAAGATACCAAGCTAATATAATCCTTAAGCCTGAAAATGAACAGTAAATAAGCAACAGCATTCAGATGTGCAAAGCATCTGAACCCTTGTTTTGGTACAGATTTGGTATGTATAAACATATAGAAGCAGAATTTATTTTTAAACAAAAAAACTATAGAATGTGTGCGTGTGTACATGTATAGAATTATAACAGCTGAGCACCAGAACCTGCTTTCAATTACAAAAATACATGATTCTACAAAGAGCATTTCTCTGGAACAGCAGTCACAACCCAGAAATCTCTTCAACAAGTTTTGAGTACAGCTTAACCTACATTTCTGATTTTCAGCTGGGAAGACAACTGCAGAGTCCCCAGTCTAGCCATCTCAATCTGGCTCTCTAATCACCCCCCCAAGTTTGAGTGACTAATTAAAGTCATTGCCTCTCCATCGCAACCGAATGCTCTGAAAACAAAATGGCTGCTGTTAATCACCCTGGCCCTACACCTCAAAAACTGGAGAGGAATTTAGCAAAAACACTTTTATAATAAAAAAAAACACCAGGTAAAAGACACCGTAGCAACACAGGACATTATCTTCAGAGGAGCGCGAGAAGTCGAGTGACCGCCAGGTTTTTTTTTTTTTTTTTTTTTTAATAGCAGAAGGAGGGAAAAAAAAAAGATGAGTGACAGACTCCGCAGACATACGGTAAAGCCGTCACGCGGTCGCGCGAGTTTCAGGTGCGTCTCCCCGCTGTTCCCGAGAGCGCGGGGTTGCCGTAGCGATCCGGGCGCGGGAGCGAGCGCGCAGAGACAGCTGCTCCCGAGCTCCCCGACGCTCAGCAGTCGACTAATGGGCAGAGCCGCTCCGTCTCATGTCTCTGAGCCTGGCTGGAGGGGATGTATTGATAATATCCGCGCGGATGTCTCAATCCCCAGTAGGGCCGAGCCGGGAGAATCCCCGGGCAGAGGCTCGCTCTTCCCCCCGCAGTCCCTTTCACAGACTGACAGCGCGCACCTTAAAGAGGGGATGAGAGGCGCGTAACAAGAGAGCGGGAGGGAGGGGAAGACCACTCAGCGGGTCCTGCACTTTGGGCTGTTAGAAGTGATAATGCGGAGAGAGGAAACCTGGGGAGAGCCAGCTCAGCCGGCCCTCTTGTTAGGAGCGGGTTTCCCCTCCCGCTCTTTAAAGTTTCACTTTCATTGAGACTGCATTACATTAGCGCCTCTATTTTTATATTCCCCTTACGAATGCCCAAGGGAGCCGAAGGGAGTACCCGTGGATGTGAGCTATGTGGGGAGTTCAGGCTCGGGGCTTACTGTCACCCTGTGGTTTGAACAAAGTGCGTGTGGCTTTTTCTGTGTGTTGAACCGAGCGCAGAGCAGCAGTTTTTTTTGTGTGTGCTGTGCTGCCTTTGACAGGGACAGTCGCACTGGGTCCCTGGCACGGAGTCGGATCACTGTGGGGACTGGCAAGGTCAGGTCAATCCGTCCAAGCAAATAATTTAACCGTGTTACTGCGGCCATTAAAATATACCACAGCGTAAAAAAAAACACGATGGCCAGACTTTCCTTCAGCAAACGACGAACCCGGTTTAATCTGTTGATGCATCTTCCCCCCCTGTAGGAGGGTTCTGACCTCACAAAGGGTACCGGTGAGCTTTGAAATTACACTGAAATTCATTTTTTTCCCCCTGCTGGGATGGGAGGACCAAGGGTTGCGTAGTTCAGCCTCGAGGATAGGAAGGAAGAGGGGACCCTTCGATTGTCGTACAAATGGCAATATCAGGCTTGCGAGGGCCTGTGAAGGCAGGGGAACGTGTATCCAGCATTTCGTCTGTTATCTGGAGCGAGTAGGGAAGACTCCAGCTGAGAGAGATGTTGCAAATGTCTGACACTGATAATGTGATGAAGGAAGTCACACTCCCCTCCTCCTCCTCCCTCAGCTCACACACAAAACCGCTCGTGTCTACAAATGAAATCACTTGTTGTTCCGCCAGGTCTGCCCGGGCCCGTGCTGCCAGTTATTCCCATTCAGAGTTTATCTGCATATTAAAAAATATATATATTCACATTCGCCGAATAAATACAGCGAACGCAGTCAACTGTTCAGTCTTCCCCTTTGACTGTTAAGACTCGCAAAACAACAAAGTTTAAAGACTGTCAAGAAACACTAACACCGGAGGAGCCAAAGCAGCCGGATTTATTTCGACAGGCATAATTTTTTCCCCCAGTTTTCTTTCCTTCGCAGTCAAAAATCTAAATTAAGAAGAAAAACAGCCAGCTTGGAAAAGCAGCCACCAGTTCCAGTTTTTTTTTTTTTCTCCCCTCCCCCAGTCGTAGTTTGCCGCATTTGGACCACTTCTGCCTCACGCTGCGCCGCTTGAATATTTCACAGACGGGCGGGGACGGGCGTCGGCGAGCTTATGTGTTTATTAAAAGTGGGTCAACCGCAGGGACCTCGCTGCTCACAAACTACCCGCTGACAGCTCTGCTCTGGCTGGACAAGTGCAGGTGCAGCCAGGCGCCGGGAAAAAAAAAAAAACGCCAGGGTATTTTTGGAGAGAGCAGGGGGGGCGGTTTAGAATTCAAGGTCCAACGTTTACTTATTTTGAAGTTTCGGGAGGTGTTTGAGGAGGAATTCAAGGTCGTGATCTACACTCTGGCGGCTGACAGAGCGGAGGGGCGGGAGGGGGGGGGCGACGGCCCGCGGCACCGGGCAGGAGAGCAGCGGAGGCTGGCGTGTGGCCGAACGGCGTCCTGACACCCGGAGTGTAAATAAAGGCCTGCAGAAATCGCCGCGAAATCACCTTCATTTCCGCGCTTTCGGGTCAGGACAGGACGTGGCACGGCCGCGGCGGAGAACCAAGCCCGGCTGACAGCCAGCGCGGAGGCGGGCAGAGAGAAACACATCTCCCCGCCCGGCAGCCGAGACGCAACGCGCGATAGGGATGTGCGAGTCTGCGGCACGGACCCCTGCGCATTCCCTGTTGGCTGAGCGGAAATGGCCACCTGAGGGTCTTTGGGGTCCGAGGGGAAGGAACTGCCAAGCGTTTGGAACGTATTTAAAAACTTCAAAAGAAAAACTGGCGGTTAGATTATCCGTAATATCCCATTACCTGCGTGCTCAGAAGACACCCTTCAATGGGCGAGGCGCGCCGTACGTCTCACACTTTGCATACCGCCCGCGCGTGTCACTGAATATTTATAGAAGCAATTTGGGTTCTTTGCTTGAGGGCACAGAACAGAGGCCCACCTGAGATTCAAAACTGCATCCACCTGGTTACAACCCAGTTCCCTAATCCTCCACGCTGCCAGCCCTCCGTGTCACCCGACGAACGAATCCAATTAAACCAGGGAAGCGGCGGTGTTGTTTGAAGCATTTTATTGCTATGTAAACTTAAAATCCATATCCTCAAAGGAAATATACAGCCGTACTTTACATATATGCAGGCAAGATAAAAATGTTTGGCATTGTTGAATGACACAATTGGGGGGAAATGAAAGTACGTATATTCGTAGCACAAGGTCAAATCCATTCGGAGAAACCTTTTGAAACTGACTTTACCTCGGGGTTAGCCATTAACCATTAAAATTAAATAATTTATACAACTGAACACAGTGTCCCTACAATGTACATATATAACTTATGTATAGAATATGATTCCATGGACATTATTAATACAAACTAAGGAGAAACCTACTGCAATTAAGCACATTTTTAACCGTAACGATGGCCAATTACCATTATCACTGGTTGTGCTTCATGTTGGCATACCACTGTTTTGCACTGGCACTTACACCTGATGGAGTAAACATGGGACGCAGCTGCTAAAACACTGTATGGCATAACTGGCATCAGTCAGGGAGGAAACAATGCACTTTGGTTACAGCTGGGCATACTGATCAAATCTAGTGTAACCATCTTCATAAAGAATGCTTTTTCCTCATACAGTAAATAGGTACCTTAAATCCATGATATTACCACTAAAAGACAACACATACATGTATTTTAAAAAAACAACAAAAGAACTTAAGTTACTTAATGCAATTGCAACGCAAATTAATTCAAGTATTTCCCATGAGCAGTTGGCTCTTATCCAGTGCGGGTTAGGGAATCAGCAACTGGTTTTCATGCATGCAAACAAAAAATAATGCAAACAACAGCAGTACACCAAGTCCCACCTTAACATACTGCGAGGCGCATGTTCAACACAACATTCTCTAAGGCGTCTGTTGGCTCCCTAATGTGCAGCCGTACGTTACATAACTAAATGTGAGATCAAAAAACCTCGCTGTTTTCTTCGTGGATACCGCCATCTCCTCCTCTTAACTAAAATGCTCATATTCGGTCTCGGACTCGAAATCAATGAACTGAATTACTGAGCCAAGACTCTTAAGCTTCGCAGTTATTGGGCAGATGATGTGTAGGCTCAGACTGTATTTACGGATCTGAAAGCCTTTCGGGTTCTCCTGTATCGTACCGAATGGAAGCTGCACTAGGGGCATATGGATCATAAAAGCAGCTACTGTATATAATATTAAGACCAGCGCATCTAAACATGTTATGACCATTTAAAAAAAAAAAAAAAAAAAGCACCAAAATTATTTTGCATTCGTCATTAACCGCAAAAATAAGCAATTTACATCCGTTTTCTCAAACAGGGGATTACCTGCATTGTCATTCCATCTTCAGAACATTCTGGTTTTCGTGGAATATGTTACATCTCAAAATAAATGAATACTTTTGTCTTTTGTTTTCCTTTTCATTTTTACAGTACTGTGACATCTGTACAGCGGACAGGTAGCATACAGCAGGCTTTACTGGACGGCGCGTCTGGGACCGGTACAACTTCTGCATATGATGTGGATGTGGTAGTGCTCGGGGGTGAGGGGTGGGGGTGGTGAGGGGGTGAGGGGTGGGGGCGGTGTGGGGGGGAGGGGGTGCACAGTTCCGTCCGTTCTTGCTCTCATTCGGCACAGCCTTTGACACGGGCGGGGTCCGGTCCTCCTCAGCTGGAGTGTTGAGGGGCTCCGGGAACAGATAAATCTGCCAATCTGCAGAGCTGGGAAACAGCTTGTAGCACTCCGTCCATCCCTCCCTCCCTCCCTCCCTCCCTCCCTCCTCTTCTCTCCTCTCCTCAGAACTGCCCCATCCTGGTGGTGAACAGGCTGCGGGAGCGGGGCAAGGCCGAGGAGACGCGTCCGAAGCTGGAGGAAGGCCACTTCATAATGAACTGGGAGGTCACCGGCAGCAGATACCTGGAAGGGGCGAGAGGACGGGACGGGAGAGGCAGTGAGCGGATTTGAAAGACGGGAGAGGTCGAACGAATCAGAGATCAGGCCGCGCTAATCCAAAGGCACGGAAGCCCCGACACGGCACCCCTGCGGCTCCTCTGCGGCTCCTCGGAAGGCTTCTCCTTTTATCTCCCGGCCATTTTCTACGCCGAGCCCCTCGTTCAGTGAGTTCTCCGCGGCAGAAATGAACTGAGCTTGTCGAGAGGGATTAAAGGTCACGTGGTGAGCATAAAAAGTGTCTGAATCTCTAAATGGGTACAGGGACACCCCCCCCCCCACCCACCCACCCCACCCCCCGACCGCGGACGCGTGATTAGATAATTAAGCCCAGGAAAGGGACAGCGAGGTTCGCGGTACACGACGGCTACTGACCTACATGGAAAAGGACCAGAATAGCAGATCGTTCTGCTGCTGTCAGATGTCTCACCAAGGCCAGTTTAGCCTGGCAGCCTACTTCAAACACAGAGATCTTCCACCTGCAGACATCGGTACATTTATTACTTAATTAAAGCACAAAAGGCGGCAGGGTCCAGGAAAAAAAAAATGTTTAGCGGCCTGGGAGAGGGAACCGGAATTTAAATTTTGGCATTTTGTCGAATACGCACCATCCAAGTCTCTGAACTGTAGGGTATAATTGTTATTCACGTTTTTATCTTTTTTTCACTAAGTTGGTCACTACCCCCCATCACTGGGAGGTAACTCAAAATATTTTACCACCGGTTATTCACAGGCAGTTCTTCAAGGACAGCGCTCCAAGCCACACGGCTCATTTTAGCGCTGCTGATTAATTTAAAAAGCAAGTAATCACATCACTCTCAGCCATGCCCTCGCTGAACAAAGAAGCAGCTATCCTGAGCACTTCATGTGTTCGCACGGTGTGCTGCATACTCATACAGTACATATCTGCCCCGATACGTGGGATATTGAGACCTTGTTGCACCACTGAGACCTTCCATTCTTCTATATAATATGCCATCACAACGTGAGAATAAAGCTTTAAAAAATGGTTGAAAATCCCATTGCTGGTGCAAATATTATGTAAACAATGCACACGTAAAATATAGGCTATAGTACAATAAACCTCAGAGGTCCAGCTATAAATATGTACTAACTTCCAATGGGTTTTAAACTCTGGAGGAGCTCCTTGAAAAGGCAAATACATGTTACTAGCATAATTCAGCGCGGCGCTGAAAATAATTCTGGGGTACTGTAATAGAGTCCACGCCTTCCTTGTAAAACGTCTCCCTGACAAATTAACAGACCTGCTTCTTTTAAGTATACCAAAAAAAGAACTGCACAGAAGTCATCGTCTGCAACAGAGCTCTACCCAGGAGAGTTGGCAATATTTAAATTAACTTCATTTAGTTCAAGTACAATGTCCTTGAAACTACTCAAGTGAACCACAGGTACTTGTCAAATGCCTTCTTAAAATGTACTTTGACTACCTTTGTCTCAACCATTCATTGGGGAACAAGGCAGAAAGGAGCAACATTTTTTCACCTTTGTCTTTACAGAGCTGGATTGCACTGGATTTCATATATCAAAACATAAAAACCTGCCTTTGCAGAACTTGTTTTGCATTTACTATTTTTCTAAAACAGACCTCCTGTTTGGTCAATTATTGTACTGTTAGCATTATTTGGGCTTTGATAGAGCTTTGGTTTGGTCAGCCTAGTGTTGGTGTTGAGCTGGGTTTGGGTTGATGTGTATTTCCTACACCATTTTCTCCATGTTGAACACGGTCAACAAAGCCAAGGAAATGTTTACCAACAAAAACCCACACACATTTAAACATCAAGAAAATGGCGGTTGGTATCGCTCGATCTCTGCTACAGTCTTTCAGAGAATCCTGCATGCACAGTAGTAAGCAGCTTATTACGAATTTCTATCACTCAAGTTGGGCTGCGGGACGATGTTTAATTGGATCCACGTAACTCTTTCCCCCGGTCGTAGTCTTTTAATCATCCACAGAGACTTTAAGAAAACCTGCTGGTTCGGAGCCCCCCGGGACCAGTCCCTCTGCACCACTGGTTTCTAAGCGCAATCCAGAGTGAAAGGGCCGCTCTCATTACATTCACCTCAACGCAGCATCCTCAGGTTTCACCTACAGGCGCTCTGTTTCAAAGTCTTCATCCAAGAAGAACTGCCGCATACAACTGGTTAAACTATTGATGAAATTTGTTTCTTCATCAAACGGGACAAAGGCCTTTCATAAAAGCAATAATGCAGTAAACTGAAAGGGGGGCGGCTTTTGTCGAAACCGAATCTCGCACGGTACGGATCTGGGCAACAGGCGAGGCTCCTTCTATATGTTTTTAAACGCATTCAGAAAAATGTTTAAATTGTACTTTGGAAATGGCGTGAAAAACGCACTGCAAGCATTCCAGAACTCGTGAGAGCTGACACGGTAATTGAAGTTGTGACAGGTAAAGTTATTGTGGAGGTGTCAGCGCGCGTCAGTCTGGCGCGGACTCCAGCTCCAGCTCGAGCGCATTCTGAGACCCGCGCCATTACAAAGGAACCTCTAATCGAGCTGAGTGGTGCTTAAGCTGGAACAGGGCTGTCTGCGAAAATAAAAGCCCCCGTATGGCGCTCCCCCTCTGTCCCCCTCTCCAGCCGACTTCGGAGACGCGCGTGTCGGCGCTGGAGGGCGAGCGGCGAGCGGGGGCGGTTTGGGGGCTTGGGGCGCACTCCGGAGTGAGGGGACGAGTGGCTGCGGAGGGGGGGTCACGGGCAGCTGGCGCTCTCCTCGTAATCAGGCACGACTTTCCAAAATAAGGCAAAGCATATGCCCCTAATGGAAAAATAACAAAGTTCACTCTCCATCGGTTCCACAAGTGGGTGGGCCGAGGGGAGGGAGCGTTTCCCCCCCCAAAGTGCTCAAATTAATTAAAAGCATTAGGCAGAGGGGAGATGCGCGGCGCTTACGAGTGAGCTAAGTGTGGAGAGGGCTGGAGAGACGATGTTCTCTTTCGGGGGAAGGGCAAGGGGAGGTGACCGGAGAACATCCTGAGCATGCTCACACAGTCAAGTGTCCTTTATAGGCTGCGCTCAGACACAGCGTGCTGAAACAGTGGGGGGGTGGGGGGGCAGGGGGCGGGGGAGTGGGGTGGAACACAGCGTGAGCAGGCTATAGACAAGGGGGCATTCCCAAATTGAGCAAAAAGGGTTCTTTTGAAAACCTGCTTGGAGGAGCGCGGTGGGAGAGTCGCTGGCCGAGGCAGATCCTGCAGCCAGTGGCACACTTCACCGCGGTCCGGCGATAGGAGCATACGAAAGAGAGAGGTGTTTTAACGGATAATAAAATCCATTAAACTACAAGTCCCATAAATGACTGCCACAATATAAGAGATTTCTAAATCACAGATGGTTATAGATGGACAAATTAGCATCCCATTTAGTGCTTCCCAGTAACGACCGTCCCAGTCATTATCGGACAAATAGCCACATCCATAAAAAGACTACAGTACAGGGTCTATGGAAAAGCAGACATAAATGTATTGCCATTCATACAAGTTGCCGAAGAATATGGGACACAGTGGTACTATTAAAGATTTCAAACCTTTTAACTTTAATTTCCTACTAAATTAAGCCTCTGTTAACAATTAGTGGTTAGAAATTCCCATTGTCCCACAACATGTCACTAAGAACCCTGCGAGGCTGTTATGATAATGTTTTTACTTAGATGCTTTTAAATTGAATGGCGTTGGGTAATGCTCATTGTGCGAGCGCGCCAATTCCCATAAGGTCATTCAGCCTGCCGCTGATCTGTTTCATAATCGGATTAATCTAGTTCCAGGGGGGGCGTGCTAACCTGACCACTTATCCCCAAGTCAGGCGCTCCGGGGGTCTTTACCTCCCGTTCAAAGCACCCCCGCCGCGGAGAGAGCGCCGCTTTGATCGCCGCGTCGCGATTCGCCGAGGGGGTGGGGGGTGGGGGGGCAGGGGGGGCTGCTCACCTGGTGTCGTCCCACTCCGGGCTGAGGCCGGTCAGGGAGCCGCGGGAGTCGGCCACGAACTTGTAGACCACGAGCAGGCAGTCGCGGCACAGCTGCACCAGCCTCTGGCAGCACTGCAGCTCCACCGGCGACACCGCCTCGCTGCTCTTATTCAGGATGGTCTCCCACGACGACCTGCGGGGGAAGGGGGGGGCAGCGCACAGAGCGGGGCGGACGTGAGCACGAGCACCGCCACCCGAGCATATCGCCTTTATTTAATGTCCCCCCGTCTCTCCCGCCCTTTCACGGTCGCCATTTTGTAACCCACGGCGCCAGAACACAGGTCGGGTTCTTTGTTCCTTTGAAGACGGAGCAGTGCTATCAAAGGGCCCTCTTTCAGCCACTGAGTTCTGGATAGTTTTAACTGTTCTGTAACTCCCGCGAAACTTCAGATCTTAAGTTCACATTACACTGCAAATCATACTTAAAAATGTGCTCTCTCTCTCTCTCTCTCTCTCTCTCTCTCTCTGCATGACAATGCACTCCCGTTGAGATCATTCTCCCGCCAGCTGCCTGCGTCCTCCGGAGCCCGGTCTGATTAAACGCGAGCAGCGTGTGGCGCTCGGGCCTGGTGCTAATCCCCCGGCACGCAGACCCTCATCAGCTGAAATAAAACCCCATCCGAAAGGCCGGGCGAGCGGGGCGGCGCGGCCGTCTGTCAGTCACAGCCCCGAGCGCAGGGGCCGGCTCCAGGCAACTCGGGAACCCCCCCGAGCAGACAAAGTTGCAGCTTTACTTTTTAAAATAAAATTTTTTAAAAAACCCCATTTGAAGAAAAACCTTGCGGTCGTCCGCTTCCAGATAAAAAGCAGCCGACACAGTTTGCTTTGTGCGATGATATGATTATGCTAATGCATACGTGGACATCTATAGGCATGTGAAGTGCTGAAATAACTAACATGCTTTTAAAAAAAAACTTCAAAGGCTTCTGTAACGACTAACATTGTCAAAGCCAGAGCCTGTGAATAAGTGAGTCCTCAGCCTGTCTGACCTAACGGTCGTGTCTAAACAGCGCGGTGTTTTAATCGTAATTGGCGTCACATCACACATCTGATGGAGACCGTTACGGTCGCTAGCGGCGCGCTCTCAAAGGCCCTTGTTCTCCAGGATGGTCCCACGTTAATGGGCTGCTTTGATATCCGTTTCCTCTGAGCCTGGAAGGGGCCCACCAGTCAGGTAGTCTCCAAGTCTACACTAGGTAACTTCAATCAGCCAACAACCTTTATACGTACATATCACACAGGGCAGTCTCTATGACCAAGTCTACACTCGGTAACTTCAAGCAGCCAACAACCTTTACACATACATATCACACAGGGCAGTCTCTATGACCAAGTCTACACTCGGTAACTTCAATCAGCCAAGAACCTTTATACATACATATCACACAGGGCAGTCTCTATGACCAAGTCTACACTCGGTAACTTCAATCAGCCAAGAACCTTTATACATACATATCACACAGGGCAGTCTCTATGACCAAGTCTACACTCGGTAACTTCAATCAGCCAAGAACCTTTATACATACATATCACACAGGGCAGTCTCTATGACCAAGTCTACACTAGGTAACTTCAATCAGCCAACAACCTTTATACATACATATCACACAGGGCAGTCTCTATGACCAAGTCTACACTAGGTAACTTCAATCAGCCAACAACCTTTGCACACACACATATATATATATATCACACAATTTTAGGGCTAATCATATCTGTGTGTGTCGTGTCATGATGTTGCATCAATGGCGCTCCTCGCCCTGCTTTCGCCGAGCTGAAACCAGATTTGATTCGCCGTCTCCACGCCTGAACAACGAGGGCCCGAGCAGGGCGAAGAACGGAAGAGAGAAACGCGGGCTGGGAGAGGGGAGGGGCGTCTCCCGAACGGGGTTCGCTCGCGCGCCTCTCGAAGGACGCGCCGCACGAACGCGGCGCTGGCGTACGTGCGTACCGCGATGCACCTCGGGCCGAGGCCGCGCTCCGCTTTTCCCGGAAAGCGTTTAGCACGGGCGTCGGCCCTCGTTTGGGGGAGAGAGAGCGAGGAGGCGGGACCTACCCGGAGTTGGAGAAGCAGTTCCACAGCCCCTGGCCGTGGCTCCAGAGCAGGCGGTTAAAGACACGGTTGAAAAGGCGGTACAAATGTAAACTGTCCACGTCGGGCTCCCTCCAGATCCTCTGCAGCGCCGAGCGCACGTTGGTGCGAACGATGTCCAAGACCTTCGCATGAAATATTAACGGAAAACGAAAGAAGAAGGGGGGGGGGGAGGAAAGAAAAAAAAGGAAGAGTGAGAAATCGAAAATCTGGATTTTAAATAGACGTCCGCGGACGGCTCGGGGGGAAAGAAGAAGAAGAAAGAAAAAAAAAAACAGCACAACACAAAGAGCAGCTGGCAGTGGATTAATTAAGAATCAGGGAGGGAATACGGTCTCGCTAGGTTTATTATTATTTCTGCGGTGGGCATGGCCGCACCCTCTCTCACAGTGGCACGGGCGCTGGGCATAATTACCCGGGCTGTGTGCAAGGTGGAATTGGACAACAGGGCAGGAGACAATGTGAGAAAAGCACCGAGGCCCGACTTGCAGAGGGAGGGGGGGGGGAAAGGAGAGCAGAAGTAATTGCGGCTGGAGTGTCAGTCTCAGGCGTACTGTGTCAAAAAGTTCCTGGTCAGTCGAAGATTTTCTTTCCCTTTTTCCCCCCCTGCCTTCTTCTTTTTTTTTTTGTTGCTCAGGGCCATAGTTTAGGCCTTTGAATCCCGCTCTCTAATTACTGAGATATGCCATTCAACAGAGATGCCAGATTTAATGAACTTGCATGCGGGGGCAAAGTAAACTTTCTCAGAGCGGCCTGACCAGCCTCCCGTCATAATCAGAGTGAAGGGGCACACTGCAAGCCTCGCCAGATGCCTGTGGTTCGTTATACCAGAATCTACATTCCAAGTGGTTTCTGAAAACCACATAAGATTGAGAAGGAATGGGCACCGGGTTTCTCAGATGTCTAACGAACAGCATCCTGTTATAGCCCAGACCCTGCCGAAAATAGGATACTGACGAACGGCTGTACTGCTCATAACAAACCTGGACCGCACTGGGACGGTCAGTTCATGAATCAATGCATCGCATAAGAATAAATACGTAGAACAAATAAATAAATATTCTGGAAAAAAATAACTTCAACTGGCTCGCATTTGCTCGAGTTGGGAAAGAACAAATTGCTTTTAAAGTTAATTCATTAAAGCTCTACAACCTGATGCAATACTCAGTGACTTTGTGCAAAAACTGTCTGTCTGCTTGGAAGTAGCACATCCAGGATTCAACATCAAGCACATTATCTGGAAAATACAAACTTGATAGAATGTTGTCTGGAATTATTTATTATAATACGCCTGCTCATTTAGATCAACTTGCACTCACAGCAAGAACCTGCCACTCAAAATGATTTACTGGTAAAGCAATGACATTTATTTCATGTAAAGTAATCAAATGAAAGTGTGGTTCCATATTTACAGAGAGGAAATAAACAAGATATTTGTGTCATTATGAAAGCAAAAGCCACCTCTTGCAACACAATTAAGGAAAAATCTGAATATCCAGAGTTAATTAGAGGTTGGAGACACATAAAATTCCGGTGTAAAAAAATTCAACTCACCTTCCTTTGTTTTGTGGAGTCCAACTTCACCAACCAATAAGAGGCCACTTTTGGTTTATGATATTTCCAGTTATCAAGTATCTATTGGGAAGAAACAGTTTTTGCAGAATGTGTGGTTAAAGAAATATACAGACGTTTCGTACAATTTCTTTGTGCCTCTCGATTCAGACGTTCTACCTATCGGCTTGTTGACCTCCAGGACATCTCTACCACAGCACTGAAGAGCTCTGCAGTGCAAAGATCCGACGAGACACAGTCAATGTCTGCGGAACAGCCTTCGCTTTCAGAAGCGCTAACAGTGGCTAGGCTGACACAAACGCGCATATTCCGCTCAGACCGAACCAATATTAATTAACGTACGAGCCGCTAATCTACAGTTTCGGTGGGTTTTTAGAGGGATGCCGTCAGGCTGGAGCACTTTATTCCATCGCAGTTAAAGGAATAAATCAGGCAAGACCTTGGAAGAAAAGCAAAAAGCTCACTTCAGATTTTTTTTCGCTTTCTTCACCTTTGCAAACGGGCTGCCGCTCTCAATGGGGGTTTTTACGCGGCACGATAATGAAGTGTGATTAAAATCCATATTTAACGTGCAAAGAGGGTGCCCTGCGCAATGCGAGCCCGCGTCTGGATCGGCGTGCTTCGCTTTCTCCCGCCCCTTCGGCGGTCTGCGATCGCTACGATCCTCGAAGCCTTTCATGTCTTTCAGCTCCATTCTCAGTCGAGTGCTACAGGTCAACGCGGACGCATTTTACCACGCTTTCAAAGCGGCGTCTCGCACCTCCCCCCCCCCCTTTCATACAGCTCTAGAGGGCACAGCATAGAGCCGCCCGGAAGCTCTGCCGCTAAGCTAGCGGACTTCACAAGTAACGGCACATTAAGAACACACAGGCGATGCAATTCATCTGCAGAGGTAAATTAAACCCACGGTAAATTAACAAAGTAATTCATTTTAGCCTACTCGGACTGTAATTACTTAATCGTACCGATCGGCATTACGTTAAGCGCTTCTCCAAAAGAGAAGGAATAAAGCACGACAAAGCTCGCTTAATGGAGGGGGTGTTTTCAGGTGGTCCGCATTAAATCTCAATCTTCCACTTAAAAAGAAAAATCAATGAAAGAAATTACAAGCAAATGCGACACGGTAGATTCCGCACTATCTGATGCGGCAACGTTTGGTTCATTTGCTGAAAAATACAAACAACAAAGGCTACAAGACTACAAAAGGATCTTTCAAAGTGCAAAGTTTCGACACACTCATTTTCATTTGGGCCCATCAATGGTTTATTTAAAAGCAGCTTAAGGTACCGGATGGCGATATAAACGGGGTGAACGTGTCATTAAAAAGGTGTTCCCGGGGAGAGGACGCGATGCTGCTGCCAGCGTGAGGTGAACCGGGAGAGAGCAGACCCAGACACTCACGTCGTCCAGGACCATCTCCGCCTCCTCCTCGCTCTTCCCGGGGAAGCGGATCCTCATTTCGCTCAGAGCGGCCAGGGTCTGCCGAGTCAGCTCCGCCTCCTGCTCCTTAGTTCTCAAGTTGAGCATGGGCTCGCCCTGGAACACGGCGACATTGACCAAACACGGGGGGGGGGGGAGGGTTAGTATGAAGTTTTTACCCATCTTTTCTTTTTTAATCATCAGTTTCACCCCATTCCTGGGCTGCCTCCGTCTGTTTTTCGGAGCTCAGAAACAAGACGGAACAACTGGAACAATTAGCGCAGGCTGTGGCCGCGCTTCAAAGGGAGGCCATCGCCCGGGCCCGCCCGGCTCCTGAGGTGACGGCCTGAAAGGCAGCCGTCGCCGTCTGGAGAACCGCAGCGCAATGCGACGCGGCGCGACGCGGCCTGTCTTTCTTCGGGATAACGAGAGAATGCGCGCGGCGGCTTTGATGGCGTGCGGCTCATGCCATTTCTGCCATAATTACGGAAGGCAGACGGCGGGGGCAGGATTGGCGGGGAAGAAATAATTGAGTTTTCAGAGCGGAGGAACGCTCGTGGAGAAAAACGTGGAGGAGGCACTCCACGTGTGGACGCGTACATCTGCGTGTACACGGCAGAATGAGAGGGGGCCCCGCCCTGCGTGTCTGCATTAAAGTCTGAGCACAAGTGCGTGTGTGTGTCTGTGTGCATGTATGTGCGTGCATCTGTGTGCATGTATGTGCGTGCATGTGTACATGTGTGTGTGACTGTGTGAACAAGTGTGTGTGTGTGTGTGTGCGCGTGCGTCTGTGTATGTGTGTCTGTGCGTGAGAGTGTGTGCGTTGCTGTGTGTGTGTGTGTGTGTGTGTGTGACTGCCTGTGTGTGTTTGTGTATCCGTGTGTGTGAGCGTGCGCGCGTGTGTTACTCCCCGCTATACTTGCCATGCTGGACTGGATGGTCCCCAGGCTGCTGCTGTGGGGCACCCTGCCGGCGGAGGCCCCGCGGTTCAGGGAGTGGGAGCGGGAGGCGGAGCTGGGCCGCAGGGCGGGCGTGGCGGGCTTGGCGGCGGGCGCCCGCTGCTCGCCGGTGGGCGACTGCGCCGTCAGCGAGGAGATGGAGCGCGGGCAGGAGATGGAGCGCCGGATGGGCCCCGGCAGCGTCGGGGAAGCCGAGGGTCCGGCTTTGACGGGCTTGACCGGAGGCTTCCAGTGCACCCTGCCTTCAAGCGGAGGACACGATAAAGAAACGGTAACGCGAGCGATCGAGCACAGAGCCGTTCACGCCCAGCTGCTTTCCTCACGCTGACGGCTAAATCACCATCTCGCTGCGGCGTGACGCTCAAAAAATCCTCATCAAATATTTGACAACAGATAGCAAACAGGACTTCTATAGACCGCGAAAAGCATGTATTTCCCTGGCTACCAAGTCCATTCCCTCCACGGTTCAGATTAGAAAGTCAGCTCCAGCTCATACATTACCCAGCAGGTCAAACATTGAATGCCCTCCAGTTTGACCATGGGCCAGTGTTTGCTGTTCTACTGGTGAACCTTAAGGGAGAGAGGTTGCCAAATTGAGCATTACAGAGCTTAGCTTAGTCCACCCCATATGGACTCTAAGAGAGAGGAGTCAAAGTCACTGCCGCACGGACCCAGAAACCCCGCCAAATCATCTCTTCGTCCTTCATCCCGGAGCTAATGGAAAATCTCTGGCTAGGTCACTGTCCAAATAGAAATCTACTGCTCGTTTCATGGATACGATATACAATAACACACTACCGCGGGTAGGTAAAGCCAAAATATGTATAACACAAAACCTCAGAATATGCAGCTCCATTAGCAACTACTTGCGTGATTGCGTTAAAAATATATACATCGTCTATGAACCTGAAGGAATGCTCAACTTAAATAGCTGTATGAAATGAGTATTGTACCTTATTGAACCTGTGTTTTGCAGTTGTCCAATGACCATGATATGCACTTTCGTACGTCGGTTTTGATAAAAGCGTCTGCTAAATAAATGCAATGTAATGTGATGTAACTTAGCTCCACCCCTCCGCCCCAAGTTTCAGAACAATTTTGCTGCGAGAGTTTTCAAGGTAAGCCGCAAAGTGTTTTCTGTGTTTTTTTTTGTTCACCTTCATAGAGTAATCCCCAAACTGCAGGCACAGAGAGCTCGAGACATTCTGGCCACCAGATCATTGGACTGGAACACATCAAAAAGCTTATTAAAGCTACAGTATATGTGAGCCGAGAGGGCCCTTCCCAGCCACCGCGTGCCAGGGTGACCCGCTAAAGTAGAGCACCGTCAAACAGAAACATCACGCCTCCCTGCCTCTAATTACAAAAAAAAAGGATCGATTTCTGCTGTCTTGTACACATTAATTAGGTAAACAAATACATTATCCAGATGTACTCCTGTAATTCAGGCGGTGTACACTGTTTAACAGAGACGGACCCAGTAGGATGTCTATCTCTTGGCACACGAGGATGTGCATGTGTGTGCTTGTGTGTGTGTGTGTGTGTGTGTGCGTCAATGGCAGAAGTTTGTTTTTATAATTAACGGGCCCTCGTGGTCACCTGGAAAGCATCCGGGGGGGGAATCTCAAATAACATACCATAATATAAAAAGGGAGGGAACGGGGAGCGTCCCGGAAACGCCGGCGGTTCTAACGGGGGCCTCCGATTGGTCGTAAAGAGACTGTTTAACAGGTGCGGTGCGTGCGGCGGGGGCGGGCGGGGCCCTTACTGGAGCGCTCCGACGGCTTGTGCCTGTTCTCCCCCAGGTCGTATGAAACCTTCTTCTCCTTCCGCTCCTGGAGGTCCTCTTTCTCCTGGTCCTCCGAGCCGGACGAGCTGCTGTCGTCGCAGCTGCTGGCGCTGCTGCCGTCCCTCTGCTTCTTGGGCGTCTGGGCGCTCTCGGGCATGGACAACAGGGGCTGGGGGGGGGGGGACACACGGCGTCAGTGGACACGCCCTCGAACCCGCTCCGTTAACGCTCGCCGCCTCGTAAAGCGTAAGGCAGCCGAGGAGAGGAGAGGAGAGCGGAGCGACAGAGGCCGCCCGTACGGGGGGGGCGGGGCGGCGGGGACGCTGTTGGCTGTGCTGTGATTAATGCGACGATGGGAGACGTGTTAACTCCATCCAAACGGCTCCCGGTCCTCCTCCCTCGGTTTGGAGCATGAATTTATAATTTCCTCAACAGGAAAGTTAATTGAATTGAATGTCTATTTCACACCCTGGAAAGAACACACTGTTAGCATTAATAAAGCATTCACATCTGTTAGTCATCGGCTAATTTGGCTGGGCTTTCTTTTTTTTTTACACAATCCACGCTCGGGATGTGATCACGGGCGCATGCTCGTGCAGTCTACTGAAAGAGGCAGAGGGGGAGAGCGCTCTTTCTACCGCGCTCAAACACTTCCCTCGGATGCTGCACTAGGTAGCGCAGGACAGCCAAAGCATGAATCTGCTGTATCTAAATTGCCTCGTTTCTTCTGTCTCTGATTTTTCCAGATGGTTCATAATGCACCCATGGGAATATATATATATATTTATATCCATCTGAACACTCAGCAAAGTCCAGCGGGCCCAAAGAAATCAACTTAAGCTCCGCACAGTCCAAAGTGACAAGCACAAATTAATTTCAGCAAAAGTAATGGCGTGGTGTTAGAACATGCAGTTATCCTAGCGGTGGTTTAATACGGTTTAAAACCGCCTTGACAGTATCGTTTCGGCACCTAATGCATTTTACACTCCTTAAACTCCCGGCTTTTTTTATTTATTTATTTATCTTTTTACTAGATTTAGATGTAGGTTCTCTGGGAATGACTCTGATGTGGGGAAAGCGTGTCTTTTCGTTGTAGCTGTGTGTGCGTGGCGGATGGAGTGTGTTATAAAGCGGGAGAGTCGACAGGGCCGGGTGGGGCCCGGTATTACCTTAGGCCCTCGTTGCCGAGACGATTTGCCCATGAGTTTCTCATCATCCAGCTCGCACTGCTCCAGGAGGTCGAGGATATCTTCCTCCTGAGAGAGAGAGCAAAAAAAATAAAAGAGACGCCCGACAAATTCTCCCTTAACCGTCAGAAGACAGAGATTACGAGCGCTCTCCACGAGCGGGAGTAGATGGGATGGCGCCGCTGGAGAGGCAGGCGAAATAGGCGGGCCCCTCGGCCTGAAACGGGGCAGATTTGTTTTTGATTACCCGCGGAGGCGTCGCGGCGCTCCAAAAGGGGTCGCGCCGTTTGGGTCGGCCGGAACGCTAATGTCAGGCTCGGTCCCGCCGGGGAGAAGGTCGCGGGGGCTAATGCGGCGCTGGCTTGGCGGTAATCTCCCGGCTGGTGTCGAGCCCGTGCCGTACGGCCGCCCCCCTCAGGAGGAGTCACCTTTTCTGTTTTTTTTTTTCTTTACAGGCGCACTGAATGGTGTGTACGCACGCCCGTATCTCTCAAAGTGCAGATGGATAATACTGCGCTCTAGATACGGAGGGCCTCCATTAACAACGCCCTCCATGTCGTACGCGCCTGCCAAGAAAATCACACAGCCCTCAGCACTGGCACCGACAAATCCTTTCCCCCTTAAATTTAGCTTTTCCACCTCGAGAGTCGCGACCGTCACGTGACTTCAGCGTTCCTAAAATGCAGTGCGCCGGCAGCGGCCTCATCCTTGAAAATCTTCGAAACGAACCCACGGAAACTTTAAACAAAACCCAGAGCCCGATAATGAAAACAGTGGAGCCGAGGCACAAGGACAATGACACAGACAGCGGCGGGAGGGGGGAACGGACCCGACGTGCACACAATCCCGGAAGACAAAGGGGAAGTTTGCGCGCTTCCATTAAAGCCTTTGAAAACGCCAATGTCTTCGGCGTTCAATGGCCGTTTCAATCGATGCGCGAGGACGCTTGGCGACGCACGCGAGGCGGAACCGCGAGCGTAGCGCCGCATTCATTTTAAAAACCGAGGAAAAGGAGCGAGAGACGGGGGGAGAAACGCGGAAGCCGGAGGAGTCTCAGGTACATGCCTTCATTCGTTTCAGAGGATTATTCATTTCCTTTTGAAGCGAGGCGGCCCGCCCGGCGAGGAACGTCTGAAAGGCGGCGGAGAGCAGGCTCTCGTACTTCTCCAAGAGCAGCTTGTCATCCGGGGGGTAAATGCGTCTGTCGGGGAGAAGAGAGAAAAGAGGAGAGGCGATAAAAATAAAAAATAAAAAACGTTAAGTATTCAAACGGTTACTTCACGAGCCTCACTTTCATTCGGGCAGGAAGTGAGCAAACCCTGTTGACTCTTTTCCTACGAACGGCTGTACACAAGCGTAACTGTCACCGCAAATTTGTGCTTTCGGCTACAGAGGGCTAACTAATGCGCTGGTTCTCACGCCAGCCCTCCGGAGCCTCTTTCTGGGCTCAAGACTAAATAAATTGGGGGTAATGTTTATCTTTCAGCCCTGGGGACCAGAGAAGCGTGAACTGCGGTTGCTATCTGTGCATGGTATACCACCAAATTATCTCATACAAGATTTGCCATCTAATGAAAACAAGACCGGTGACAGTTATCTAAATAAACAACAACTGCAAGGCTGAATGAAGCAGTGCTTTTGCATAGGTGAACTGCCCCGGGTGCAAATAGATTGGTGTGGTAGATCTGTGTGTGTGTGTGTGTGTGTCTGCGCAGAGCCAAGGAGTCCAGGCATGTTCAGTATGCATGCACTGCGTTCAGAAACACGGGCAACGTGCTACAGTCACGGGATTAACCTCGGTTATGTTCAGATCTGAAGATAAGGCTTTCAGTCCATTAGGACCTCTACATGTGTAATGCAAGCCCGTGTGGAAAAGGTCAAATATTTATACCGCATGCCCTACGAAGAGATTTTTTTTTCTTGCGTTAAACATATGGTAGCTTAATCTGTGAATGACCTACATATCTAGAATTCTTAGTGTTTCAGCAGATTTTCATAGTTGTTTTTTTTTTTTTTTACGAGGCAGCAATGTTAGAAATACCAATTACATCAGCTAAAAATTGACCCATTTCAATGGTTTACCCTTGCATTCATCATCCAGCTTTGAAGTACCGGCACTACATCGGTTTGCCCGTCTTCAAAATCGCTCGTAAAACATCAGATAAGTGGTACGCATTGTAATGGCCACATGCGGAGGTTCTCTTTGAACTCAACTTCCCCCCGTTTGCACACGGTATTTAACGGAACGGCCGGGGCAGGTTGGCAGATTGACTCTCCTCACGAGGGGGCACGGATCAAACCCAAACGCTGCCTTTGGGACCGCGAGGCCTCGCGTCCTCGGACCGGGGCGGGCCGGCTTTGAAGCCGCGTGGCTGAACGGCGCTAGTCGAGCCGCCGCGGCGGAGTTCCGCGAGGACGTTTTAGCATGCGGAATAAGCGCTCGCTGCGCGCGACGTCCCTCCCACCCCCCCGCCCCCCCCCAGGCTCGCGCTGGAGCGGCATCTGGTCTCCTGACAGGTGAATATTAAAAATGGATCTCCTGTTTCTGAAGGCTTTATCAATGACGGAGGAGCGGGAGTTTGGGGCTTCCTCCTCCCTGTTCTTTTTTTTCTTTTCAGGGTTTCTTTTTTTTGCCGCAGCATCCCCGAAGTGTTTAGGCGGGGGACGGGGGGGGAGTCACGATTCAGAGCCACTGACAAGAGAACGCAGGCATCACCCCCATTTCACTTCAGCTCTCTCTCTCTCACTCTCTCTCTCTCTCTCTCCTACTTACTCTTCTGACTTAACATTCTTCCCAATGTTATTTATTCTCCGGGGACCAAAGCGCTCTACAAATGACCCTGTAAATGTAAGTAGAAGCAGGAAGCGGGCCCCGCGGGAGCCCAGACGCGCCTCTCCTTACCTGTAGTTCCCCAGATGTCGGTTCTCATGCTCCTCCCTGGAGATCTGCTTGCGGACCTGAGCCAGCCGCTCTTTCTGAAAAGCAGAGAGGCGTTGCGTTCCCATTACGCGCGGGACTTTAAAAAAATTCAATAAATAAATAAATAACTAAATAAATATTCGGCCCCGTCACACGTTCGCCGAGCGACACGCTCTCTGCCGTCAGAGCCTGATAATGAAGACGAGTTAAAGACAGAGCACAAAGACTCCGGCTGCAGACGCTCTCTCTCTCTCTCATGTCTGTCAACGCCAGAAGGGAATTCATAATTCATATGTATTTTTTTTTTTTTGCTCCTCCGCTCTTGATTTTAATATATCAAACACAATAAACGAGGAAAGGTCAGCCGGTCAATTTGCTGGAGAGCCGCAGGACACCTCCAATTATAGTTTCCCAGCCTGAATCTCAGTGTAACAGTTGTAAATGCTCCAAATTCAGCCTGGGTTCCACGTCCTCGCCCCGTCTCTTTAAAGCCCACTTACGTGCGATGACCCAACAGTCACGCAATCATTCATTATTCACAGGCTGATCAAAAGGCTGACAGAGAGACAGAGTGACGGCTTAGCTTGGCCGGGCTCACCGGACGCTGGGAGACGGCGGGGCCTCTGACAGGCCGTGACCTGCCTGACCCCGAGCCTGAAATAATGAAAGGCAATACTGCCGAGTGACGTGGCTGTTCAGAGTCCCTCAGAGTCTCTCAGAGTCCCTCAGAGTCGCTCAGAGTCCCTCAGAGTGGCTCAGAGTGGCTCAGAGTGGCTCAGAGTCGCTCAGAGTCGCTCAGAGTCGCTCAGAGTCCCTCAGAGTCGCTCAGAGTCCCTCAGAGTCCCTCAGAGTCTCTCAGAGTCCCTCAGAGTCCCTCAGAGTCCCTCAGAGTCTCTCAGAGTCTCTCAGAGTCCCTCAGAGTCCCTCAGAGTCTCTCAGAGTCCTCAGAGTCGCTCAGAGTCCTCAGAGTCGCTCAGAGTCCCTCAGAGTCTCTCAGAGTCCTCAGAGTCCTCAGAGTCGCTCAGAGTCGGCTCAGAGTCTCTAGAGTCGCTCAGAGTCCCTCAGAGTCCTCAGAGTCCCTCAGAGTCCCTCAGAGTCTCTCAGAGTCCTCAGAGTCCTCAGAGTCTCTCAGAGTCCTCAGAGTCTCTCAGAGTCCTCAGAGTCCTCAGAGTCTCTCAGAGTCCCTCAGAGTCTCTCAGAGTCTCTCAGAGTCCTCAGAGTCCTCAGAGTCCTCAGAGTCCTCAGAGTCGCTCAGAGTCCTCAGAGTCTCTCAGAGTCCCTCAGAGTCCCTCAGAGTCCTCAGAGTCTTCAGAGTCCTCAGAGTCCTCAGAGTCCTCAGAGTCCTCAGAGTCCCTCAGAGTCCTCAGAGTCGCTCAGAGTCCCTCAGAGTCCTCAGAGTCGCTCAGAGTCGCTCAGAGTCGCTCAGAGTCACTCAGAGTCACTCAGTCTTTCAGAGTCCCTCAGAGTCACTTAGAGTCAATCAGTCGCTCAGAGTCACTGAGTCACTCTGATTCATTCGGAGTCTCTCAGAGTCGTGGGGACGGGCGCGGGGCTACCGCCGGGGGTCGGCGCGCACCAGCTCCTCTTTCCTCCGCTCCAGCGTGTGCCTCTGCTTCTCCCACTCGGAGGACCCGGCCGACAGCTTCTTCATGGAGCCCTGGCCGTACAGCCGGCGCTGCGCCTCCGCCTTCTGCTGCGCCAGGTTCCGCCGCTTATCGCTGGCCCTGGGGGACGGAGCCGGGGGGGGTCAGAGTGAGGAACGCGCCGGGCGCTCCCCGAAAAACACACACACCGGGCGCTCCCCGAAAAACACACACACCGACAGCCTCTTTCACGCTCTCCTTTTCGACTGCCATTCCGGGGCTCACAAAGGGCCGGGGATTACTGCCCCAGGAGCTCACCCTCTACCTTCGGAGCGCTTACTGTCAGGGCTCGGCTGCGATTGGACAGAACGAAAGCCTCATGAATGGCAACGCAGTCTCCAGTTCAGCCCCTCAGAAAAAGCCATCTCTATGCAGAGGGCGAGCCGCAGCGCTTTAAATCACAAACTCATATTTTTTTATCAGTTTATCAGGGTCGGGCTGCTTTTTTCATTCCGTTACATCATTATTAACAAATAGCCTACTGGCACTCAGTACGGCTCAATTATACTGCAGAGCGCACAGCGCAAAATAGTGCCTCGCAGTTAATACTTAGCGCGTGCGCTAACGCGGCGTTAGCTTAGGCTATATTTGGCCATGCGGTGGACCGCGGGAGCGCCGTCAGAGCTGCCGCGATCAACCGGCGCGGCCTTCTCCTCGGTGTCCCTTGCAACCCGCGGGCTCGCGAGCGCGCACGTGCAGCACGTTCCGTTCTTCCCATACATTTCCCCCACCCCCGTCAGCATTCCGGTTTTAAAGCTTCTTTTCTTTTTTCCACTAAAGAGTAAATAAGAGCTCAGGCAGAGATTTACTCAATGTTCTCTTGTGTGTTTTGCTGGGGAGAACAACAAAGATCTCTCACATCAAAGGGTACTTGTTATGACTGATCAGTGAAATATGCAGCATTAAAATGCGCTGACCCTATGTAGGTTCATCTGGCTCTTTTTAACTGCAGGATGTTTCACGCACACAACGCGCTCTGCTCTGGGAGAGCTAACGGTACCTGATGTTCAGGAGCTTCAGAGCGTTGATCAGGACTCCCTTCTTAACGTCATAGTCAATCTTCTGATCCGTCCCGAAACTTGGAGCTCGATTTATCTAGGACGAAACATTTGAAAGGTATTATTTCACAAAAAAAAAAAAAACATGTTTCAACACAGGCCAGAAGCGAGGCTCCCTTTGTCTGATTTGAGGGTGAGGGGCAGTGTGTTTGCGGGGGGGGGGGGTTTGGGGGGTTGCGCCGTTAGAGGCTTGCTGCATAACCTTTGACCTCGCCGAGGCACACATCCTGCCTGAACAAGGGCAGCTGTCACCTGATCGGGGAGGGGGGGGGGGGCGGTCTCGGCACGCCGGCAGAGGCGACGGGCCCCCCCCCCCCTCCATCCGCGGTGTGCTACTGCCCCCTGCCCTGCCGCGGGGAACAGCCGCCGGACCGACCCCTCTCTGGGAATATCAATACTACCGCTCGTGACCGAGAATTACCGCCAACGTCTGGCGTGAGTGAGAGGGCCGTCCTGTTGCACCGCCGACACCTTTCACCGCGCGGCAGCCAGGGAATTTCCAAAGACCGTTTTTTAAAAACGAATCCGCAGCGGCGTCGGCGACACGAATCCCGAGTGCGAGGTATTATTCGTCAGATGAGAAGATCTTTTTTTTCCTTTTTCCAGATGGTTCGGGGATTGCTGAACGCAACAAAAGGAACTTGCATATTGAGGAGGGCGCTGATTGGATTGCTTTCCGTCTTAAAAAGGGGGAGTTCAGCGACTGCCTGCCACCGCCAGCGCATCCCCCGCTGCAGACGGCATCGGTGTGAACTCCCGGAGCCTTTAGATAATTTTAACACCACTGTCAACCCTCTTCCCCCCTGTTTTCTATTGCTTTGGTGCTACGGCAACATGACGCATTGCCATTTTTTTTTCTTTTTCTTTTTAAACACAAAAAAATGCCTTTATTTTACTTGAGGAAACTGCTCTCTGGTAGACCTCACACACAAAGTCACAAACGATACTCCGTTCACTTAAAAAAAACAAAATAAGGAACACACCTTTAACACAAAATGGGGCGCGTACCAAGAACAAAAAAAAAATGGTAATCAAATTCAGATATTTACAGCAATAACTGAATCATTCATCCCTTTTTAGTCCCGATGTTGCTTTTGGAGACCGTTTATGATTAATGCCTTTCTTTTGCGGGGGGGGGGGCTTTTTGGGGGCTTGGGATTTTCGCCATGCTGTTAAAAGCGCGCGGGGGGGGTATCGCATGCCTCGTACGTGAGACGTTCGGACCCGGTCATTAAGCTTGGCGGCTGGGGGCGGTGGGGGGGAAACCAGCAGCCCGACCAGCTCTACCCCGCGCTCCTCCAGAAGCCCGACCGGCTCTACCCCGCGCCCCTCCAGAAGCCCGCCCGGCTCTACCCCGCGCTCCTCCAGAAGCCCGCCCGGCTCTACCCCGCGCTCCTCCAGAAGCCGCTGCAAAGGGGAGGAGAGGCGCAAATCCTCTCCGGGCTGTGGGTAAATCTACCCCGGCTGGATGCTAATCCCCATCACAAAGGTGGTTACTGATGTGTGCGAGGCTTAGAAGCAAGCTGTAAGATAATATTTACATCACAACTGAGCGCGGGGCGGAGGAAAGAAAGAAAAAAAAACTGAGGGGAACTGCAACAGTGTGCTAAATCAATGAATTTACTGTACTGACCGTAACTCTAGCAGCTTCTAGCGTCCCCGGGCTTCCAGCGCTGCAACATTAGCCGCGGAAAGCTACCCCCCCTTTGCAGATGGTCGGTTTCACAAAACAACAAAGAGAGCTCATCAAGTTCTACAACACTGGAGCCCCCGAGATTTATAGTGTCAGGCATTTAACAGAGGGTTCCTTTGGAATTCAACGGTCTCCGTAGATGGAGGGAGTGCATTTAGCCTCAGAGTCTCGAATGTAACCTTCTTCCCAGCACTTGACGAAAAAAAAAAAGTAGAAAATCGCAATTCTAATTTACATTCCCTTCAAATATAATTAACGGGAGGAAAAAAAGTACATTGGTCTGCGGATAATACCGTTGCTCTGCATAATCCTGGTTACATTTTTCTTTTTCCTCATTTTCACTGTGATTTGTAGTGTCAATCTGTCATCCTGAAAGGAATGAGACTGGCAGTATACCAGGCCCTTTCTCATTGAGGAAGTCAGGCCAGTCTGGGGCTAATGAACCCCTGTAGCCTTTAAAACCCTGTAGTGATTTCCTTAAGTGTCTCTGGCAGGGGCTTAAAGACTCCGAATATAAAGAGGCATTCAATAAAAATGTCAGATGAAAAGATGAAAGTTCGGGTTTGATTTCCAGCCTAAATCTGCCATTTCTGAACGCGCCGGCGACAACAGGAAAAAACAAGGACGGCAACAAATCGCAAAAAAAAAATAAAGAGAAACAAGAGCCATTTTGTGAAGTCGGCTCGCCGGTACTTCCTCTCCTAGCTCTCCCCCGAATTGACAGCCGCAGTTGAGGGAGAAAGAGCAGATCTTTGGAGGGGCGGCCGTACACTCAGGGATTGTTCTGCACCTGGATCCCCACGGCTTTGATGCATAAATAACCTGTCAACATTTCCATAACCACTTGTGGGATTCAACCCCTCGTTCGCCCTCGGTGTGTACCGTTCCCCCAAAAAAATGGATTACCCATTTGGTTTCAATTTGCTTTGATGTGCTCGCGGGGTCTAATGATCTCAATTACTGCCCTTAAAGTAAAAACTCTGCAAAAAAAAAAAAAATCCTTCAACCGATGAATGCTCACATCAAAATGTTCAGTTGAGGAATGGAAGAGAAACAAAAGGGAAATCTATTGCGCTTCCAGACCTGGAGAGTGTGGCTATTCGATATATTAGACGAGGGTGGAGAAATAACGAGCGCTGGCTATAAATCGATGATCTATAAAATTCAACGCGCGCCATTTTGGACTCGCAGAGCGAAAGAGAAATATTCATTCTGTTTAAACATAGCACGGTCACCCGAATGCGCGCAGGTGATTAATTGCCTCCGGAAGACCTCGGCGGCTTATCGGAGAAACGTTAGCGCGGGCGAACGCGGGTTTCCTGAGAAACCGATACCGGCCGCGGAGTCCGGCCGCCCGAAGGATAGCGGCGTAGCGACACAAAGGGGGGAAAAGGCAGGGCGACGCAGGCGGCCGCTCACAAAATGAAAGCGGCCCTTTCAGAACGCCGTCCGCCTCCGTGTTTTTGTTCTTTTGTTGCGTTTCGCGGAGGCCCGGAGGCCCGGCGGTAAACCCGACGCTCCCGTTCCGCGCGACGCACGCCGCCGCGGCGGTGAGCTCTCAGACGGACGCTTTTTAAGGTCGCCCGTTAAGCCGGTCTGGAGCGGCTCCCGCGCGCGCCGGTGCGGCTGGGGCCGCGACACGATGACTTTCAGGGACCGGCAGCCCGCGCCGCTCCCAGATAAACCGGCAAAAACAGCAGGGCGCGGTTTTCCACTGTCGCTCAACGCCGGCTCAAAAAGTCCAAATTTGGTGTTTTTACAGCCAGCCGGTGAAGTAAAACAAACGCAACGTTGACTCATGCAGATATAGATAGGCAGAGATAGACAGACACATAGATCACTGTAATGGTTTTTTTTTTTTAAACAAGCCTATTGGAAATGCACAGGCGTTCACAAAAGGGGAACACTGCCATCTAGAGCTGTGCACAAGGCTGCTCAGAGGCTGTCCAGTGCAGCTACAGAATGCCAGTGCAGTTAATGCTCATTTTCACAACTTATATTTCTTCAAAAAAAAAAAAAGAAATTGTAATGTATTATCAAAAATCACATTACATTTACAATTAGGCAAAGACAAAAGATATCATTTTAATGAGCAATAAAAAATCCATAATAAATAATAAAAGTACTACCACTTCTACTGATCACAAAGCACGTACCATGTGTAATTATACCATGCACTCACCACGAATGTTAGGAAAACAAAGCAAAGACTTTGCTTTTCTATATTCTCTCAGATATATGTCACGGTTACTTATTCATGCAGCGGACTTAAATTGATAATATCAACTGTGATGTCAGAATTAAAAAATGATATTAAAGTGTGGAATAATGAAAGCATTAACAATTTATACTCAGCAATTCATACATCGCTCAAAAGGATCTTTTTTCATTTTCCTGGATTACTGCCTCGATGTTTTACACGAGGCGCTGCAGAAATAATTGAAGCGCGTGCCTTGGCGTCTCCGTCGGATTTGCACGCAGAATGCAGTTCCGTGCCGTCGTCCAACTGTAAGCTTTCATGTCCCTCAATGCGAAAACACAATTACTCAAGGACATTTTAAGGGCTCTTTCAATATGACTGCTCTTCAGCTTGGGGTGGGGGGGGGGTGTGTGTGGGGGTTTAACTTTCCCTTTCAGCCCCGCGCACGGCAACGGGGGGGAAAATGGCCGCCGCGACGCCGAGGAGAAGCCCAAAGATCAGAAGTGCGCCCGAGCGGGCCGTGAAAAGGCAGCCTGTTTGTTTGCGCTCGCCCCGGCGCGGACCGCTCCCATTCATCCCGACGGGGAGAAAGGAAGTCTGGCTTGTGTCGGCTTTCAGGGAAGGACAAACAAACTCATCTTGAAACAATCGGCGGAGAGGGGGGGGGGGGGGGAGAGGGCGGGCTGGACCACCGCGGGGGTGCAGTCTGAGCTGTCACGGTCCTGAGAAACGCCCCCGAAGCCCGCCTGACCCACGCTCGCCTCATTAGTTGCCAATCACTACGTGCACTCCCAGGAGGGCCGGCAATTAGGCCGCAGCCTTTCCGACGTACAAAAACCGAATAACTTCGCCTCCATTTGGAGAAAACCAACATCCCCTCTCACGTGTAACTGCGGCGCCAGACAACAGCCCGCCCGGCCGGCCCTGGACGAGGGAGCGAAAGCGCTGGCTTCTCCGCGCCGTTTCTCGGATTCCGCTTTTTATTTTCTTCTTTTTTTTGCGTCTTATTTTTGGCGTGTGCGGGCGGGAGTTAGGCCCCTCCCCCCCAGCCCCTGCTCTCTTGAAGGAAAAGGTGGGGGGTTTGATGCTGGGGAAGATCAGAAAAAGGCCACGCACGCACGCACACGCGCGCGTGCGGTTCTCAGCGCCCTGAAGAGCAAGCGTCGCGCGGGGCTGGTCGCGCTCGCGGCGGCGGCTCTCTTAACGAGCGGGGCCGTCTTTGGAGAGGGCGAGAGCTGTCCTTACGGGGACCTTCCCGGACGCTAATTACCCGGCGAACGCTCGCTCCTTTTATTTATAAAACCAGCTGTGCTTTTTTGTAAACCCCTGCAAAACAAGGAGCGTAGACCCCTGCCTTTTTAATGAGCCCGAACGCCACAAGTGGTCCACGGGCTCGCTGCGCCGGGCCAGGAATCCGTAAAACAATAAATAACCTTGCGGTGGGAATTCCGGCAGGAGCGACGCGGCGTGTCATTTAAGGGGGCGGTTCGCATGCGCTCGGCTCTCTCCTCGCTCGCTGTGCGCGCTGAATGCATTCCTGTGAGCCGCGCTCGCGTTATTTGTCATGCCAGCTTAACAACTCCGGTGTGACCGGCTCCTGGAAACACTTGTGAAAAATTAGAGGGGGGAAACCTGGGTGGGGGGAGAGGGGGCAAAAAATGATAGTGTTGTGCCAAGATCTTTCATTAATGGACAAAAGCTGGTTCGGTGATACTTTCTGAACTCCCGGCACTGGCTGCCCAGCGGTAACCTTTCAGATCAGCTGGCTGCGGAGCAATTACCGAACCACAGCCGGACCAGCCACCGAGCGCACAACAACAGCCAATGAAACGTCGGGAAAAAATCCAGATGGGCTTTTTTTTTCTTTTTTTTTTCTAATGGCCAGATGGGGTGACGGGTTTCTAGAGTTACACCGTTTTTGTGTCTTTCTGTGCGGCCGCCATGTTTTAAATGTCAATGGGAGCTAAAAACCTGTGTTGAAAACCCAGGGAATTAAGATAAGAATCGCACAAAGGCCGCCTCTCTCTCTCTCTCTCTCTCTCTCTCTCGCCTCACCACAACCTGCCCGCCCGATGGCTTCGCCTGCCTCCTATTTCTCCCAGCTTTCTTCCGCTGCTCTTTGAAACGGCGTTTGGCATTCTTTTTCCCGCAGGTGCGTGTTTATCCGGGTCCGCACGCGGTGACATTTTCCCCTCGGTGCGTTTTCGCGGCAGCCGCTGATTTTCCTTTTGTCTGCTCATTTGGAACGGGCCAAACCGGAGTCAGCTCAGCTCTACCCCCCCCCCCTCTCTCTCCGTCCCCTAATCAGCGTTGTTTGCTGCGCCGCGCAAATGCGAATGCCTCGTTCGAAAACCACGCTGACTTTTCGAGCATAATTGCAGGATGTGAAGTGCAATCACGGCCCTTTTCTTGAAACGTACCCCGCGCCGGGAACAGAATTGTATTTGACATTTTCTCTCTCGACGATACCATCTACGTTTCAGAAGCGAGTTCGGGATTCGAGTCCGCCTGTCGCTGACATGTTTTGTCCTTGTAAACAGGAAGGAAAAAAAAGACGCGCGGCGTCGCTGGACGTACGAGAGGCAATCACCGAGAGGCAGGGCCTCTGTTTTATCTGTGGTGACACGCGGCAACCTGAGACATTTAGACTACACATGCAAACATTTAGACAATGCGTATTCACTTCTCAGAAAACAAAAAGACTGTTCTAGAATATTTAAACGTCCTGAAAGTATAAGAATACAACAATAGGCACTTAAGCATATTTAAATGGAGGCAAAATATACCTGTGCAAAATTGCCATTTGGGGGAATCTATTTGAGACAATGGAATAACAGATTGAAGCACCGCCAGCGAAGCAGGCAATAACAGGTTCAGGAATGAACGCTGAACGCGACACAAAGTACACAGAGGCAGACACCTGCTAAGGAGGCGAACAAACAGTTGTCGGCCTAGCACGTTCGGCTGCGCGCGTCCAAGACGCCGCGCGGTTCGCTCGTAAACGTCTGCGGATTCCTGGGAACGAACGGGCGCCGCCGCAAATGTAGCGTGAAAGAGGAGCCGCCGCGCCCCGCGTGGAACCTGCGAGGACGTTAACTGACGAGAGTTATGGCGGCGATCGTTAGCGGCGGAGTGTAACAGCTGCGTCCACGGCTGTGTGCACCCGCTCGCGCGAGGGGGCCGTGCGCTCGCGAGCCGCCGCCGTCGCCAAGCACGTCTCGCTCTGCGCCCTTTCGTCGCTCGGTCACGGGAAACTAGGCGGTAACAGCGCGGAGACGCACGGCGCGGTTTCGGTCGACGGCTTTTTTTTAAAGAGATTCGCTTTTTGCGCGTGACGGTGAAAACAAAGCTATTACAAAGGTATCTAAGATCCTCTGCTCAGTCTATGGTTGGGGTTGGGGGGGGGGGGGAGGAGGGGGAGGGAAGACCAAAAAAAGGGGCGAAATGAAAAAAAAAAAAAAAAAACTAACACCCGGCTCTTTGGGTTTAAAGATTTAGGTCAGGTTTCCACTGGCTGCTTTGGTCCGGGGAGATGGAAAACCTGGCCTGGATTTCCCTGGCAAATGGCAACTGCACGGATGCACAGATGTCAGGCTTGAACTGCCGGCGCTGCGCGGCTGGTGAACCTGTATTTCTGACTGACGTTCTGAAGGTGCATCTGGCGAGGTGGATCAGAAATAGCACTCGTCACAGGCAGAATTAGCCGCTGCTTAAAGGCACGGCTCATATAACCCACATTTGTTTCCCCTCAACCGTGTGACCTTAATTTATGGCCTCACACATAGACTGACGTTTGATATTTATATCTCGCCATATAAATCCCCACAGCTGACACTGCTTGCTCCCGCGATACATCCTGATCAGTTTGCAAAGCTTGAAATAGAGTGATACTCTAATACTTCAATTACATTTTCTCATAGTCATCAATCATAAGTATTTACAAATAGATGTGTGTTGTGTCAGTGCCTCCCTAACTACTGATCTAACTCATTAATGCACACAGGCAGTGTTAGCTTTTCAGAAAATAACTAGTGGCACTACATTGGTAGGGACGCTTTGAACAGTGACCACTGTGAAGTGAACAGCATATGACGTCATAACAGATATGTTTAAAAAGGCAGGCAATAGCAATACAAATGCAAGTGCACAATCCACAACATCAAGTCCACAATAAATGCAACAAAAAAAATTATTTTGAGGGCTGCCAACCATTAGGCATGTGCGTTTAAAGGGATCATTAGTCCTGCTGTGTGCAATTACTATTAAAGACAAAATGAACAACTCAGATCTACAGAGAAGCATGTGTGAGTCATGCAGAACACATGATGCATACGTACATATATACACTCATACAAACGCAGTAGCACAGTCCTCCCCTTCCCCCTACACACCTCCAGAAGCCACGGCTTCAGCTTGCGGTCCAGGATGATGTCGAAGCCCAGGACCTCGAAGCAGACGCTGTCGCTCCCTGGTGGCTGGCCGGGGCGGCACATGCGGTAGGCGTGCAGTACGTGAGGCTCGGCCACGATGAGGGTCTTCACCACCAGCTCCTGCGGAAGAGCACCTCAGGTCAGCGCCCCGCCGTGCGCTACGTGCTACGCGGCGTTGCATTATTTCGTTAGCACCCCCCCCCTCCCCCCCTCCCCCAAACGTCCCCTGCGAGCCGCCCGCTGCTGACCCCGACTCGATCGGGGACGCGCAGGACAGCGAGCGGGCGGCGCGTAAATTGAATAGCGGAGCGACGGAGGTTCGCGCCACACGACGGGCGATGTTTCTCCACCGGCTCCATCGGGGCCTCATCCCAGAGGCGCGGCATCGAAACGCGTGTGTGTGTGTGTGTGTGTGTGCGCCGGTGGCCTGAAACTGTCAGCCCAAATCCCCTATCGGCCCCGGGGTGGACAGGAGCGCCCCTGGAGAGAGCAGACAGGTTTTGGTCTGTATCGCCAGCGCACAGCAGGGGGGTGGGGGGGGGGGAGAGGAGAGGAGCTGGCATCCTGTAGGGGAGCAGAGGGAGAGCAGGACCGCACCAGCAGCCCCGCAGCGCTGGGCCCCGGCCTGGAGCCACAGGTGTCCGCCAACGGAGGGGGGGGATGTGTGTGTGTCTGTGTGTGTGTCTGTGTGTGTGTTCGTGCATGTGTTTTTGTGTGTGTGTGTGTTCGTGTGTGTGTGTGTGTGTTTGTTTGTGTGTGTGTGTGTGTGTGTGTGTGTACGTGTGTGTATGTGTGGTTTGCTGTAGCCCACTGCTACTGGCCCACTCAAAGGTCCCTCCCTACAGGAATTAAATTAGCATAGTAGTGTCAGGGTTTAAATTAAATTAGAATGACAATACCAGACCCCCCATATTTCACGTGTGTTAAGCTTTCATTAGGTACTGGCTCCAGTTGTAGTCTAAAGAGGTGCATAAATCTCAAGCAGACATAGCTCACCACCGCCATAAACGCTACTTATTACACATTGTACACTATAAACTGAAAATGATGAATACCTTAGCATACTTAGAACAAATATGTGTAATACAAATATACAAACATGTGATGCTATATCATTCTGACAGCCATTAAATCATGTAGGTGCATGTTTGGTAGGTATAATGCTGATGCAATAGTGGTATTTTGTTCAGGAGAATTCTAGGCACCTTTGCAACACTTGTCATCTTAAAACACCGGCAAATTCAGCCGGTGTACTTACCGAGACGTCGCCCCAAAATTTGGCCACGTCGTGGTCGTGGGTGCGGAGGAACTCGGTGAACCAGCCGATGGACCTCTTGCTGCCCTTGTCCGCCGTCTCGTCCCTCTCGAAGTTTTCGTTGTGTTTGTTCACGGAGTAGTTCGTCAGGTGCATGTACAGCTGATTCTGAGAGGAAACGAGACGAAGCGCTGAAACGGACAAGCAGGCGACATCTGCCTCTACACCTGCTGCCGGAAATCATCGCAGCCACCGAAGACAATTAACTTTTCACCTCCCTCACGCGCACTTTTTTTTTTGTTTAAGCTGTTGTTTCGACTCGTTAGTCTTAGACAGGGCAGCTCGAACAGTATTTACAACAGACGTTCAGAAACCCGACCGCACTTCCTGCGAGAACTGGGCCTCGAGCGGACGCCCTCTTAGCTATCCGATACCTAGCGCTGGTAGCTGGGCTCTGTGTGATCCTTCATTAATCTCGCTCTGTCACGCATCGCTCTCAAGTAGCGGGCGGCGGCGTGTAAGAGAATCTGGAGCATGTGTCAAAGTGGGCCGCGGCAGGTGCCGGGGGGCCCCGCAGGGGGACCCGGTTTTTAACAGGACATCTGGCGCTCGGCGCTCCCCCTCACCAGGTTGGACTCGTTGGGCACGTGGTACTTCTCCGTGCCCATCCGCACCAGGCCGTCGTTGTACAGGAAGATGCGGAGGGGGTCGCAGGAGGTGACCAGGATGTAGATCCTCAGGTCGAACTTGTAGCCCTCCATCAGGAAGGGCTTGTCCAGGTACTCCTGGACGATGAAGTGGTCCTGGGCCGGAAGCTTCTCGCAGTTTCTGATCAGGGAGATCCTGCAGAGGGAGGGGGGAACACGAACGACCCTGTCTCTCATCAGTCGTCACGCGCATGAGAATAGTTAAATAAAATAGTTAAACTAAAAGGTTAAAGCAGCGATATGGGCCCCCACAGCTAGCCACCGTTTCTGGAAAACGACTACACTCGAAGCTATTCTATGGGGTTCCTTACTTACTTACTATGTACGTGATAATAAGGGCAGACAAGCAGGTCCTTTTCTGCTGCTGAAAAAATGACACTGCTTCAGCCTCTTGTCACAGGTATTCAGCAGGAAAAATAAGCAGAAGGGCGAAGGTGGACTACACACACACTCCAACAAGGCCGATTTCTGAGTGCAGTACTTTACAAATATCTGTTTCTGGCTTTCTGTGGTTTTCTTTTCAATTTGAATACACCACACATCAGTTGATTTGAGTGGAGCATAGAAGCATACGTAATGGCAAGGGAACAGAGACCTTCACCACTAAAAGCAATAAATATCAATTATCTACCCAGGTGCACGGGGCCAAGAACAAACTTTAGAAATTACCAAGCATGCAACAGGTCTCCCAATGAGACAGGATTCATCCATTGAGCACAAAGACCAGTCCCCCTGAGCAATAACTAATTGTTCCACATGATTTGACCATCTGTGCAGATACTGAACTACAACTCCATTAAAATAGAAGCTTAAATACATGTATATTGCCCAGAGAGAGAGAGGACTAAACGTTGAATGAATAATAAATTGATATGATGTGATGTAAATTGGGAAAATTAGTTTTCCCAATAACCAGCTACTTGTAGTAGTCATGACCCTCGTCCCTGTGGTAGAAATGATTCTGTCTGCTGCATCAAATTTCAGCACCAAAAGAATTATCTATGGCTGAGTCGTGTATTTATTTGAACGTATAGAAGGTCTAGACAGGGTTAAAAATCTTCGTAGCTATAGCAGTAAATTACAGGACATGATTGATGAGACACTAATGTCAGGTAATCAAAACCCACTTAAAGTGGCTGTTTAATTTGGCACCATTGGGAATCTTGTATGTAAACCCAATGCTTTTTAACAAGCTTCATTTCAGACACAAACAATAACTTCATTTAGTTTTCAGACTGAAAACAAATTACAGAGGAAGATGTAACTCAATTTCCTCCATCGCGCGACGAGTTTTCAAATTCAATCTTTCATCCTCCTCCAAAAGCCTATACCAAACTCAGCTTAAATCATCATTCGGTTTCTAAATGCAGTGGAATAATTTAGCCCATAGAGACTTTTATTCGTTGATAAATCGCAGCTTATTGTACCATAATGCTCATACGCTCAAAGCGCAGTAAAATGGCAGAATCCCGGCCAATCCCAAGTCCTCTGCACATCTGTTAGCCCCGATCCTAAACGAAACGCATTAAAACCTCCAGCAGAAAGGGTTCTGTTGCTGGAAAACAACCCCATCTATATTCACAACCTCAAAGACAATGAGGCGCCTCCTTTTCTCTGAGCCCAGTGGCTCTTCATAAAAGAAATAACTTGCACAGACACCCCTCCAACCATGGCATCGGTCCAGTGACATCATTGTCATAAATCACATGCTAATAAAGTTATGGTAAATGACAATTTCGGCTAATAGATATTCCGTAGTTGTATACCGAATGGCATCAGCGCTGCTTCTAATTCCATTTCTCTTGCAGGCCCTTTCAAAACGCTGTGCTGTTAATGCTATCTGATCAGTCACTGGCCTGTAAACTGAAACAACGCTTTGTCTCTCCCCTGCTAAAAATGAAAACCTGCAGAAAAAAAAACGATTTTGTTAGATCAGTGCTTTTGGCAATGCTTGACCTGATATGTTAACCGACTTTGGCTGGGATTCGCCAGGATCTTTTATAGTAAAGACGGAATAGTAACATAACGGCGCAGGTCTGCGCATCCTATTTATAGTCTGGCCGGGTCTCCATGGCGCCCGATAAGGGGACTCGATAATGACGAGCCGGGACCTTCGGGGAATGGGCTGCCCATGACTGCGTCCTTGCCGTGGATTTATGGATGGATGGGGGGTGGGGGGGGGGGGGAATGAAAATGAGGTCTGGCGTAAGAATGGCTTTTGGTCTTACCGCAGAATTACTCAATTTAGACCGGGCGCATTACTCCCGCGGATGGGCCGTGTGGCGGCCATCGTTCACTGCGGGGGGGGAGGGGGGGGCGGACGGACGCCCCCTCTCCGCCCGTGACCTACCCGTGACCCATGGCGCCGTTGGCGGGCTTGACGATGAAGGTCTTCTGCTTGCGCTTCCTCCGCAGCTCCTTGACGTAGTTCTGGAACTGGGTGTACTCGGCGGGGAATATCCAGGTTTTGGGGATGAAGCCGTACTCCTGCGGCTGGCTCCTTATCATTCTGCGCACGAGAGAGAGAGAGAGGGGGGGATCGTGGGCGCGGCCCCGGCAGCGACACACACCCCACCGCGGGTCTATTTGCCAAAAAATAAACATTCCCGGCAAAGCCCTGGACACGCCCGGCCCATAATCTGCACGACGGCGGCGGCGGCTTACTTGGCCATGTTCCGTGCCAGGCAGTCCTTTCGGCAGATCTCGCCCATTCCCGGGAAATGGTTAATTCTCTGTGGCGGGAAACAAAGGAATAATAACACCGTTAAACCTATTAAGTCGTTTCTTCCCCACCGCAAAAATAAATAAATAAATAAATGAATAAATTCATTTTTTAAAGACACAATGTAAAAGCACAAAACCTCAAGTTGGATTACAACGTTCTGACATTTATGCCCAATTATGGACTCAAAACAAAAGGTGACTGCGAGACCTTTCTTAACCCTTATTTAGTTTACCACATCGTTTTTAATTTAAAGGGGAAAAAAAGCCGATCAATTTCTACTCCTAGGGGCAAAGTAATTGGTTCTGCTCCGAAGCCCCTGCAATTGTAGGCAGTGACAGATGAATGAATTGCTTTGAATGCAAAAAAAAAGAGGGGAGAAAAAAGAAAAAGAAACCTAGCTTTCCGTATTCTTTGACCAAATGAGGCTGAACAGCGACGTTAATTAGGCTCCTATGAACTGCGGCTTGACAGCAAACTTTCCGAGTAAATCAGTGGGAAAGAAAAGAAGGCGCGTTTTACAGACTGTGAAAGGAATTCACAATTATCCGAATGGGACCGCAGTAATTAGGACCCTGAGACCCTCAAGAACTCTTACAATCAAGCTGAAAGACAGCGGGCGAAAAGCATTAGGGCGAAAAACAAATTATTTATATGCTTTGTATATGCGCAGGTATATATTTATATATTTACACTGCACGCACGCACCAGTCGAAGGACAGATACAGGAATGAACATGTGTGTTTTTTGTCAACAGACCCAGGGTTTTGCGAATGACGAAACGCATGTAATTAAAACTGAATTCTCCGCGTCCGTTTCCATGCGCGCGCTGCTGTCGGAAAGGTATTATGGCGTTCGGGCATTTTCCAATCTTAACCCGAGGTGTTCGATGCCTGGAGCGCCTTGCTTTCTTTTCTTTTTTTTTCTCCTTTATTTCTTTGCAAAGCTACACGCCCACTGACTGAGCAATGATTTAAATCGATCCTCGCTGTCTGAGTAAACGAAACGGGCGAAAGAAGAGGAATCGATGGCGAGCTCTGCGGAGGCAGGTGAGAGCCCTGAGCGCAGAGCGAACAGAAACATTTTCAACCGGCGCTTCGTTTCAGAGCCCTCCACAAGCGTTCTTTTCTCACCGAACGCGTCGGAAAATGTTTGCTCTTCAAACGTGCGAGGAGGTAGGCCCGCCACGGGCTCTCTGATAAACCGCTAGGAGGTGGAAAAGGATGGAGATTCTAATTCCGCTCGATACCTCAAGATCGCGGGCGCAATTATCTCGACTTTGGGGGGCTACTGAATTAATTTGACACATTCAGAAACTTTAAACGGCACCTCGTTTAACCTGCGACAATAGCGTTACACGGGCGGGGCTGCCTTTTGGGAAGGGGCGAGAACAGAGAGGGCCGGGAGGGAAACTAAAGAGCGAAATAATGAATGGCACGAAGCAGCACTTTCTCTGACATCTCCGCGCGGTTCATTGACGATGTCACAGACGTATCCGAAGCACAGATGAAAAGCGGCAGGTGATTCGCGGGGAACGGAAGCCGGTCTTGCTGTTACTTCCCGCGTTGGGTTGAGCGCGGGTGGCGCGGCGTCGGCCGCTTTGAAGTAACGGGAGCGCCGGCGGGGCGGGGCGGGGCGGCCGGCATTGCGCAGCAGTGGGAGAGCGAGGCGGCGCCCCCGGGACGCTCCACCCCCGGGACCGGGGACGGGTGCAGTGGCGGGAGGGACGGTGCTTCTGGTGCTGGCACCGAGCCAGCGGACGCGGCGGGGGCCCTCACCTTGCGCGACTTTCGCGGCGCGGCTCACCTGGTGTCACCCGGCCGCCGGGCGCCCGCTCCAGCCGCTTACCCTCGGAAACCGCCGGCAGCCGCTTGGCAAGCGCCCAAACGAGTTTACGGCTCCCGCCCGCGTCCTTGCGCGGGACGCGGACCGCGAGGGCGCCTTTTCATGTTCCAGCGCTTTGTTTTCGTGCGAGGCAAACGGGTGTCGAGCACAGCGTGGGACGAGATCAAGAGTTTGTCTAGCGGGCATTTGTTTTCCGTCCGCATGCTGGTCCCCTCCTCCAAGCCACCCATAATTCTTTGCTCAGCGCATTGTTCTGCGCTGCTCTGCTACCGGGAGAAAAGTTTTATCACAGCTACCTTAAATACGGGCTTCTGAAAGTTTGAAGCGGCTGACGTTTCTGGCCACGTCACCCGCACAGGATTACGGCAACGCCACCTAGAGTGCGTGGGATGCCATAACAGGTACATGTAACTACGCTCTCTCTTCTGTCTAGCTGTCTACAACCTAAAGCTGAGGAAATAAGGCTTTAAAACAACCCTCCCTGCATCTGAATAAGGCACAGCGTAATTCTGCAAAGAGGGTCGCAGATGTAAACGGACGTGCAGCACCTGGTAGTTCCTGAGCTCAGCGATTTTCTCGTGCTGCACCGCTGAGTCGTTCCAGATGAGGTTGGCCGTTTCGTCCTCGTCTCTGGTCTTCAGGAAGGCCATTTCCCCGATCACGATGCGCACTGAGGAGCAGGAGCACCCCTTACCGATCAGTCATTACCAAACATCCGTTTACTGAACACGGGCAGCGCGTTATGACTTCTCGTGAGAACCATTACTGCAAAAAACTTTTGTGTGCAGATTCTTAAAAGTTTTCAGTCTGAATAGAGCATATATGCATCTAAATGTAAATCCACTCATTTTCAGAAAAATGTATTTAACAAAATTGGTAAGCATTACATACATAGATACAATTAAGTGCTTCTCAATTACTGAAAAATGCAGAGTAAAATAGTTGCCATAATGCTAATTTATAAATGTGTGTGCGTGATTGTGTGTGTAAATATGCACACACACGCACACACACAGCGACGCACACACGCATTAAATTCTATTTTTAAATAACAGAAAAGCAAATGAAACTACATTATTTAAGAATGTATTGAACCTCACTATTCTGCATTGTTCAAGGACATAGACATTCACGGGTCCTTACAGTAAGGTATCAATTTCAAAACTCATTTGCTTCTCAAAGCAATATGCAGTAGCCCGGCAACACAGTAAGTTATAACACGTTTCAGAAAGATAAATTAAGTCAGCGTAATGCATTTATATCCCAGTGAAAGCTGAAAGTAAGAGAGGCAGGTGGCCCACCTATTCAGACATTAATCCAATAACTATTCATTATTCAGTGACTAATGAAAAATTCATATGCCCTAACGAAATAAGGTATTAATTAATTTCTTGAAAGTCTTCGAAAGCTACGAGATGCCGTACCTAATGCTGCGGAATTGCGTTTTTTATGTTTCGAAAGGCGGCACCAATTAGACCAGTGTTAAATGTTTCATGCCATTTTGCAAACATACACCTAATTAATCTCACAAAAGCTTACCAAAAACTAAACAATGTTGAACACATGAACGTTTCTGACAAAATCTGAGGTAAATTGTTGATTCATTAAGCTTTCGCGTGATGAAATAATCGACTGGTGCCAGTAGTCCTCTTTCTTGCTTGAGCCTTTGTTTTCTCAACCACTGCTAACTGATGTTTAAAGAGAGAAAGGCTACATTAAGTGTTCTACGCAGTGCAGTAGATGACAGCTGGATTAAATGCATCTATTTTCACTTCTCAAAAGCCTTTTTCAAACTATTTGTCTCAGCTGCTGACTACACACTCCGCTGCATTGTGGTTTACCCCTTGAGATACCGTGGCGCAATTTATACTTAAGGAAGGCTTATTCAGCCATTTTACACCCTCCATTTTAGAATTTGCCGCCAATGTACATTATCACTCACTCCTGTCCTTTTGAAGTCAACAAAGAAGGTCTAGCACTTTTGTTAGCGAAAACCTGAACGATACTGTTAAACTACATTTTATCGCTTTTAGATATGTACTGTAGAAATCTGGAGTCACACATCCAAAAATCTGGCAATTCATTTTTGTAGGGGGACATGAGTCTCTGGCCTTAATCTCAAGAACCACATATTTTAATATGCTGAAACTTACGTTACCAGGGGCATTCAATATAATGTATAAATACTTATGCTTTTTTTCTGTGGGGTCTCAAGTGATAAAATTAAATGTTTTGCACTAAAGACTAGACTGGTTATGTTTCTCTTTGTTTTTAAGCTTGGGTGGGCAAGTTTAAAGTTCACTGTGGTATTTTAAAAACACCCTTTCACTCTTACAGTGATCAAAGGGTGACCACGATCTGGACCAGCTTTTACGCAACACAGAAATTGACAACCCAGAAAACACATTTAAGGTTTTCTAGAAGCCTGTAAAACAGCCAACTCTGGACTCCAGGCTTTAAAAAAATGATGGCCAATTAAATCCACTCAACGTCGTTTTAGTTCATTTTAGCCAAGGGGGTAATAACCCAGGCCACCACTGTAGTGTTAAAATATATTCGGACTGCGTACCGATCTCATATTTGGTTCCTGCCACGTTGGCTGAGATGGATCCCTTCTTCTTCTTCTTGGTGCGGACCTTCCTCTTCCCCCCGTTCTGATAGGACGGGGCAGACGGCAGGTTCACGGGGGATGTTCCTTGATCCTCTGTAAGGAATCACACCACATTCAGAGAGATCATGGAGCACGATTAGCAGCGGAGGGGGTGGGGGGGGACCAAAGCAGAAACGCGCACCATCAGAAAGCCCATTTACCAAACGCTGCAGGGAAGCAGCGATAGACGGGCTGAAGAGCCCCAGCTCCACTGAGCTGGAGGTGACTGTTTTCCGTCACTCGTCACTCATTGTCAGCCCGGGTTACCGTGGTTCCAGACCTGGTAACGTCCGAGTTAAGTAATCCTGCGTGACAGGCCTTAGGAGCGGTGTCAAACTCACCTCCATCGTTGGGGAGGGAGGGCATCTCACGGGCTGACGGATCAAAGGCCCGGGCTGAATTTTCTGCCAGGCTGTTAGGACTGCAGACAGGCCTCTGCTGATGGACTCTGTCTTCCCTGTCTTAATGAATTTCTGGCACCATCGCAGCCGGCAGAACCTGCAGGATCTCCTTTCTGGCCTTTACAAGAGAGAGACAGAGGACACAAAAACTGAATTAATGGGAGGCTCCACCATTGAGTACTTAGCAGACCAGAGGAAAATGTCTGGTGTCAGCTGTGGAATGAAAGCTTTTACAGCCCTAATCCAGGGTAGAGAGGAGACCGCTTCAGGCAACTGGGAGAACGTTCTGAGGGCGACCAGTCGACCAGCAGCCCAAATAAATATCCGACCATCAATGTGATGAATATTGTTTCAAAAGAACGCGGGTCATGTCCAATGGTGCTGTATATCCTGCTAAGAAGTGGGTAACATCCCCTGCCCCGCTTAGTGTTTTGAAAGCCGCTTGATTCATAGTGAAATATTAATGCCGGTGCTGCATCTGACAAAGGGTTTGTTTCCCTCCGTTCAATGTTTTGCAGCTCACCTTGATCGGCCATATTCTGTCCACTCAAGAGACTCATCTGACCTTCAAATATATCTCCGCTACACTCAGTTCAGATAGCTGCTGGTGTTGCTATGAAAATAAGCTTTCATCGGCATACATCTGCTGTAAAAAACGTTCCTAAGGGCAGCAATTAAATTATATTTTACACTCCTCAATTAAAATAAATCAAATTCATTAAGGTACAGTATAGGCAGACTGTGTACAGTATTAAAAAAATTCACTTCTGCAATTTGCCTGCATTTAATAACACTGATACACGCTAATTCATCCAACAGATTTTAAAAAAGAGAACAACAGTATCCTCTGGTGGCCATTTCATGTAAAACAAGTCAGCATGGCAAAATTCTATTATAGTATACTGTATACTGTACTGGGGTTTATAGAATAGTGAATGGACTATTACATTGTAGATTCATGCTTTACACATGCTTAATATCTAACGGTTCACCTTAAACAATTAGGTGAGTTAAAAAATAACAGTATATTAGTCATAATAAGGTAGAGATACATACACAAGCAGAAAGAAAACATTTAATAAGGCGAAGCAGAAAAAAAGATAACCAATTGCTTTGGTTCGATTCATATATGAGGGATAAGTGACAACTGTGAAGATATGATGCGCTCTTTGTCCTTCATTTCAGTGATGTCAACACCAGACAGGAGACATGACGAGCTGACTGCTGACACCGCCGCTCCCCAGGGTGGGATTCTGTTCAGCCCTCGCACTTAGCTGCTTCCAAGAGCCGCACTCCCGAGGAAAAAAAATCCATGCGCTCTGGCTTCGATTAGCTCTCCATGGCCCTGTTTCTCCAACACTAAGAGCCGCAGAGCACTCTCTTACGGTCCCCGTGGACTCGGGGGTCGTCTGCTCCGCACTGACGCCAGTCTCACCGGGCCCTCGGCTGAGATCTCTCAAACGTGCGCGATTCTTTCACCGGCGGGGTCAAGGGTCCATTCAATGACCTGACAGACGCTGCCTATCAGATGCAGGCGTTGTCAGGCTCGTGAAATAAGATTATAGTACGGTGGCACGCGCTGCTGTTTATACGTTTACAAAACGAACAGTTCCATTCTGATCTGGTGAAATATCACTCAAGGAATGCGTTCACACTATTTCCACAAGAGGGCACCCTTGCAATAGTTTTAAATCATGATGGTTTTGTACTTCATCTCACCCATTTTATTGCAGTTTTACTTTCATTTCTTGTCCTACTGATTCTCAATTTCCATAACTGGTTATTTGATGTGGTTTGTGACCAACTGGTTAAAATGCATCATGTTATCCCTTAGAGACAACTCTTGTTGAATATCCTAGTCCTACACCATTCCACTGCACTACTAACTGCTAACCACAAATCTGCCATGATTATTCTGATCTCGAAGTATTAAATTAAACTGATCATTAAACTGTTTTTTGAGCATCAGGAGTGATACAGTTTGATTTCATTCTTGTGCTGGTAGTATTTTCCTTCAAAAGCCAAGCTAATCTGAATTTCGGTCCGGCTTCTAATTGCTTTTGAACCCACAGTCTTTTACTTCACATCTTCAATTCTTTTTGACTATGGAAAATACCTCGATAAATTGAACACTGAATAAAATTTCCCACATATATTCCCCATAATATTACTTGCAAAACTAATAGAATTTTTAATAACACATTCAGACACCTGCTAGTGTTGTTTCTATGGTGGTTCCAAGCCCAGTAGTGAATTATGTTCTCTCCTGTGTGCCAGATGTCATTGCCAAATTTGTCAGGACAAAGAACTAAGGACGTTAAATCAGATTTTTAAAATAACGCCTTGCATAGGACACTTCCTACTTTGTACCAATGACAAATAAAATGTAATTGCCACGACATGGCAATTTCCCCCAAAAACAAGGATTTATACGGAATGTGCAACTCGGACATCGCCCAAACAGACAGTGGCTGTTTTTCCTGATGGGGCATGCAGACGGCTGGCACACACAGCTCGGAACGCCGGCTCAGAACGTGTCGCTGCAGCTGCGCTACCTAACGCAGAATGGGCCCTTTGTCAGAGCCCCCTGTTCACCCAGCCCCCGAATGTGTGAACCTAAACTGCAGCCGCGTGGCTAACGCATGACAGATCGCCATTTCATTAATGCCGACGTGCTGCGCGACCCCGCGACCCCATCTTACAAACTCTGTCTTCCTTGCCATGCTGGAGGGGTTCATCGGTTAGTATCTGTGCCCGCTGCAGTACATCTAATCTAATGTAGTATAAACCTCTGAACAAAGAAAGTGTCAAACAAACTCTGATGGCCGCATAAGGTTCCACTTTCTCTGTTCGAATCCAGTAAGAAAAGAACTAATCATTATCACAACAGGGTGATACTGATTAGGGTAAAAATTGGTTTTCATTGTGTTAACTACTTATGAGGACCTGAAGACTTCCCTTTTAGAGAAACCTGACACCTACAGAGTGAATTTAATAAATTGAATAAATACTTTAAAAGCTGATAGCCTACACCACTTTGTGTAGGTAACTCACGATTTCACTTGATGGAAGTGCTCACACCGAATTGCTGTCACAACGAACCGTTGATGGTTCATATTCACACTGCATGACATAATATATGCCAGCGAAATTGATCTCCCCGCTGTTTGACCTTGGTGAAATACAATATAGTGCCAACGCATACATAGAAAGGACATACAGCATGCAAGTGTCATTCAGCGTGGAATTGGGATTCTTGAAGCGGGCTCCAACTGGAAAATTTAGGAAAAGGTTACTCAGAACTCCTCTCCCCACTGCCCATCGCGGTCACACACACTGCATTACAGTACAGCATGTTTATGTAGGCTATATCACATCATACTATGTTTAGGTACTTTATAGATGGTTAAATTTTAAAGAACAACGCTAAATAAAGATAAGCTTCTTTGCCACTATAAACAAGTCTCTATCCTACAATGTGTCGATCTACAGGGCAATTTGCATTCAAATTGCCTTTTCCGTAAGAGTAAAAGGCGGTATAGGCAGACCCCGTCCGTGATGAAACTGACTGTCATTTCAACTGCCAAATGGATTTTTTATTTTTGCACCTAAATAGTTTTGTCAATCAGAGCTCTATGTTTCACAGCATCAGATGGCATTTTAGTCTAAATACCACTGACCAATGCTTGCAAATAGGCTATTCTTAGGAAGAAACAGCTTGTGTTTTACAGAATGGAAACCTTAATGTTTGAATGCGTGAAAGAGTTGGATGAACTCACATGAATAGTGCATTTCTAAAAAATATATAGCAATATCATTTCATGACATCTTTTTCACCAGTGGTTCATGGCCCTAGCAAATGCCTATTTCTTCCATTAATTCAGGATCTGTATTTGTGGGTTTGTAAAAACACACTTTATTTTAGCATCTTACTGACACAAAGCTGAAATGAGGCACTACAAAATAATAATACTCATGTTCCAAAGGTATATTGTAATTTCAACACCATAAACAAGCATTCATCTTCAAGAGGAACTGCCATTCAGTTGAGAATGCGGGTGAATGCGTTCATGTGTGTCATTACTATTGCACGCTAATATTTCCGGTGCTCATCCCTCCAAAACACGTTGTGCCTTTAATATCTTGGTTGCTACTAACTTGAGATTAAAGTTGGAAGCATAGCATACCTCAAAGTACTATAAACATCATCATTTCACTCTTAGAGAGTGGAGTCAGTCAGTGCAGAGCGGGACAATTCAAGTGCCTGACAAAACAAGAACAAGTATTCCCTTCACTTACACACACTGACACAGACAAACCTTCCTTACAGGCCTCTCTTCGAACAATACAATGGGCTTTCTCGCTTCAGGGCTTGCACTGAATCTTCTCTGTGGAGTACTGAGATGTCTAAATGTTTCAGGCTTTTATAAACTGTACAGGCTGTCTTTCTTGCCTCTACCTACCAGGATAGATCCATCCATCCTTCCAATGGCTGTAATTAAATCAGAATTAAACTGTTTGTGACCAAAACCAAAATAACCACTTATGTTTGGTAATATGTCAGCTATAAATGTCTACTCATAATTTTCTCAAGTATTATGAAGTGCTACAAAGTGCTACAATGACATTCTGCTCATGTAGGCTAAATGAAGAAGAGCAGTGGAAGAGCATGCACTATTCTGATTGAATGTGTACAATGAGAATTTTTGTTTGGCTTGTATAATTTTTACATATACTGTAGTTATAACAACTAAATATACTTTTGTGTTTGATTGCTATTCGTTTACGGCTTCCCTTGCTTGTTCTCTGTGACCGTACTATGAACACGTTTGATCGGAGTCTTAAAATGAATAATCATTCATCTCTTTCTCTTCAGGAAACACTTCTTAAATTGTCATGGCTGCTCTTACTTTGGTATTCAAATCCAGTCAACATAAGGTTTAGGTTTCTCCAAAATCTAAAATTAAACTGATGGCACGGCTAAGGCTACATAATATGGGGATATAATTAGCAGGCCCATAGTCAAAAGGTTGCAGACAACCATCTGTCAACTGCTTGCTTTGCCTAACTAAACTATCCATTATAAGCAAATTAATAAGCATTCAGGAATGAGTGGGAGTGTTTAGAAGTTTTAGGTGAATCTATTTATGAGCAAATGTCCACAGTAATACTATAAGAACATTCATTTCAGAACTTCCAATGATTGAAATATATTCTAAATGAGCAAGAAATATTGTTTCTATTGAAAAACATTCAGGTAGCCATAGCAACTACTGGTTCAATATTAGGACATCAATCATTGGGATCAACAGGAATGTAGGTAGCCTACTAGTAATTATGACTCTCCTCTATACTATCTATCCTGAAATAAAGTGGCATGTGAAACATTATCTTGATAAATGTATTAATTGCAATATGAAGACAATTCTAAATATTGAGTCCAGGGATATTGCGAGCAACCGGTTTCACCATTAACTGTGCGTAACCACGATTATCAAACTGTATGAATTTTGGAAGCTACAGAATCTAGCTACAGTATTCAGCATTACATTCAACATTGCCCTGTCAAAACTCCTCTCATGATACATCTGAGTCATCTTGTCTGTGTGCGCGTTGTGCCTGGCTGGCTAGTGGCTTCTTTGTGTGTGAGTGCAAAGACAGTGCCTATGGTGAACAACAGTGTACGAAAGGAGACTGTGAGAACGGCTGAGCTTTTGAATATGTAAACAATAACCAGGAGAGGTTGCTGAAGAAGATGTGTAGCCAATCCAATTTGCAAAACATGCTGACGAAAAGTGCTCCTGAAAGAGTTCAGAAATCCAAACACAGGCATGCCACAAAGACAAGGACAGCCCAGTGCTCAGAAAAACACTCAAACAATGAAAACGTTTGACGCAATAAACCAATCAATGCTGTTGTTCTCGTTTGGTTTGTTTAGGCTCGTATGTCCATGTTAGGACGTCACATAACAAAACCTTTGCTTTCAGAAAGTGGTCCTGCCTGAACTCCCTGCAACACTGCCGCCCACTGGAGATGCAAGGAACTGCAATTAGATGTCAAGGACAGCAACACCACTTAAAAGACATTAAAGAGCAGTGAGTGTCTAGCCATTGTTTTCATCTCAGGAGATTACACTTGGAGTCAGAGGCATACACCACCATGAAGCCCAGAGAACTAACTATGGCTGAAAAACAATTAATCTGTAAGCTGAGAAAAAAAGAAGAATTCATTAAGAAGGATAACACAAAAATTGGGCACATCAAGGACTCCAGTTCGGAAAGTCTTAAAAGAGAAAGAAACCACTTGTGGACTCAGAAATAAAAAAAAAACAACAGGTTGGCCAAGGAAGACAACTATCATAAGCCACCATATGCAGAAGACTATGAGAGCATAATTATTAAGGCTATTACAAGATGTAAACCTCTCATCAGTTACAAGATTTAAAAGGCCAGATTAGAATTGGCCAAAAAATAAGAGTTAAGAGAGAAGAGTTATGGAACACAGTTTTATGGACAGATGAAACCAAAATAAACCTTTACCAAAGTGACAGAAAGCTAAGTGTGGAGAAAGGAAGGAACAGTCCATGTACCAATGTATATGAAGGAGATGCATTTGTTTTCTGTGATTTTCAACAGATTTGCCTTTGACTTCTCGAAGACTACAGCCAATATTTTCTGTGGCAAACACCCAGCCTTACTGATTAGAAATCTACAGTACTGGTATACCCATGTGTTTTTGAGAGTCTAATATAGCTGGTAGGAGTATTGATAGACTTAAATTAATGCCTAACACACTGAAAAAAAACAATGCTTACAGAATTACTTTTTCATGTGCATTACTAGTAAACAGGTATTGATAATAGCAAGTACAAGCAAGACATTATTCCTTACACAACATTTCTTAACTGAATTTCTTAACAACATACTCAGATATGGGCCACAAAGGCATCTAAAGAAATTTTGTTGGTGACATGAGAATTCAAGATACAATATCGGTGAAAACAGCAAATGAGGTGAATTGAAATGATTAACCTGTGACTGATTGAAAAATAATCAATTTGGTGCAAGTGAAAAGGTTGAACACGTTTAGATCAACACTTCATCAAGAGTTCTTATCAAATAGAGTTCAGATTAGCTCATGTTAGTATAGCTTCTTTTCCTCAAATTGAACTAGGACATCATAATTTCTAGTGGTAAACTCGTAGGCCTAAACCTAGGCCTAAATGCCTCTGTCACAAATTAGCTCTTAATATCATTTCAGGACAGTGATACAAAAACAACCACTTGAAGTACCTAATATACAAATAGAGGCCTGGCTGTATTGATAGTCTTACATCTGAACTGCATTACATTCCTTACTTGGGTACTAGTTCACATTTTATGATTCACTCTCTGCATACAAATATTCTGCTTTAATTCATGCTTATTGTCTGGTTTTCTTGCGCACTGTACTTTGACATATCTTCACCAAATATAACAAATACAAATAAAACAGATAATCAACTCAAAGAAGAAATAAATTGTTCCCAAACAAGTCTATGCCTGCCCATAATCATATCCACATTATGTTAAGATTTACAGCATTATGTTATATGAAGCACAGACTAATGCTCACAGGACTGATTAAGATATCCAGATTATCTGTACATTTATGCCATACAGGTGGCCACATTACAGACAGACATCAGCCAAATATGTATGCAGTTCTCTACATTAGCCAGGGACATTGAGTGTATAATTTACAGTAGCAAGATTGTTAATTTCTGATTCCAATGTGCCTTCTGCGTTTTACTATATGTCATGGCTAACACTGTCATTTCACCTAGTTCTCATGAGTGAAAATCAGCCTTGTTTTGAACATCACACATTTTTACCCAGATCATTTAAACCATTTTTTTTCCAAATAAAGATTAATTTGTAATTTCTCTACTTGCTCTCATGTCAAGGAGCTTTTTAAAAAAAAACAATTTAAAAAAAATCCTTGATTCATTTTATCTTTAGTAAATACCACTAAGTGGTTACTACACATTTTAGCTTGATAACCAATTGTACTGATCAGGGACACATTTCGACTGAATGAATAGCTACTTGAAATGGAACTGTCATTCATACAGCCTGAACAGTAAATCTTAAATAGTGAAGCTAATCAATGTTTTTCACACAAATGCAAATAGCCCCAGTGTACAGCCATTCAATTATTTTTAAGAAGGCTAATACACAGGAAACTTTAGCTAGTTTCTCCCTTTTAGCCTTAATATTACAAGACTAAGACCCGACCCCCCCAACCTCTTACCTGAAATATTAGAAAAGGGCTGCTAGGTAGCTTGATCAGTAAAAGTGAGCACCCTGGTCTCAAATCTCAAATTTCTATGTTAAATTAGCAGTAAATCCGTTATAATGTGTTCTTGTTAAATAATTCTATAGCTGCATACCCAAAATGCAATCAGAAATGATTAAAGCTCTTCAAAATATGTAGGCTAATATGTAGGTATTTGGTAGCAGTGCATTTACAAAATAAAAATGTAAAGTTTTAGGCTAATTGAAATAATGGTTTCAACAAATAAGCAGGCAGGTTCTCAAGTCTGAGTACACCACAATTAATTTTGTTGTTCTAGTACAAAAAAATTCCAACCAAACGGTGTGAACAGGAAGTGCTGTTTCTGAAGTCACACTGCATACTGCTAAGAGGGAAAGGTGTTGATGGAAATTTCAAGCACATCTTGAGACTAAAATGGTAAAGACTTTTATTGGATTTGTGTCATTGTTCCTACATGTCCCTGCAGATCTTCATTGCATAGTCAGTAAACTGAAAATACACAACAGTTTTCAAGACATTATATTCCAGGACATTTTATGTGAGCAACACCTGTAATAGGGGGAGACTTTGGTCCTTTACCTCAGGGGGGATGGGGAGGGGTAGCACCAGCTGCAGTTTTGGCCTATTTTGGTCTATAATGACACACTAAAAATATTTTCCAGAAATATTAGGAAAATTTCTCATTTTCCATGACTGTAAAATTACATCACAAAATTCCAGATTTTCCAGGACACATGAGAAAACTGCAAATAGTTTTCTCAAATTCAAAAATATATTTAATACAGCTAGGCTATTCATTCAAACATATGTAAACTTAATTTGAACATAAATTGTTCCATCATTGCACAGAGGACTTCTGCAACAACAACAAACAAATGCATGAAGTTCTCATATGGCACGACAAGCTAAAACCCTTCAGGTAGAAAATAACTACAAAATAACATAGCTTAAGAAGCACTTAAAGTTTTAATAGTCAGAAATTTTACAATATAGCCTATTGGCTCATATTGAAGCAAGAAGACTGACTGAAGTGATGTACAGGCTACATTCTACAGGGATTTGATTTAAATGCGGCTTTGGCGCTGAGTCCATTAGTTAAATCAGAATTTCATATAAACATGAGCTTTATCCATAATCACTTATTATTAAATAACAGTGCTGTACTGCCTTTAACTTCGTGACAATATAGATCATGACAACAAATTGAACATAACGTTATTCGTATTATACTTTCACTCACTGTTCACAAACAATACATGCCCTTCATTGTCCTTTCTTATTTCTACGTGTGTCTTTATAATTATATTGTAATAAAAATGGGAGAGATTTAGCCAGCTTGCAGTCAAACCCTGCATTATCGTGAACAGCCTTCCGTCAGCTGACTAGGCCAAATTTACGCTTTGCTAAGGCCAGAAACGTTGGATTTAAACTACGGCTATTGATACCGCGGAGACAGCATCTTAAGTATTTGCATTTGAATCAATAATGTGCCTTGCTTTACACTCCTGTCAAAATACTGTAACTAGCTAGTCCTTATGAAATTTCTATAGCGACTGGTTAAATCAATGTAGCCTATTCCTTACTCATGCAGCCTGACTGAGGTAAGCCAAGGCAAGGAGCCAGGAGGTGGCTATTAATAGCAGGTCACGGACACAATGAATGTTCAACATAGCAAGGCTAACAAAAGGGATAATTTCTTGTGCATAATTAAGAATTACAAACTAACTGAGTATCTATATATTGGATGAAAACGCACATACATAATTTTAAGCTTGTGTTTCTAGTGATGCAGATTCATACTTTGCTTGCTAGCTAGTCTAGCCAAATTATCGTAACGTGAAGTACTGTACTGCCGTAACTAGGCATAGGCATTTGTCATCAAAGGCTAAGTGAGCGCATCTAGCTGGCCAGCTAACCACTTAGCTACTGTGCTGAAACTGTATTTATTAGGGCATTCATTTAGCTTACTATATCATACGAAAGACCATATTAGAGTATTTGCAGATCTATTTTAAAAACGTTAGCTAATGCTGAAAAAGGTTATCAGACTCTGTCTCGTAAACGAGCCGATAACAACGTTGTCTTCATGAATGAGATAACGTTTGCTATTTGATGCATAGCCAGCGAGTCCCTCTGCCGTTAGCTTCCCACGGTCACTGGTAGCTAGTTAGCTACCGAGACAGGACGCTGTGATAGAAATAATGCTGTTGGCATCATAAAATTGAATTTGAATCATTTAAACTATTAGCTATTTAAACTATAAATACGATCTCGTGTAGTATACAAATATCTCGCCAGGTACCTAGAAAATAAGCACAACTATTCCAGCCAGCTAGCAATCAAGTCATATACAGTAGCTAGCTTGCTAGCCACCACTTGGCTAACGTCCAGATTAGTGGGTAGCAAACGTTAAGAGACCGATACGGCTAACGGGCTAGTTGGCTAACTACACAATGAACTGCTTTATCCGTCATGTTTGAATTAGCTGACCAGCATGAGACAATTATCTAGGTAATAAATCCCGATAAAATTGAATGATTTTTAAAAGGGGTAAGAAAAAAAAATATATATATATGATAGCGTACCGTAACGTTACCTTCTTGTCCAGTAGCTTTAGGGTGGGGAGGTTGATTCACTGCATGCCAGTGATTGTAAAGCTTTGTTTTAATTGACAAAGTACATTTACTATTTTGTAAAAATATTACTCTTTAATTCTGATGATGTCACCGAACGCTTCCAATGAACCGTCCTTTTTAGGTTTTACAACTCACTACCACTGAAAATTGAGGGTTAAAGCTCCCAGGGACTGAACCATTCTGTTTGTCGTGGGGGATATGATATTACAGTAACTTAAATTTGTGCGTAAACCCACGTATGTGCCTTAGACTGAAACATTAAGTTACAATAATGTATACGTATTAACGTATACATTATTGTGCATTTTGTTTTAAACATTACCTGACAATTCTGCCTCATATATTCACCCATGTAGTTACTATAGTTGCGGTTTCCAGTGCAAACAGCGGTCTTGACAACATGTATTAACCGGCATATTGCTGTATGCGGTGCACCTGACACGAGTGCATGGTAGAAAATTGATTAATGTAGCCTAGGAGGTGAATAACTTATTTGCAAAAAATATATATGTATTATTTTCTTTTAAAGCAACAATCTTTCCAGGCATAACAATAATTTTTCTTGCCGGTGCGTAACATTTCCAGCATGCCTACTGAAAAACTTATTCGTTGTTTACACAGAAGAAACAATGTGTTCTTTCATGCACTGATAGATACGTAATGTCATCGTCTAAATTGTTTCTCAGTTGTAACTATAATATCTTGGCACTGCTGGCTGTCTTCTGCGCATAACTTGTCCTGGTCGAATCGTTGCTGGCGCACGATGAGTTAAATTGGCTATGGGACTACCTTACCTTTAGCCTACTGGTCAATTCGATTTGTTCCAGAGAATCGATACAAATCAATACAGACCATGGATAATAACATTCCTTTGTACACAATACTTTAGGTGTGCATCCAGCAGCGAAACCGACAACAATGCAATTCCTCCGGAGAATTGCTAAGTAAACAATTGGCATTCTATCGAGGTTTCTCCCTGCTGCATATTTTTGGGACTAAAAAATATTTTGTTGGCTGGATCCTTGCCTGATAAAATCGACTTTGCTGTGCTTTATTGTCGTATGTGGATTTCCAAAACGCATGGAAGGTGAGCTAGGTCCCAGCTTGTTTTACCACCCACATGTTACAAATGAAGGAACGGTTGTCCCTATAACACTGGCATCGTAAAAGTTTATAGAGGTAGAACTGTGAGTTTTTACTTCTTTAAAACGGCATATCGTGTGACCAGACTGATTTAAGATGTCACCATGAAAAATTAATGAATGCAAATAAACAAGAATATGGGCTGGTGCGACTTAAGGGGTTTATGTACATTTTGTTAATAGAAAGTAAGCTGGGGATATTACATACACACACTGCAGTTTTTTACTTACTCTTAAGTTACCGGTCATAAAGGTTAAAACTGAAGCAAATATGAATATTGGAATTCTCTAATGGCCAATTTCTTGATCAGTTAAAGTTGTTGAAAACATTCAAATTTCTTCCATGCATTTTAAAAATAATTTTATTACAATGTAGGCACATTGTCATGTGCTTCACTTTTGAACTTTTAGTTACAGTGACTAGGTGACCATCAGCATTTTTGTTTGCATACATACTTAGAGTGCTGTGAAGAAGTATTTCTCCCCTTCCCGATTTCCTATATTATTGCTTATTTGTCACCACAATGGTGTCAGATCTTTAGATGAAATGTAATACCAGACAAGGGGAACCTGAGAAAACACATAACACGTTTTAAAATTATTAAAAAGTCAAGCACCCATATCACCCATGTGAAAAATCAATTGCTCTGTTAAACTCAATAACTGGTTGCACCCCCTTTAGAAGCACATAACCTCAACCAGATGCTTCCTATAATTTGGTATCAGTCTTTCATATTGCTGTGGAGGAATTTAGCCTACTCTTCTTTGCAGAACTGCTTTCATTCAAACAAATTGGTAGGTTTTTGAGCACAAACTGCTCATTTCAGGTCCTGTCACAGCATCTCTATTGGCTTTGAGTCCAGACTTTGACTAGGCCTTTCCAAAACTTTCATTTTGTTCATTTTCAGCCATGTAGATGTGGATGCTTCAGCTTCAGCTCACAGACAGATGACCAGACAATGAAAAAATAATTTCACAATTTGTTTTGTGTTTACTCAGTTTCCCTTAGTTGAATATTCAATTTTGTCTAAAGATCTGAAACCGTTCAGCGTGATAAAAATAGCAATAATAGGGTAAATCAGAAAAGGGGAAAATACTTTGTCACAACATACATATAAAGTACTTTAGGTAGAATATTATTTCATTTTGTATATGAAATCCAATCCAATGAAAACCCCACAACACAAAACCCCCTTTGCTTCCCTTGAAACATTTTGTGAGGGGGTTTTATTTTGACATAAGGTTTATTGTGCGCCTGAACCATATCAAGGACCAGTGCTGTTGTCATAGCTAGAGCGTAGTGTGGGGACATCATAGCCCGGGCGACATACAATTCATTACATATTCAGCAGAGGGCGCTCAAACCGAAGCATAAAAGAATGACATACGGAGAACCGAACTGATTTTTCTGATGATTTAAGTAGGCAACCTAGCTATCTAGCTGCATTGCTGCTGCTGGCCGTGGTGGTGTCCATAATGTTTAGTTCTATATTGAACGGTCTGAAAAAACTAACTCAATGGTTATCCGTTATATACCTCCGAAAACAGCCAGCTTGTGTGGCTTCACAACGAGATAGCTAGGCTATTTCACGAGTTGGACTCGGTTAGATAGCTGATGAGACAATACAGCCCCGCTTTGGACGAGGCTGCTGCCGTGGGCTTTCAGGCAGCGCTACCAGTACCATCGTGTTCTGAAGCGCTGACTCTGCACCTGTGCAGCAAGCTAACGTTGCCTAGGTAGCTTTCTATCATTACTAGACAGTGTTCGTGGAACCGTCAGCTGACAAACTATGGCAAAGGTACAAGTAAACAGTGTAATCGTACTGGATAATCCATCTCCGTTTTTTAACCCCTTTCAGTTTGAGATCACCTTCGAGTGTATAGAAGATTTGCCTGAAGGTAAGTTTTTTTGCGGCGTTAGCCACGAACCGTTAAGATGAATGTTCCCACAATTTCAAGTTAATCAGTGGTCTAATCGTAGGCATGGCAACATAGCAGCGTTTTTACTTTCCGTTACCTGCTGCTGCCGCTTGCTGGGATGGGGTTTCCAGCCAGCAGGCTAGACTAGCTAATTGTCATTCAGTTAGTTTAGGGGTTTCGTACATTGTATAGTGTGACATTTAAACCAAACTAAACAATTGGACTCTCTGGGTGCATGGCGAACGTCAGCTCATAAGATAATGTTTCTAGGGTTGTTGTTATTCTTTGCTAGCTTAAAAAAGCGACGCCAATTGACGTTGAGTAACAAACGTATCGATATAATGTTGGGTAACCTGGTGTTTGGCTAATTAGTTGGAGTAAGTTGGCTAGCTAACGTTTCTTTTTTGAAGTACTGGTGCATAGTAGTCTAAGTTTATAACTTTAGACCTATTGCAGTTCACTAGTACAGTTGAAGGATTTAGTCAACGTTAACCATATGCTTACTTGCGTGAGTAACGCTAATTGCATCCCTTAGCAGTTCATTTTTTTTAGCATTGCTTTTATTCTCATTAAAGCTGGTCAATAAATGATTGGCCAGGAACAATTTCTGCCAGGAAGAGCATTTATTCTTACTTTGAGTAGATGGACCTCTACTTCGTCTCTGCCTCATGCTGCTGCACTCTATCAGACAGGAATGGTGTGCTTATGTATGAACATAAACTACAGTTAAGTAGCATCTCACATGTGCTTTGCATTAGACGTGGGGAAGCTATACTGTAAACCAAATAGCCTACATTACACCTTGTATTCTGAGGGATTTATTTACTTCTAATGGGGGGCACGGTGGTGCACTGGATAGCTGCAAGAGGGTTTGAAACTCGGCCGGGGCCTTTCTGTGTGGAGTTTGCATGTTCTACCCATAGACTGTACCCGTGCCTGGGTTTCCTCAGGGTACTCCGTTTTTTCCCCACAATCCAAACACATGCAGGTTTCAGCTAATTGGGGGCGGGGGGTATTCACGGGGCACTGTTGTAAAAGAGCGTCAACCTACCCTGTATAAATGAAGGTTCATAAATAGTGTTTTAATGTGGTGTGTATCTTTTTCCCCACAGCGCGCAGGCAGGACTGCCGCCGTTGGCTGTGCGTGGAAAATTGTGGTCACTCACTCACCCATTCATGCACGTTTAGTCGGATGGATGTGCATGTGCTTCGTTTAGTAGGACGCATTCGCAGGTGCTGCTAGCTAAAATGTGTCTGCGGTAGTGAGTTGCACCCTGGTTCTGGACAGTTCCGTGCTTGTTTAGTCAATATTCACTGACGTTTTAGTAATACGGGGATACTGTTTTTGACCAATAGGCTCTGTAACCTAAGCAAAGTTTCAAGTTTGTAAATTAAACAATATATATAAACAAAATTAAAGTTTATGAATATCTGTAGCTAGCTAGCCATGATTTAGCTTGTTAGAACAGGTTATAACCATTGGAACATTGGCGGTGTAGCTTTCTCTGAGCTGTGATAACTATTAAAAAACTTTGTAACATAGTCGAATGATGGAAAGTAAGAAAAAATATGTTTGATCGTAGTTCTTAATCACAACTAATGAGTTAGGTTAACTTTAATAACTTAAAGAACATTGAAACAATGAGAATTTACTGGAAGTCATGATTAAGGCAGCTGGGAAACGTATGTTTTTGGCCAGACCGCAACAGTGGGGCCAGCCCTACAAATGCAAATGTCTGTGACTGACTGAGTGAGTGATGAAGTCACACCATTGGTCAGCCGGATCACGTGTTAGGTTCAGCCATATACTAGGTTTTAACCTGGTTTTATTTAAATATAATTTTTTCCAGTGCAAACATGGTGAACGTAGTAAACCAGATTTTAACCAACAAAATCCAGTTTACATGGATAATTAGTAAGATTGTGCATACTATCCCACTACCAGTACAAGTTGGGAAAAAGATTTAATATATTTCCCGGGGGTTGCAGTACAACCCCCCAGGAAAAAACAACAGCCAGTTTTTGCAACTTACCTGCTCATCTCACGTCCATGCTGAGTATCACCGTTTTATATTAACCCAAGTGAAGATACAAATATGCACAAACAAATCCTTTAATCCAGTTGCAATTCAAACATGTAGGTCTACTTCTATTTTAAACCCCCAATAAGTCTAAATACAAAACAGGTAGACTGCCTCACGTGACCTAATCACCCAGAGCTCCACACAAGCTACCCAAGAAAGACCTCCAATTCCATTTCAACCCCTTTACAGAATGAACATTTCTTAACAGGGTTATACCATGTAATTGCCATGAAAGAGGTATTGTAAAAATGTATGTTGATCGCCACTGGAACAGAGAGACATTCCAAGAATCACCGCTTGTTAAAATGTACAGGAAATCCCATGTCTTCATACCTGCAATTGATTGTCCTACAGATCTGGAGTGGAAAATAATTTATGTGGGATCAGCAGAGAGTGAAGAATATGACCAGGTGCTGGACTCTGTTCTTGTTGGACCAGTGCCTGCAGGAAGGCACATGTTTGTGTTCCAGGTAACCTCTCCTTTTTGCCCTTTACAGAAAGCACCAAATGCCTGACATTTCTGCTTTAACTTGCGTCCTTGTGAACTATGCTCTTTGATAGCTTATTCTGACACAAATAATTTTACTAACATGTCCCTTTGGTTGAAATAGATTTCAGAAGCCCAAGTGATTTAATGTTGATAGAGAAAATGACCATACTAAAAACTGAACCAGTGCACCTGGGATGCACAATAAGGGCTGATCCGTTTCAGGATTTTGTGCCTGCTTCTGCTCATAATTATTTACTTAGCTCTATCGTATCTCGATCTGGCATTTGAATAAGCACCAGCTACAGCCACAGACTACAAGTGTACGCTAAAGATTTTTACTGTGCTCGAGTACAGGAGTGAACCAGCGTTGTTTATAGAGCTGTCGTGAAGCTAAAACTAAGGTAACCGTTTGTAACAAAAACCGGAGTGCAGACCGGTCCTCCAGGGCAGGATTTGTACATCCCTGCAGTACACAATAGTATAAAGAAGTACACAATGTTGAAGTTCCCTCAAGCAGTTTTGCTTTTATATGACATATGATCTCTAAATGGCAATACGCCTCGAGTGTTTCTCACCAGAATTATTAAGCTTTTAAAATATTGCCTTAATTTAATCCATTAAGACTTTCAGGTTAGGCTGGGTGTATTTGTGTATTCACTGGATCATGGATGATTGACATTTTTTTTTGCCAAATTTACATCACACATTTTACGGCAAACCATTGCTGAGTCTTGCTGTTGACAGGCGGTAGCTAGTTTTCCGACCATACTTGCAATTAATTATGCTATTGTTTTGAAGTTCTTTTCAGACAGCTGTGCTAAGGGAGCCACATGCGTTATAGAGACATTCATTGTCAGAAGGCAATGAAAGGTGGTGAGAAGCGATGCAGTCCTAACAGCAGTGAGAACCTCACTCCATATTTAGTAGTCAGTTGAGCATAAACGGGTCCTTTTTGGCAACGAGAAGGGATTGAGTGCTAGTGATAAGTTATTCAACAGCTTGAACCATCCTACCACTTACAATGCACGGGGTTATTACTGTATATATTCACTATACACCCTTGCATACTGTAGATGTTAGTCTTCATTACTCTGATTCTGTTCTGCTTCTTGTCTTCAGGCTGATGCAGCAAATCCTGCCCTGATCCCTGACGGAGATGCAGTGGGAGTCACTGTCGTGTTGATAACATGTACCTACAGGACACACGAGTTTATTCGGGTTGGGTATTATGTGAACAATGAATATATGGACCCAGAGCTCAGAGAAAATCCACCCGTAAAACCAGATTTTGCAAAGGTAATTATTGATGTAAGGTATGTCATACCTGTTAAGTTAGTAAATGGTGTCATACTAAATATCTACGTTTCTTATATAGATCGATAATAAAAAGACATTAAAAATTTGACATTGTTCTGTGTACAACTGCATTTTAAACTATCAAGGAATGTTAAGATGTTTGCTGCATTTTCGAACGCAGCTTTTCATATTTTCTTTTGCTTCTCAGCTCCAGAGAAACATCCTGGCCTCAAACCCACGAGTCACACGCTTCCACATTAACTGGGATGAGAGTAATGTGAAAATTGATCATTCAGAGCCCCCAAACCTCAGCATTCAGCCGTTGCTCACTTCAGACAACTCGACTTCATCATCTAAAGGGCTGGTCACTGGGAATTCGTTACACCTCATGTCAGACTCACTTATGAACTGTCTATGACTGACCAGCTTCAACGTCATTGCCGTTCTGTGAAGGAAAGGCTTATTCTGAAAAAATGGTCTTTCTATGTTCTGTTTTAATTGTGTGTGTTACTTTGTTATAATGCCAGTAAATATAACATCAGGTTCTGAAAAGGCTAAGATTCCTTTTGATCGCCTCATTTGTGGCATTTCACCATCTAATTGCAAAACAGAAGTGCTGCTGTTATTTTTGTCAGAGTTGCTCTCAGTCAACATCTGTTTTCCACTGATGGAGCAGTGCTGAACTAAGCCATTCTAGACTATGGCCTAGCTTATCAATGCAGTTGGTTTTACATTATCGTGCACAGTTGTAGGAGAGGTACATATTACTGCAAGAAAAAATGTAACTTTTCAAGTTTCACTTTGTTAACAAATGTCAAAAATGTATTCATCTTGTATTAATCCTTGTTCAAGTAGTCCTGGTTCTGTGCACAGCTGTGTATGCTATCTGTAAAAACTATACATTTGTTCTAACTATTGAGCTTAACTGGTAGTTGCACTACGCAGAATATCGACAGAATATTTCTCCTTTTTGACAGTTTTGTAGCTGACTGACAAAAGTCACACATCCTATGCTCGTTGGTAACCACGCCAGCACTACATTGGTTGTGGTGTAGAGTAAACATGGGTAAACCTGGTTTGTTTTGAAAAAGACATTTATATGACGGTGGAAGTCCACCTGCAATTTGTGTACAAGGGACTCACTGTTTGGCAGCTGCAACAAAAAGGCTCAAATGAATATTATATTATGCTGATGATGTATACAACATAGTTGAAAATGGCATTTGCTTTTTTGGTTTCAGAACATGGTATAAGAGCAAGAAGGCATAATATTGGTGGAAAATACCAAATAAGGTACTTTAAAAGTGGATGCTGCCATTTCACGTGTAGCGGTTGGAAAGACAAGTGTGTCAAAGAAAAAAATGTAATGAATACAGGAAAGTTTTTTTTTTTTTTTTTTTTTTTTTAATGAGAAAATATTTTAGAAAATAGAAAATTGGCCTGCTACCAAAGGAGGGAAGATTGCATTCTGCTGTGCAAAATGCATTCATTACCTGCAAGAAAGCCATTCATTAGGGGCCAAATAATCAGACATTTTTGCAGTGCAAGATGTGCCACATTGGCGGCGGTGAGGGTGGGGGGCGGGGTTGTTAATTGACCACCATTTGTCATTTATGGCAATAAAAGTATTTAAATTTTGTCAAATATACTTCTGACAGTAGTGAGGAAGTCCATCTGTGTGTGGATTGAGAGACGGATGGAATTTTTCCATGGGGAGTGAAATGCCATCCAACAATATGGAGGACTACTGTTCTTGTCAGACACAGAGAATGCTACAATAAGTAGAGCCCAGACTGACATGCAAAACTGAATTTTTTAAAGACTGCTTCTGTCAGATGAACTTGAATATATATATATGGCTTCACTTAAACATATATATATACTGTATGTGTGTGTGTGTGTGTGTGTATATATATATATATATATATAGATATATATAGATATATAGTGTAATAATTTGAAAGCTAAAACATCTATCCAATGTATTTCACTGTGCTAATCCAGGTTGTCAGAATTAGCATAGGCTATATTTTATGTTACCAACAAGTGAACTAAAAATGCAGTTGTACCCTGCTTATGCATGTTTATGTATTGGGTGAGCAGTACAACGTTTCCCCTCTATTCACCATTGACAGCAGTAGGTAGTTCAGACAATGTTTAGTGTGACTGACTACAACAGTAAAAATAAGCGGGAAGGCATCTCTTTGACTTCTGCCAACATGCTGTCACTTAAGAATCTTGAGAATCCACAGCGATTGTTAAATTGCTGATGTCAGCCTTCTCACCCAGTTGGACAGTTTTATATTTCAAAACTACTCTGTGAAGCTAAGTTTAATAATAATTTTAGTAATAAATGTTATAGATCTAACTATATTTTTCCATATAATGTGCAAAAATATGAGATTTTGCACACAATCCACCATTCACATCTAAAGCAAATATTTTAAAAATATTTTATTAATGAAGATTCCACAATATGTTATGCTGATATGCTGATGCTCTAACATGCCAGCATATTATTTGCTGCACAAACTTAGCATGGGCTAAAAGTTTTGGTGATTTTGCACTAATCTTGCCTTTTAGTTCATTATTTTTTAAAGTACATTTTAAGCTCTGTCTTTAAGTATATTGTGGCTTTGGCTTTGCTTTTCATAGTACAGCAAGTGATAAAATGCATTGTCTACAATTATTAAAATGTGTCATTTAATAATTGACTTAGGCTTGAAGTCTTTGTTGCAATTTAATTCAGAGTAAACATGTATATGTGTGTGTGTATATATATAGATTGAGCTCCATACTGTTTGGGACAAAGACATGTTTTGTTTTTTTCTTGATTTGAACAGTCAAGGGTGGTGGGAGGATGTAGGCTGATTGTTTGACTTCTCCAGTTTTTAGTAACCATCTTCCCTATGCATTTGTATTTTGGGGGTGGGTGGGGAATTTTTGTTTCATCATAACCAACATTGGTTTTGTCACATAGGTAGGGAATTAACTGGAGTTAGTTACCATTTCATTTAAGGATATACTAGACACATTTACGGATTCCGATTTTGGAAGAAAAACGGGGAAACCTTGCTTGAGAGTATTCCATATACTTAAAAGTATTTCATATGCATTGCATAATTACAACCCATAAGCTATATAAAGTTAAACTATTTTTATGTAAATAAACACGTGCAAAACAATTGCAATAAGATTATTTACATCAAAATGAATCCAAATTACAATTGTGGAGTTTTACATTTGTATAATATAATGTCGCTTAAAGTGCATTTTGTAGATGCTCTGGCTTCGGAGCATTTATTTAACAATAATGGCGAATATAACATTTCACATAAAAGTAATTTATTATTTTGTACTCTATACGGATGAGCTCGTAGGTACGGATGATTTTTCCAATTTAACAAATATATATGAATGAATGTGAAAATCATCCAGAGAGGCAACTATAAAATGCCCATTTTTGTCAGTCGCCTGATTCTTGACCATTAAATGTCGCTATAGTTCCAACCAGCTCCCTGTAATTTTTGTCGTCATTTCCTGTGTGTGCACCAAAACTGTTTTCCTTGGTCGTGGTGGTGAAAGAGAACATCAACAGTGGAACTAGAGGCTAAAGGAAAAAGTGTGAATGTATGTCCAATTCAGTAAGGCAGGCGAAAGCTTCCCCGTCAGTAATAGGATAGGAAATAACGAGAATAAAGGGGCTGACAAAGCGTGTTTGGGCTCACCCCTGCATCACACAGAGCGACCCAAACTAGCTAGATAGCTAACGTTAGCTGCACACTACAAGAACGCGACGAGGAATACAACGCAACAGAGGACCCCTTCCAGAAAGCATTATCGCCATCTCCAGCACTCTGAGCCATAGTCGTGTCTTCCTTAAGATGGGAAACGCTGCTACAGCAAAGAAAGGCAACGAGCTAGAGAGCGGTGAGTTACAGTTGCACCGGCAACTCAAATGGCTAGCTAGTGCTATCCAAGTTGTATGTGTTACGTTAAGTTATGGACAACTGGCTGGCTGGCAAACAAACTGTCTGTGCCAACTAAGTAACACTAGATTTTTGTAACATTGGGGGGCAAGAGCAGGCCATGGCCGGTGGAGGTTGCTGGAGCAGTTTAGGGAAAGCACACGCTCATTCATTCCTGTGGTGTAAACATTCCGTCAACATTTGCCTGTCCCCATCCAAAAGTTAAACTGGGCATGGTGGCAAATGAAGTGGGGGGTGTGTAAACTGAATAGTAAATCCAGTTGAAAAGCATAGCTAATTTCGGCTAAGTATCTAGGGAACAGGAATCAGAATAGTTCTTTAGATACTTGCCTGTCGGCGTTTCTCTTTGCTAGAGAGCGTATTCAACACCTTTGTTGACTGCTACCTCGGGTTAAATGCAAAGTTCGACGGTCACTATCATCATTAACCAGCTAGCAACCAACGACGTGGAGACCAAGTGATGTACGATGGTTGGTGTTAGCCAGCTGCTAACGCTACCTATTATATAGCTAGAAGAGATCAAACGCTCAGATAGATGTCACTTGATCCCTAGCAAGCTAGCTATCCATATTCGACTGGCAAATGTTGACTACCCTGCACATGTATCTAGAAATAACTGCAATTCTACGAGTTCCGCACCAACCACCTAACATTAACATTAGAGATGTGTGGTAAGGATTAACGTTGTCTATCGATAACAAAGTTGGTCAGTCTGCTGTTCCGCTAGCTGACTTGCCAGTTGGATTTGGGACCAGAATAGGCCCCCGATCTAATTTGGAAACATTTCCCATCCTAGTTTGTTGTCTACGAATAATTAGCTAGCTTACTAACTGTCTAGCGATACACCATTCTCGTTTAATTTACAAACAAACGAGCTCGTATTAGAATTATGTGGTTTTCCTGATCCCCTACCCAGGTATCCATGCCATACAGCAGTAAGATAACAAGCAATGTCTAACGTTCCCACGACTCAATATATTTTGTTATTGTCCGCGAACGTTAACTTTGCACTGAATATTCATTTGACCTTAGACGTGGGTTTTATTTAGCAACTAGCTAGCTAATGTTAGCTTGCTGCTTTGGCAATGCCACGATTCCGAAGGCCTGAGATATTCTTGCATTAACTAGCGCTAACTATCCATTTATAGAAATGCATGCTGATTACTGCTGCTACAGAGTCAGCAATAAGTTTAGCGCCAGTTTGCAAACATTATATTGGTGGCGCTGCATTCTTATCGGTATATTTAAATGGACACTGAAAACAACCATGTTGTGGTCAGATGTCTGTTTGTATTTATTCACATGTTGGTTTGACGCAAAGCTTCATGTTGACTATTTTTAACCAGCTGTCGAAGGGGTATTGTTTTTAATGTACTTTAATCCTAAACATGTTAGCAAATGAAATGCCATTTTCTAGCCAGTATTATCTAGCTAATGTTAAATGACATTACGTTTGCTGTTGCCAGCTATTTGTCAGATAATTGCAGCAAGTAGCCTAAATGCTTAGGGATTTCGTTAAATAAGCAAACGTTGTACAACGTTAACAAGCAATATGAGCCCTCCCCCCTTCAGATTGCAAACCTTACGTAAACGCTGATGAAAGTTTTCGTTATCGTAGCAAATGTTACCCACTCCAAAGCCGGGAAACGTAGCGCTGTTGTTAGCCCGTAAACTACCAAACGTCCACGTGCGAGACAAGTTAACTAGTAATATGCGCAATTAAGCATGTCTTGTGGCCATAACACGATATTACTTTCAACAGACAAGTTCAGAAAGGACGCGAAGTAATTTATCGTTTTCTGTTGTAACATTTAATTTATGTATTGTTAATGTGTATGTTATCGACTGTAGTGAATAAAATAACGGGGCCGTTATTGCGCTCTTAGACTTTTGATTTTGGGAAATATTCAGAATGTTGTAATACTATACAAGTAATATTTATTTGTGTGAGAATCACCTGGTTTTGATAGAATAGCCTCCAGTATGCAGAGAGTGGAAGGGGAAAGTCAAGTCTTTCTTTTTCTCATTTGGAGCTTAATAAACCCTGGGGCAAAAGCTGCAGTAGAATGAGTCTTCATCTGAAACATGACAAGACTGGTATTGTGTGTCAGTCTTACACAAAATTAAACGTCATCCTCTTGCAGTTTTTGAGCTATAGGTGCCAGATCTGTTAAGTTACACCTGAGTTGACCTTGAATAAGTTTTCTGAAAACATAGTCGTTTTTTATTTGTGAAGCATTCTTTTCTGATTTACTAACATAACTGTAATATCATGTGAATGATGCCAAAATCCAAATATCTCTCAATCCTGACAAAAATACTTTGTTGTAATAGTTTAGTAGGACAGTTCTTGTTGTGCATATTCACCTGTGAAAGATTGACTTGGGTAAATGCCCTGTGCTATTAATCTAAATTGTATAAAATATTTTAGTAACTGTTAAGAGCCATATTTTCAAGCAACTAAAGATTATGTATTCCTCAAATTCATACTGCAAATAAATCAATAATGCCAGTGTAGAATTAATTTTATTTGTTAGAGCTTTCAGCTATCTCTATATCTGCAGTGAGTGCAGAGATGGAGCCTGAATCTGCAGCGCATACTCCAGGTACCTGCTTCACTAAAGACTACAAGGGGCAGGTACTTACAGTCCATGTGCTGGCGTCAGACAACACCAGTCACAGGTTGCCACTCCTATTGAATACAAATTGAGGGGCTGGGCGTTACTACAAAGCGCCCAAACCCGGGGTGAGTTTTTGAAGTTCACTTCCTTGTCTTATTGAGAGACATTGCTCACTTGCACCAGTGCAGTTTGCTTCAGTATCAGTGTTTCAGTCACCCATTTCAGTTTAAGTCAATGGTAACAATACGGTCAAATACAAAGTCAGTAATTTTTTCCCACAATAAAATGTAACTGCAATAGGTGTTTCTTCTTCATCTCATGTTTACCCCCTGTGCCAATCTGTTAAGTAATTGTTTTATTTGGACAACTCTGTAATATTTTGTGGACAAATCAGGGACAGTTGAGACTGCCGAGTCACCGTATTTCAAACTTTTGTGAACGACTGGACATCATGTCCATACTGCGCAGTACAACATGGCTGTACCCACAAACTGCACTTCCTGAGCTTCAAAAAGCTTTCTACCAAGCCCATGGAGAGTCAATGGGTGATGTCCCAGTTACTTTGAACTTGTTTTTCTACAGTCTATGGTTACTACTTTCCTGGAGAAAGGGTAACGTTACTCGCTAACAACCTAGCCACTAATGACGGACAATATATGTTAACGTGTTCAGTTCAGTTTAAGTTCTACTATAAATAGACTACTGCTTCAGTGGGAAAATTGCATTGGTTTAATGTAACTACTATTTGAATTACTGGGAATTATGCTGTTGGCTTATTGCAAGCTATTTCAGACATGGTCATGACTTGTGCAATATTTGCTTCATAATAAATCCAGAAAAACAAACGTTTTTATAGAATACCGGTAGTGAGAGAGAGAATGGGGGAGAGGAGATGAAGGCATTAAGCCTGGCAAGGAGAAATGTATGGTTAACATTCCATCATACAAGAGCTGATAAAGTTAGCCTATCTACGCATTTCAATAAATTGTTTGACAAAAATAACACGCTTGTTTTCAGTGTGGTTTTTAGTCATCCACATTACATTTAGTTACACTGTCTACAAGGTTTGGGTTATTTACCTCAATTTTGCACTGTCATTCTACCTTAAGCATTGACTTAAATTTTTTCAGTAAACAGTTTGTAAAGTGTGTGTTGTTCTTCTTAAAAACATGCTTATGGTGCTTGAGTAGCCATCACACCAAGCCTATACAGTAGATGATGTTGCCCAATCCCAGAATGCACCTGTCTTGATCAAAACTACGTCAAATACAGTGATTACGTCTTTTTGTAGGTGAACCTGGACGTTCCTTCCGTCCATTTTCCCATTGATATTGTGTTTTCTGCAGAAAATAAGGTCTGAGGTTAACGTAAGCCCAAGTTTCACGTTGTGTTTTATGAGATAAATTAGCAACATATTTTTTTTGAAGTACATAAGTTCAAAATTCACGGTTGAGATATTAATGGGTCAAATTTATCTTGTAGAACAAAACTTGTTGGCTAATGGTTGCTTTGACCTACATGAAAAGCCGGCAGGCTAGCTGTGATGCAAATAATGTTTGCAGCAGTGTTAGCTTGCTACTACTAGCAAAATAGTAATATTGGTTGGAAAGCAGCATCGGAATTCAGTGTATTCTGTGGCTTTTAAGAGAGAAACATGTCCAGGTAATGCTCAAGCATTCAGGCTAGATAACTAATGTCCATTTAAGTAAGTCTTTATAACTTTATTTCCTTCTTCATTATTGCTATTGAAATAATAATGTTCATAATGGTTTATTATTTTTTAAATTAATGTTATATTGTTGTTGTAGTCACACAGTGAAGGAGATCTGGATCTTTTCTCAGCTGCTTCCAGTAGAGTGCGTTTTGATGGCTTCACCCCATGATCTGCACCAGCTCTTTATCTTTTTTATTGTGGCCCCATATCTTATTCCTTAATGAGTCAAATTTCAGTACATGTCTTTTTGTACTTGCGTTTATCCATTCCAATATTTGGCTTTCTCATATTTAGACGGCCATAATTACTGGGTTGAGGTGCATAAAAATCCCACTTTTCTGTAATTTTAATATGCAAATAAAATGACTTGTTAAGATTGAACCAGCATTTGGATGGTTGTTTATTGTTATTGCTAACTGACTTTGATGGCCCTGGCCAGGTTTTTGCCACTGCTAGCCAATGAGGCTGTGCTAACAAAATTTAAATGATTATATTACACATCTCTGTACAGTTCTGTGCACAAGTATATATTGCATACATTCTGTACAATCAGGAAGTATGGCAAAAAGTGAATTCTGCTTTTAATAGGATCTGGTGTGAATTGTGACCAGTAGAGAGCAGTATTATCTTTGATAAACCGATGTGCTTGTTGTTAGTGCATATGCAAATATTTACGGCTTTTTCTGTTGTTGTTGTAATTATCATTCATACTTACGTCGTCATAATGTTTTACAACCTTTTGCCACAAATACCGCAAAACGTGTTGTGGTAATATACATGTAAGCCTAATTTGCCGTTACATGACAGTCATTTTGCACTCGGCAAAAATATATGCGTGTATTTCCGGTCTGTGAAATCTAGCTTTTATTATTTTAATAACAATGTAGGACTACAAGGGCAATGGTCAGTGTAATTAGGTTGTATTGCCTGCAGTGGCTGTACAAGTCATGAATAAGTTTTGAACACGTAAAACATCAAACAAAGAAAGACTTTTAACTAAGGTGTTGCTAAAATATTAGGGTATTGTTCATACGTCTAACCAGGTTTTTCTTTCACTTCAGCACAGTGTGGAAAGTATTGAGAGGAAGTGGTTCATAACATAAAAGGAAATAAAATCTGAATAGGTCAACTCAAAATGGCACAGATATGTTCATGAGACTTATCAACATTGTAGGTTAATGGGACTGTTTGATAAATTCTAAATGCCAGGGCAAATTTGAGCATCATTAACTGTTTGTTGAATCAATGCAAGGAAAAGCAAAAATAAATAGCTAATGTTAAATTGTGCACTAAATTAACATTAAAACACAAAATGGGTTCAAGAAAGATGCAGGCCTGTTGAACCTGTAGTCACAGTCACAATAAGAGTGCATTTTAAATATCCAGTTTTGTAATATATTATTTTAGCTATATACTGTTAAAGTTTTCATTTGTTGATAATAAAACAATGCATTATGCATGTAACGTTGTTACCCATTCTAAACAAATACTTCTAGCGCAGAGAATGTTCAGCTGTTGCTTGGAGTTATTTCTAAATGTGTATGGTCCTCTAGTACTGGTTAAATGCTGGGACACAAGATAAGCAAAAAGTTGAGTTGTACTTGAGTGCATTTACTTAGGCAAAAAGAAAGTACATTATTGCTGACAGGAAGCATGACCAGTTTCACATGCGGTAAACCAAGCAGCAGCTTAAGTGTTGCAAACAGGAAGTCTATCACTCAGTCTCACCAAGTTGAAAATATCTTGCTTATCTTTTAGCTGTATATTCTCAAGCAGAGGTATAAGCTATCAAAGGAGTTTTTTTGGAAATGGCCCAGGCAAAGGACTGTAGCCAGTCTACAGGTACCAATTCTGCCCTGCAAAAACTGGACGACCTGGCCAGCCGATTCTTTCACAAGTATCGCAAGGGGAGCCAAGAGCAGAAGACGCAGGAAAGCGAAGGGCCCCACATTTCTGAGTTCACCCTCAACTGGGACAGATGGAGTAAGTGAGCACAGCAGACTTCATCTGGTTAGATAGGCAGCAGCTTCCTGCAGTTTGAATTCTCTTTGCCGCTGCAGTCCTGTTAAAAATATCTCCCGAAGCACGGCTAAAATGTAGAAACAAGAGCCATTACGCTAATGTGGCTCTTCGGTTAATTGCTGAGCACATTTGAAACCACGCATTTGGCTAATAATGTGTGGACCCATTCTGTATTTAATGGAATGTTGGAGATGTCTTTACTTGATTTCCTTGAATTAATATGGCAGTATTTCAATCATTTGTCATGTTACAATCCAATGGACTTGTAATGACTTGCTAAGAATCTTTTTGAGAATGTGCCCAGTAGGCCTAGCCTATATTTTTCACTATTTCTGTGCTGCTTCACACCATGGTGTATGACACAAACAGCCACGCAGTTTTACCTTTAATATGTGCTAATTTAATATATTGATGTTTTTAATATTTATTAAGGTTTAGTTCAGTGATCATTCTTTTTTGTTGTACTATAATAAGTGGTGCAGTAGAGGTGAAGATGTTAAGTGCTATACAAGGGCTTAGCTATTTAAACCAGTGAAAGACAGTTCTTGAATGTTATTAACACTGAATGTTAGCATTAGCAGCAGGAAAGGTGCAGCGGATTATTGCTTGTTGCAGGGCTAGTCTGCGCTTCGCTGTTATGAGGAAGTTGAACTGTCTGTAAAATGGCGCTGAATGCTCATGGTAAAAGTGTAGCTCAGTGAAAGCTGTTAAAAAGAAGCGCGCAGTTGCACACATTGGAAAAATGCATGCATGCTGTGCTGGGCACAGTAAATCCTGAAGTGCTCACCTGCAGGATTTATAAAAGAGTGTTTTACTTGAGGATACGATGTAATAGAAATTAGGAGTTAGTTACTCAAGCAAATTAAATTTAATCAGCATTGAATTTTCATGCTTAAATTTGTGTTTTTCGCTTGACAAGTGCTTCCACTAGATTATTTGATAATAAAATGCCTTTGATTTATTCACAAATCAAAAATATGTGTTGTAACTTGTTCACATTTGGTCTAGGTTACCAGTAATTCACAGAAAGTCTTACGTAGCGGTTAAGGTATGCATACTGAAAGGCAAAAAAACTGACTGGAAAGATCTCAATTTCCTACCATAAATATTTCACCATTAATATGTGACATTTGTCCCTCTTTAATGCATTAGCAGTAGGTGACCTTGATTTATACCACCTACCACTAAGTACCCCTTCCCTCAAATCAAAACATGTAGCCTACAAGCGGCTGTCCTAAAATGTTGGTGTTAGTTGTCTCTTCTAGTTCAAAGTGAACATCATCTGTGGCATTTTACTCCCAGGTGCCCCCCCCCATTCCTCCAATGAGTTTTCATTTTGATCTTAACTTTCTTTATCTCTGCATTAAATCCTTGTTTGTGTTCACACTCGTATTCAGCACCACAAAGAAGGACGTAAAAGGCACTTAAAGGGTTAAGAACCACTCTGTCTAGTCAATGCTACAGCTTGAAGTCAAGTGTTTCTGTGCGGATCATGTTGCTATGGTGATGCCCTATGCTTGATCTAATTGCAAACATCTTTTTGCATCATGGTGTGCTTACATCCTGGGTTCCGTTTTAACATCATCTCAGCAATGCGTACTATAATATAGCTAACGCTCGGGGAATTCCTTTTTTTGTCGACCTGACCTGCATTTGCTTAGTTTGAAACGGTTGTGCTTTTCCTTTACCTTGCTGCTGGGAATGCTGTACATCTGGAACCTTATTTTTATTGATTATTTGCATTCTGCTGCATTTTGGATTCGTGAAAAATGCTTGTAATGTTTCTGCAGTATGTTTTCAAAGAGTTAGATTCAAAATGAATGGTGAGTATATGTTCAGATGATGCCATTTCATTGTGCATGTTACTGATCAAAGACATTTGATCATTTTATTTTTTTAAGTAAATAAACCAATCAAATAAACCATTTTATTTATCATCTTGTCATAAGATATATACGTCTGTTTAAAGACATGCAGAAATAAGGTGCACGGCTGTTCAAATGGTATCAGTTTGCATGGTGTATATACAGTATTCGTTTGATTTTAGTAGATTTAGTAGCAAAGCTTTTCTAATGTTTACATGCTGTGGTAGTTTTTTCAATGAAGTAGCATTGTTTTGGGAAGGGATGGCTGCTGAATATTGTGTAAAGGTGTCACAAAATGGATAGTATTCTGGATGTGTACAGATTGTTTTCAGATTGCATTGCACTATTATGACTCAATAATAGTGCAATGCAGAGGTGTTCATTTGGTAAACAAAAGGCTGTATCCGATTTGTGCCATGATTTCTTTGCTAATACAGAAATATATTGTACAAATATCTTAAAAACTAGTACATCGGTATTGTTTGCATGAAAATATTGCAAATTTGACAATATGACTGCATTCCATTGCCCATGCTCAGGTTCACCTGATTCACACCAAATTAGCCTGTCCTCCTGAGCATTTCTTTGAGTTTCACCTGTCCTTTTAAAGCTTATAGCTGACCCTGAAAATATTCCCATTACAGCTATTGAATACTTCCTCACTCTACCCCATCCAGCCACGGTCAAAACCTAAAATGGCAGTGCTGCGGCTTTAAAATAGACTACTGCTTGACTGTTTGAAATATACTAACTAAACAGGCCAGCAAGTAATGACTTTGTATGTCTGTTCATTTAAACATTTACATTACATTTATATTATTTTAGGATGGACAATGTAATGCCTGAGCAACAGGAAGTGCTACTGATTATGATATGATCTACGAGCCAACTACTTCAACTGAGTGTGGGCACATGAAACCATAGCAACACATTAACTCACAGAACTGTTTGAGACCATTTCATCAGAAAGAATGGTTTGATGTAAATTATTTGTAAAATGGCTGAATTGGAAGTGGTGAGAAATATTTGTAACGTTTGATAACTTGCACATAACAAAAATACTCACCAAATGCAGTTGAAGCATGAAGAGGGATTATAAGAGCCAGGATATTATATAGCCTATTTCAGTCTGAAGGGAACGATGTCCAAGGTTGTGTGCTGTTCAGTCTGAATGAACCCAAATAATACTGCTTTATGTGATGTTTGAATGGAGCTTAAAGGGCTAGTTACAAATGTAATAAAATAGGTTTCCAGAATTTTGCTGTTTCTCACAGAAGCAATAGTCAACAATTAAGGTGAACGCACGAGCACATTTTTCAATATTCAGATTTAGAAGGGACAGATATTTAAAGAATTAAAATAACACATTATAAACTAGGTCCTTATTGAACTATATTTTTGATTTTGCATAGACCGATAAATGAAAAAATGAAGCAATTTTGTGTTCATTGAAATGAGCTGTTTGTAGCTGGCTGTTGAATCAGGTTGAATCAGACCATCGATATGAGGCGTGGAGAAACCAGTCATAGCTGAAGTACAGAATAGCTCTGAGTTTGATTAAATTTGTGTCATCCAGTGTCAAATACTCACCCCTGAGGCTAGAAAATTCCAAATAATTACATCTATGTTATAAATTGCCGATGTGTATACTCTCATGGACGAATATAAAATTGCAAATGAATTATTATTATTATTTTGTAACGTTTGTAAAATGTGCTCTTTTAGTCTCTTTTCATGAGTTATGCAACTACTGCTTCCCATTTGCTACTTTAGTGTCATTCCATGCCAGCTTAACCAGTGCCTTACCCTCTCAGTTTTTTCCAGAATTGTCCAGAGAATTTTCAGGTGTGACATTATTATTATTATTAACCTGTGTCCTAGTAAAGTCAGTAAAAAAGGGGACCTTGACCAGTAATCATCCAAACTTCAAGTTATAGGCCTATATCGCTCCTAATTTTATTAACAAGACTCAAATAAAATACTTTTATTTTCTGCAGAAGATCTTTCAAAGATCTGCAGTCTTTGCAGATCTTTGAAGTTGTGTGTGTGATGCCTTCCAGTGTTGTCTGTTGAATGTTGATGCACACCACATATTTCTTGCTAAACTGCCTTTTAACTTCTTATTCTTCATTTTCTAGGTTTAGTTGTTGGATTTAAAGTGAAAGTATTTACTTAATAGTGCCACTGCTTGGACCACAGTTCCCTCAGGGCAATGTGTAATTGGTTGTAGTTCCCCAGGGAAGAAGGGCCTCAGTCTACACAGTATTCTTCTTTCCAGCCTGTGTGCACTGTGTGCTTGCTTTGTACAGTACATGTGTCTGTTCAAATCACAGTGTAGGAATTTTCCATCAGTGGGAGTGGCCTGCTGTTGCAGTTGGCCATTTTTCATGCAGCGGTCCAATGCTCAGCCTAAAATTTAGGAATTGAGTGTGGTTACTTTGACAGTAGTTAACTTTCTACTGAGGGAATGTGGTCATTGGGAGGGAATTTATTTTCTTATGAATACTCTTATAGGTTTAGCTTTCTAAATATAGGTTAGCTGTATAGTGGGATTATAGTTGGCTATGGTGACCTATGGGATTGTAATTTAATGTAATGTCAGTTGTCTTTTGGGGGGCAGTGCTTTTCCTTTTCTTCTTTTTTAAAGGGGAAAAAATGCTCTTAATCCTGCCCAGGATCAGAATCGTCTTAAAATGGTTGCATTTTGGATTTAGGTCCATCTTAAATATAACTGATGTAAGGCATGATTCAAAAGTATTTGTTCAAAATCTGTTTACTCTCAAGTCTTCATCTACCCCGTAATAAAATTATTTTCAAAGTGACAACCAGGACTAGGGAAAGATTACCAAGAGGGCTTATTTTACTGTATGTCTTTCTGTCTTCCTGCTCTTGTAAGACCTTTTCAATTCAATATCTGATGTGCTTCTTTTTATATTCAAAATCCTCCCTTTCTCTTTCCTCATCATCCTATCCATGTGGGTGAATGTTCCTGCAAAACCTTGGTGAACTATAGAGACTTTTGGTATGCTCATTCTTTAACAAGATGTCCAAAGTCACAGAGAGTACACAAATCCTCATTCTATATGTACTGGTTACTGTAAAATTACATTTTAAACAAGGATTATTATTATTATTATTTTTATTATTATTATTGTAGGCTGTATTGAGACCTCAGAATTGCAGGGCGCTATCTGCCATTTTACAGTTATGAGATATTGCTTTAAAGTTTTCATAGTTTCGTTTTGTTTTATTATTTTATTTTATTTTTTACTATTTTTAAATAACATTGAAAGTTAAAATTAGTTTAAAATTAGAATGGGCTTGATAATTTCATGCTTAGCATTAGGACTGGCCCACCGTAAAGTTTCATATTAAATCTTTAATGTGTTGAATCTGTGTTGTCCATGTTGTGGTCGAAAATGACTTAGATGATTATGATCATTGCTCAGTGTTTGTCACGGAAGTCGTGGGTGTTGCGGATTCTGTGATTATAGGTTTTTCTTTTTCTTTTTTCTTTTTATGGCCATTTTAAAGGTGTTGGGTATTTAACACCAACATTTGGACGGTGATCTAAAGAGTACTTGTGTATAACAAAAATATATAGGCCTATAGATGGTACTTTGAGCCTGGCTGTTCTTAGGTCTCAGTTTGTAGGACCTATCCCATGTGTCATATTACAACTTATAGGCTAAGTGCACTGTAACTAAACCAGTACATTATTTATTTCATGTTATTAGTTTTGACCTTATGTTTTATCTTTGAACCTCTGTGACTATGGACAGCTTAACTGCTTTGTTTTTCATATATCTCTGTTTGTCTTTGCTTGTAGTAATACTGTGCTTTTCAGACCATACCTTTCTGTTATTTAACAGTATTACCTCTGAAAGTGATGTACAATAGCTCCATTATTTGAAACGAGACAAATCTGGTTTTCAGGATTGTTCATACTCAAATTATCCATCTGAAATTTGGAGACCTGTTGGCATCACTTATAGGATTGCTTGCGTGGGTGTTGCAGTGGGTTGTAATCTTACAGAAATGAGAAGCATTCGTTTTTCTAATGGTGTGGTATATTTAGCTAACATTTAATGTAGATGGGAGCTTAAAAAGGTCGTTCTTTTTTATTGATCTTCCTCCAGTAATATTGAACTCCCTCTTACATTAAAGATTTCTCTGTTTGCTGCCCAACCCCGAATGTGCCTTATAGGGAAATATAGGCCACGCTCCATGTGTGCTGAGTTTGTTCTCATTTCTCCTTACAGTGAAAGAGTTCTTAGCCAAAGCCAAAGAAGATTTCTTAAGAAAATGGGAGTGTCCACCACAGGTAAAATGTGTTAACATTTCAAGACATCCGCTTTCCAAATGTTCAGGCAGCAAGAGGCCACTTTTTAAGATTTTCCACGTGAAGGCACTTTTCAAACAAATCTATATTTGCCTACTCTGCCAAGTGTTTGAAATCAATTTAAGTGCAATTCACTTGATTCAAATCCATTTATAAAACTCTTCTCCATTCATAGTTTTTCCACAAAGAAATCTATAGACATAATGTTTGCCATTTGCAGTCCCAGATGTCTTTAAATCCCAGTTGCTGTACAACTGGCATAGCTATAGGTATTACAGTTGATTTGAGTTGGTCTACTATGCTTAACGTACAATATATTTTACATTTAAGTTGTTGGCTAAGTCCTGGTTTCCACTTGATAATCAGTGATTGAGATCTATTTGCCCAAAATTAATTTGTACTTGTTAATATTTGTTCATTTACTTGCTTAAAAAACGAAATACAAAAAACACAAAAAAGTCTTGCATTGAAAAATATTTTCTTGAAATGTAAGCAAACAGACATTTTAGATTTGAATTGTTGGTGTGTCATCTTAATTTGAAGAAATGCATTTATTTGTTTGTGATATGTGGATATTGTGCATATTGTGCATATCTGGACATTCATAAGCATCCTTGAGCTGTTTTACATATGTGTAATATTCTGTTCATCCCTCAGAGCACAACTGGTCTAGATGACTTTGAGAGGCTAAAAACTCTCGGCACAGGCTCGTTTGGAAGAGTTATGTTGGTAAAACATAAAGGAATAGACCAGTACTACGCAATGAAGATCCTGGACAAGCAGAAGGTAGGTGAAAATTGGATAAAATATTATTGAATGCAAAAGTATTGGGAGAGTGATATAATTTTTATTGTTTTTTGCTCAGTACTCCTGCACATTGGATTCAAAATGAAACAGTTAAAGTGCTGACTCCGCTTTAATTTGAGATACTTGTGTCTATATCAGGTGACCTGTCTCTGAATTGCAGTCTTTTTATTTCTTTTTATTACTTTTTATTAATATGTATAAAAAATTTGTGTAATTCCTACACTGACCACCTGACATGGGTATTGCTACCTTCAAATTAATGCTGACAGCCTGCAATTTAACCTCGTGTTCATCGCTTTATTTAAAATCTAATGTTCTGGAGGACAGAGCCAAAACAACAAAAATTATGTCACACACCCAATGCTTTTGCATTTTCTTGTAACTTGTACTGCCAACAAATACAATTGAATATATTGCCCAGCGTTATTTAAATCTTTATTTATAATGAAACTTCCCTCCAGTTATCCAAATTTCTCAGTGTACTTTGCCAGTTACATACTAATCTGTAATTACATTTACATTTTAAATTGTAATTACAATTTATTTAATTGTATTTTTATTTATTTATTTCATTGTAGTAGCTGTTGTTTTTGTACGTAATGTCATTTATCTTGATTATGTTTTGTCATTTTAAAAGGTGGTGAAGCTGAAGCAAATAGAACACACATTAAATGAGAAAAGAATATTGCAGGCTGTGTCCTTTCCCTTTCTTGTCAGATTGGAGTATGCCTTCAAGGTAAATTCATTGCTTGATAAAGTCAAATATGGAACTATGTGGAAATGTCAGATTCTGCTAAACCTCTTTGGTCAGAACCTTTTGGCCATTGGATGCATCAGCCAATTTCAAAACAAAAACACCAGTCTGATGCATGGGGAGAGTTATTTCCTTGATTAACACTGTTTGTCTAAGGTGTGCTTATATCACTTTTCTTCAAGTATTGCATCAAGTATCACCATTTGTGAGTTTATCAGATCATCCAGTTGAACATAAAAATTATAAAATGTGAAATTATGCAAATTGTACATTTTAAGAATGATTAGGAAACTATAAATAATTATGATATGTTAAATAATTGATTTCCTTTCTATCCTTATTTTTAGGACAACTCCAATTTATACATGGTGATGGAATATGTTCCTGGTGGAGAAATGTTTTCACATCTTAGACGAATTGGCCGGTTCAGGTAATATTCTACAGTGATTTTTTTTTTCTTTAAATCAATTTTGAAATTCCTGCTCTTTTTTTTTATTTGATTTGATTGATGTTTTTATAACCTTTACCAGTCTTTGAATGTTGAACGCTCTCTCTTTTCGTTAGCTCCTGTTTCTTTGAAAAAAACTTCCATCAAAGTTTACTCTGGACTAATATATTTCTTTTCTTTCCTCCCCACAGTGAACCTCATGCAAGATTTTATGCAGCTCAGATAGTACTGACTTTTGAGTACCTCCATTCACTAGATCTTATCTACAGAGATCTCAAACCTGAAAACCTTCTAATTGATCAGCATGGGTACATCCAGGTATGTAATAAAGTTTTCAGGTTGTTGTTATTACATCTGCCAGCAAGTTGATAGGTATTATGTTGTCGCCCCATTTTGTCTGTCCATTTGTCTGTCTGTCGGTTTCCATCTCATCTAAAAGGTGCTCTATTGGATTGACTGCTCTATTGGACTGTGCAGACAATGGGAGTAAACTGAAGTCACTCTCATGTTTGTGGAACCAGCTTACAATGATGTGTGCTTGGCGACATGGTGCATTATCCAGCTGGAAGGAAGTAAAATGTATCCATTTTAAAAAGGGTTGACTGTGGCCACAAAGGGAGCCATATGGTCAATGTGTTGTTATCCTGTGGCTTTCAATTGGTGCTGAATTGGTATTAAGGAGCCTAATGTGTATCAAAAAAGAAATCTCCACACCATTACACCACCACCCTGCTCCGTTGACAGAGATGAGGATGGGTCCATGGATATGTGCGGTTTACGCCAAATTCAGTCGTCCAGTTTTGGTGATCACGTGCCCACTGTAGCCTGATCTAGGCGGCAGTGCAGTGTAGTGGGTAAGCAACTGGGCTTGTCATAGGTTCGGTTCATGGGTAGGACACTGCCGTTGTACCCTTGAGCAAGGTACTTAACCTGCATTGGTTCAGTATGTATCCAGCTGTATAAATGGATGCAATGTAATTCGCTCTGGATAAGAGCGTCTGCTAAATGACTGTAATGTAATGTACTCTTCCTGTTCTTACCTGACAGGAGTGGAACCAGCTGTGTTGGTCTTCTGTTGTAGCTGTAAACAGCTGTTGTTTGAGTAGTTCCGATCTTTACGTTAGCTTGAATGTGTCTGCCCATTCTCCTCTGCCCTCTCGTTAACAAGGTGTTCTCACCCACAGAACTGCCTGACTGGATGTATTTTTTGTTGTTGTGTATTGCACTATTTGCTGTAAACTCTAGAGACTGTAGTGCATGAAAATCCAAGGAGGCCAGCTGTTTCTGAGATGCTGGAACCACCACATCTAGCACCAGCATTCTCATCACAGGCGAAGTTGCTTAGATCAGGCATCTTGCCCATTCTAATGTTTCGACTTGCAACAACAAAACCTCTTCTCCATGTCTGCTTGCTTTACATATTGAGTTGTAGCCACATGAATCACTGTTTGGAGGAACAGGGTATCTGCGCAAGTGAGCAGGTGTTCCCAATGAAGTGTGTTTGCCTCGGTTCTAAACAACACATTTCAGCCTGCAGCAGAAAGGTTCTGTTATTGGAACACAGTCCCTTCTATTCACAACCTCAGAAACAATTAGGGACCTCCTTTTCACCGAGCTCAGTGGCTCTTCATACGAGTTGGTGTCATGGAGCCATTGTGACAATCAAACAGGCACATGGGGCTGGAAGGGCTGTATGCTTGTCAGCTACAAGAGTCATTGCAAGGTGTGCTTCTCTCCTTAATGCGCATGCGTTTTAAGAATTGTCTACTTGAATAAATGGCCATTAAAGCCCTTCATTTGCCATAATCATCACCTCTTCCTTGAAATCCATAAATGAATCCTATTGCTTTAAGGCTTGAAACCTGCTCTTTGCGACTTTTAAAATTTTTTTTTTTGTCTGTTCTCATTTAGACTTTACAATTGTACTACAGAATATTTAATCTCTTTGAGTTTTTCAGGTTCGTCCCTTCTTGATCTGTTTGTTTGAATGTGCTCAGTAGTGACCATCCAACTTTAATTTTTCTTGTGTGTTTCAGGTCACAGACTTCGGCTTTGCCAAAAGAGTAAAAGGCAGGACTTGGACGTTATGTGGAACACCAGAGTACCTGGCACCAGAAATCATACTCAGCAAGGTTGGAAATTTAACGTGAATTAATTATTTAATATTGATTCATTGAATTATAGATAGTAAAGTTCATTGTGGAAACAGTCTTAATTTATAAACAGTTGCATATTAAGTCAACTATTCTCCAGAACTGGAAAACCAAATTGCATGTTCATAAAGGAGTCTTGTTTGTATTCATGCTAATCTTAAAGTAATTAATCAAAGAAAAATCCTTCGGTAACTTTCCTGTTGCTTTGGGGATGATTGAAGTAGGGATGGGCAATATAACACAACGATAATTATCGAATGCCATAATGGTCTTCGCCACCATATGGTTTATTGCCTTTTTTTGGCTTTTTTTATTTTTATTATACCTGAAACAGTAGTAAAAAAACAAACTAAAAGAGGCTGCGTGAAATGCTTCTTAATAAAAAATGTTTTAAAACGTAACCATGTTTTGGTGACAGCCAATCGGCAGCTAGGTCGCACAGCTTCATGGAATCATGTGTTTTTCTCGATAGCATGGAAGTTGCGAGGCCTTGCTGCTGATTGGTTGTGTTATGGTCACCCAATAGATAACAGTGGTGACATTGTTCTGGAAGAATATCACGCAGCCTCTGAAACATCTGGGTTAAGTAAATTGACCAAGATGAAAAGAAAGGCAATACGCCACACGGTGGTGATGACCGTTATTGCATTTAATAATTATCGTGCGGGATATCGCCCAGCCCTAGATTGAAGTTGCATTTGTTTATTTGAGGGGTTAACTGGACTGATTGTTTTACAGGGCTACAACAAAGCTGTGGATTGGTGGGCACTGGGGGTTCTAATCTATGAAATGGCAGCTGGCTACCCCCCATTTTTTGCTGACCAGCCAATCCAAATCTATGAGAAAATTGTGTCTGGCAAGGTAAGAAAATATGTATTTATACAAATGTATTCTATTTTAGTTAGTTACAATCAAGTAGACTGTAAATAACACTATAACGCAATGATAAAGGTACGGTATGTTAACCACTGAGCTACAAAATTAGCATACCTATATTTCACCATGAGTATGATGTTCTTTTCCATATAAATGCCAGACCCACTGCTGGTATGCATGAGAAATTTAGTTTTTTTCAATTTTGAGCTGCAGAAATTTAAATTTTGCAGTTTAGGTCAATGCACAGACTGACTACGAATATCAAATAGTTGGTCTGATGAAGTGTTCCTCTGTCGAAGGCCATATTTCTTAGCTAAGCCTTAAAGATTTTTTTTTATCCATATGGCTTTTTCCATTGTAGCGACAATATTGTTGAACACACTGGTTTTGTTCAGTAAAATGTATAACCAGTTATTTATTGATTTATTTATTTTACTTTTAGGTACGATTCCCTTCTCACTTCAGCTCAGACTTGAAAGACCTCCTGAGGAACCTGCTGCAGGTGGACCTGACCAAGCGCTATGGCAATCTGAAGAATGGCGTAAATGACATTAAAAACCACAAGTGGTTTGCCACAACGGACTGGATTGCCATCTATGAGAGGAAGGTATGAAGGAGCTAAAAAAATTTGCAATATGTTGTTGTAATTTTAGTGTGTACATGTCTTGTGTTGTCAGTTTCATTGTGCTGTACAGGCTGCTTTGTGGCGAATGGTCAGGATTGTTTGTTTGTGTTTAAAGGTGGAGGCTCCTTTCATACCAAAGTGCAGAGGCCCTGGAGATACCAGCAACTTCGACGATTATGAAGAGGAGGACATCCGTGTCTCTGTCACAGAAAAATGTGCAAAAGAGTTTTCAGAATTTTAGCACAAGAGTAGTGTTGCATCAGGGCTTGTGTATATATATATTGGGATATTTGCACTCTGCTTTAAAATGGGGTGGAGCTGAGTCCATCATGTTCATATAATTACCTTGTTCCTTCATTCCACAAGGCTGAATGAGGTCCTTATTGCCATTATCCTTGTGTGCAGTTATCTCTGACTCATTCACTGGCACATTTAAGCACTTCTTGTGCTGCAACACAAAGACCTAGACCACATTCTTCTTTTCTCCCCCCTCTGTTTTTAAAGCAGTTGTCGCTGTCTTTAAAGTTGTTTTCCCCTTTTTTAAACCAAGTGTTTTTAAATAAATGGGAAAGTCTACAGTGAGCGAAACGGAATTTTTGTTGGCACATGTTAAAGTAAGCGGTTGTACCGGGAAGAATTTCACTTGATATGTGATGGGTAATTGAAAGAAGGTGTTTCTTCCAGTTCTTCCCAGCTAACAGTTTGTCTGTTACATGTTTTGAGATTATATATTTTATAAGTTAAAAGAAAATCCTTTTAGCTCAGACAATATTATTGAAATGCATTGAGCATCATGCAGAAGGAGTACTTGCTCTTAATGCATTAAAGTATACTGGTCAAATAGCATAAACCCCTTACGTGTTTAAACCAGTACCAAATTTAAAATGAATGGATTAATAAAATTCCCAGTGGTTTTTCCAAAACCAAAACTCCCAACAAACTTTAAGACTGATGCTTATCCTTTGAAATAGCTGTGTACTACAGAGCTCTGTGCATTTTATTAATAATTAGGCAAACCTAATTATTAAGCAGGAAACCTTTAGTAGATGTGCTTGCCATTTGTAGCAGTGTTTTACAGGTTTGTCAACTCATTGAAAGTTTCCTTTTAACTCCTTTTCCCATGTATCAAAATATGTTTGGCAATTAAAACACGATGAGACATTTTCAAGTACACAAATATAGGATTCTATGAAGAAACATATAGGCCTTTTCGTTACTGAATAGTACAAAAATGCAATATTGCTAAATTAAATGGTCTCTTATGATTCATATAATGTATATGAAAAAGGGTTACTTCCTAGTTTTACCAGTGGAACAGTGTTGGTAAAACTGGACTTGTGATGTGCATACACTTTTTTTTCCTCCATCATGTTAATGCTTTTTTTTGTTTCGCAAGTTCTCAAGAGAGATTGTAAAACTGCCATATTTTTGTTTTCAATTTTACTTCAGCATTTTTAGTTGAGTTTGTTATGACAGAATGTAGTGACAACTAGTATATATCTATGTTAAGTTATATTCACACACCAAGTAAAGCAAATTTTCACATGTTGACATTTGTCAGCTTCTGCACCTTTCTGTCACATTTAATCCAATCTTTGTTGAACTAATTTCATAAGACACAATTGTTTCTTATGTATTTTTATTTATATACATCTTAGAGAAAGAAGCTGTTCAATAAATGTCATTTTTAAAGGGTTAAAACAACTTAGTCCTTCCTCTTCTGAAAATGTTTTTCAGTCTCATTAACATGAAGATACCACAGTATACCACTGAAATGTAGTCACATTTGTCAGTTGGTATGACATAACTGATGACACTTTTTCCTAACCATAACAATGCAACACAAAATAAAATCATTTGGAAATGATAGTACCTGTTTGTAGTCAAATACATTACATTATGAGCTCTACCATGATTCACTTATGGATTTAGTTTGTTGGATATATTTTACAATGTCATTAGAAGGCTCACACTGACAGAAATGTTGTCCTCTAGTATTTACTTGTATTTGCAAGGGAAGTAAAAATACTTTGCTGTTGCATATTATATGTAACTATATATATATCACATTAATAAATTAAAAGGAAACCCTTTGTATTAAAATGTAAGAATCTTTTGTATTTTATTTGGACTGAGGACAGACATACTGTTTGCTAGCAGTATAAAATAAATACTACAGTAACTTATCATTCATGGACATAACACCTTTAATAAATCCTAGTAATTGCATTTCCCTTTCTTTTCAGAATTGCAGTTTCATGGTTCCATCAAAATCACTCCTGTAGTTTAACTTAATTTTACTTTTTTGTTTTTTTATTAGTGGATTCAAGTAACAGAGTTTGGTCATTATGATTAAGTCTTGAAATTTTGAAGTTGTCCCAAATTAAATCACCAGTGGTGTTGGAAACATGATTGTGTTGGGTAACTATTATTACTTATAGTGTACAAAAGAATCAAACCACACTTCCAATGTGTAATTATACACTGAAATAAAGGTGAAAATTTTCAAAGCAAAAACATTCTATAAACAGTCCCACTCACATTCAAGTCCAAAGGGGTTTTTCAGTGAATACTGTAGAAATGTGTTCTGGTACAGCTTAAGCTTTCACGGTAGTTCTGATCATTTCAAAGGCAGCATATTGTTTCAAGCATATTGTTTTTTTTTTTTTGTTTTTGTTTTTTGAGGTACTTGTTTTCGTGAATGACTCCCGTCATATTCACAACACATTGCAAGGTAGGAATATTAGGGTTATGCATGGCTTCCTTTTCTTCAACTCTATAACAACTTCCTGGTTACTGGTGGGTTAGTCTAGCATGTCTGTCATAAGGACCTGTTGGATATTGTCTTTAAGAGAGGGTAGTTGAACTGAGAAAGTAGTCTGAAACCCATTGCTTCCTTTCCCCCTGAAAATGTGACATTGGAAGGCACATGCATTTCAGTCATATGGTGTGCTATATTAGATATGTATTTTGTATGTGCAACGCCTGGAGGTGTATGCAAGTCCTTCACCTCATGCATCATCATTGAGAGTTCTGCACAATGCAGAACTGCACTCTCTCTTTTATGAAACCATTTGGAACATATCACCGTCATTCTACTATTGCTTCAAGCAGTAAATTTGTGGGTGTTGTTACCTCAACACAGGCGTTGCTGAGAGAAGCAGCAGCACTGCACCAAACCACAGGTAAGACATATCTGAAGACCGCCCCCCCCCCCCCCCCAACTACTTCATATTCCATGAAAGTGTTAGTACTAAGTGTGCATTTTTTAACCTGAAATTTAAATTACTGCTACTGTTAAACTGTACTTTTTAAAAACATAACTACGGGACCTCTAATAAATGTTTTGATGTGAGCAATTTGAATTAGAACTTGTAATTATTTTGATATCAAAACTTCACTTTTCAATGATTCATATAAAAAAATCTGTATTGTAATTGAGCTAGTTCAGTTTTTTATGTAATTGAAATGAATTATAGTCAGAATTATATTTTCTATATCAGAAAAACGTATTTCCATAGCTAACTATGCTAGCAATAAACACAAGAAATGTTCATTAGCAATGAAGTGATTATATAGAACTACTGTATCCACAATCCTTTGTAGACTACTGGCTTTTGTGATTGGATACTTCGTGATTTTTGTCGGGAGCTCTATGATGTGAATTTAGCGCTGGGAGGAAGCTATCAACCTATTTTCAGAATCGAATATTTGCAGAGAGAAGGTAAGTGCGTCTTTTTGTTAATTTTCATGTACTGATGAAAATGTACAGTTGATCTCAGAGACATATTTGTTTTTCCATGATGTCCGGTTGCGAATTTTTTTACATTTTATTTTGCAGCTTGGTTGCTGCTGTTGCTAGCAAACCAGTCAGCTAAATGTCACACGCCAGCTACTTATGCTGTTTTACTGCTGTTTGTAGCTAGGCAGATGACACTAGCTAACTAGCTACCTAGCTATTAAAAGTGTTCACGAATGTCCGTACATAAACCGACTTCCACATTTTAGCTAGCTTAGCGGTTTAGCCTATGTGTCTTCTTCGCTAGCTAGATAACTAAACTAGCTTGCTAACGTTATCTAACGTAAGTTGCATTGGAGACAGGACGAGATGGGTTGAACTTGAACACTGGATTAGCTAAACTCAATGTAGATAACGTTAGGTAGCGAGCTATAATTATCTACTTAGCTAGCTACGTTACACACAGAGTAGGTCAGCAAACTACTGGACATTATATTAGCGGTGTGAACAATGTATTTTAATTAGCTGATGTTATCGTTTTAAAATCTGTTTTTAGCTACATAATTTCTTTTATCGCGCCATTCGGTGGTACTGTACCAAATGTAGTGTTTGCTATCCATTTAAGATGTTAGCTGGTGAGGTGAGCGTCTGAGGTTCTAGGTCTGGATTCTTCTGAGCTTGGGAAGTTAACTTAAAATCAGCTAATGCTAAGAAAAACAAGAAGATCATCGCTCACGTTGCAAGTAGGTAAAACTTAGTAGCCAATGCTGCGTTTTATTTAATTGTTGCATAATTGGTTTGTGTTTGTTTTGATTATTATTGTGCAACTAATGGTCAATCGCTGGTGATCAACAGCATTATTACTGTGTCTTCAGTAAGCATGAATTTGAACAAACAGGCTTTCTGTGCGGCAATGTCGGTAATTAACGTTATTTCGGTCAATGTCTAGTTAACGTTATCCTTGCAAAGAGGTAGACTAGCTAAGTTCCACGTCGCTAGCTAGTGCAGACATTCAACAACAACAAACAAAAAAATCATTTAGTTTGAATGCTCATGAAACATCTGAATAGTTCTAACAGGTGTATGCTATACATTACATTCTTTAAGTTCGTTACCTTGCTGGATACCTTGGGCAGTAGCGGCGATGGTAGCCACCTCTTGTTATTTATCATTTCTCGTAGTCTGGATTTCTACAGAGGGAATCGTTGTTTGCCTTATATAGACATTGTGAAGATGTCTCGTATTATAAGTTGTCAGGTTTTTAAAAAAATCTAATTATAAAAAATTATTCCGCGAATATTTTTAGTTTTTATTAGTAGGCCTAAGTTGTATTCCACTGAAATGCGTTATTCACCTTGTGTTTTAAACATACAACACGTTATCATCCGTAAGGCTGCGGTGTCAGTTGTCAGACATTTTGATTAAATAGATTCAATCGTAGACTATGTGGTTGCTTGAAATAATTGCTTGGCTACTATCTGAGAACTTTGGATACTTTCGTTAAACCGTCTGTGTATGGCCGAAATTTGGTAGCTTTGCTAATTTGCATTTCTGGTTCTGCGATTTTTGTGATTGATTCCTGATAAATAAGATTTTTTTTTTAAGATGAGGGTTAGGCCGACGCTAATGCAATTCATTTCTCGTTAATAACATACATTGATAAAATGAATAATAATTAGATTATAATAATATTTTAGCAGAATCTATGTTTGTATGATACTTGTTTAATTTATGCATATTAAGAAATAAGTCAAAGGTAGGCAATGAGGGCCATATCTGTTTCTGGTTTTCGTTTCAACTTATGGCCTTAATTACTGAATTAGCCCCACCATTTATGCCGTCTGACATTTTAGTTATAGTTCTTGATAAGCGCATGAATAACAGCCGAAGACTGTTCTTGTGTCCCTATCTGGTCCCTATGTGAAACTTTTTGCTATGATTTAATCTATGAGTGAACCAGTGTTGGTGTATAGTATACAGCCATTTAGCTCATTTAGCCAGGGTAATTGGTAACAAAACACTACATACACTACATCAGTTTCTACCCAGTTTGTCTGCCTTTCTTAATTTTTAAGAAAATCTTTTAAGAAATCTTAAATGAAAGATTCCTTTTGTGTTTTCAAATAGTAGGCCTACATGCAGGTGTTACATTTTTTATTTTTATATTATGATTATTGAAATATCACTCCTAGGATTTGCATATTGTTTTCAGTCATTGTGCTTTTATCAGTGTGGTGAATGCAGGTTGATTAGGCTTTGCATCGTTGGCTGAAGCATCACTGAAACTGTTTAAAATGTATCGATGGCTCCAGGACCTGGAGGAAATGCAGTGCCTAAAGTAGAGACATTAAAGGAACAATGCTTCTGGTGGAAAGATCGTCCTGCGATGAAGTGTTGCGACTGAAGACACCCAATGAAAGGACCACTACAGACGGTAAGGAAATCAGTGGGGACAATTTTAATGGCCGAAGAGAACAGTACTAGGTGATTTGCAAGAGCTGTTTGAAGACTTGCAGGTTGCTAGAGTGGAACATTATAATTCTTGAAAATTTACAAGGGGATGAACTGACAGGCTATTATGCCTATATAGGATAATTCTAAGCTGCATTGTACTTTTGTGTTCTATCTAAACAGTCTCTTTTAAAGAGATCATAGGGCCAAAAGTTGTTCTGAAGCATTTTGTAAACCATAACTTCCAGCACATTGAAATGGACTGATCAATGTTTAATACCATAGTTGTTTAATACCAAGTTATTGTTTGGTTATTGTTAGGAATTGAAGGGATGTTGATTGAGGACTAGGGCCAAAGAAAATGGACTGGAATAAGACTTTGGGTTAAACTGGACTGTTAAATGTTTCATTTCTTAAAATATGTGTGTAGCATGACAGCAGGCCTTTTCTAGGCTGCCACTGCTAATTGTGCATCCTGTGGGGTGATGCATAATTGCCCATTGCTTCACCACAGTATGCAAGGTTTGCAGCCTGCTTCATCTGCACAGTCCACAAGGTCTTTGGCAAGAATTTGGTGATACGATACGGTAGGCTATATTGCAACACTACAACCACTGCAATATCTTGCAATATTTAGTCAAAATTGCTGTGTGCAGAAGAATGCGTGTGAAAGGGCACTGCTGGAATTCACTGGGTCCTGGTCTTGCTTCCATGTCTTCTGAGCATGTTTGTAAATATAGCAGCTCTCTAGGGCACTGGGGAGTGCAGGGAGATATCCTTTCCCTGCAGCCCAGGCTGGTGACTGAACCAGAGGAAGAAAGCAAAGGTCCAGTCTTTTAAACTGTATTTTATGTACAGGAGATCAGGGTGTACGTTATTTGTGAGCTCCTCTTAAAATGCTACAAGCTTTAGCTTACAGGGTTACTGAATTTGGCATAAATGACTAGAAGGTAGCAGAGGCTGTCTACTTTTTTTTATAATTATGAAAATCATGAAATTTTTAATTATATCATTCAGTTATTATTCAGTTTCTGAGTGATTTGTATTATGTTTGCTTAAATTGGAGGGGAGAAGGACTGTTTCTGAGGGCCAAGTGCAATGCAGGGCTGTGCATTGTTGGAGCTGTGTGGGCTGGCTCAATATTGTGTTAAAATAGGCCCCTAATTCTTAATTTTCAAGGACGCTTTCAGTCATTTTTAATTGTAGCCATTCTAGCCCCAAAACATGGGTCCAGATGGTAACCTGGGTAAATTCAGCAGAGAGTTGACCTCAATAACAGTTGATAATGACTTGCTTCGGGAGATTGCTTATGATAATCAATCGCATATTCTGTGATAATAGCTGCTCTTTTTATAAATGCTCCTCAGTCATGTTGCTAAGCGACTGGCTTTTGTTCTGTCAGTGTAGAGATGTGTATAAAAAAATTTCATGTCTGTATGTTTTCTATTTTTGGTCATCATGTAAAGTTACACAAATCAAGTATTTCAGTAACTGCATTGGCTTTATGTAATATTTGGTTTGTGGAAGGCTCAGAATATGCCTTAATACTGCTATTAGTAGTGAGGTGAAGAAAAATGCTGTTGTCTTTTCTTTGAGGAAATTTGGTTATTATCAATCCAGTATTATAGGCCTACTTGAGATCGTAATCTAATTCCTAAAAATGCCAAAATAACATTGTCAAATTTTTTCTTCCTAGCTGGCATGGAAAATAAGGCAAATGGCTCAATGGACACAAAAAGGTCAGTGATAAAACATGGGCTACATGATTCATGTATTCGTGGAATGAATTTTGAATTGATTGGGTCAAAGTAAGGGAAGGTAGCATTCCCAGAAATTTAGAGCAATCCACCCAGTCCTCCACAGGAGGGAATTTTAAAACTTTAAAACAGGAAGAACAAACTTGGCCGGACTAGCCGGATCTGCCTCTTTTTAAATACCTATACATCAGCAAACACACCCAGTGCAATTGTTGCATAAATTACACCAATGCCTTTCCACCATAGCGGTGTGGAGTTTTAATATGGGCATATTAAGCCTGCCTACACTTAATATGGGCATAATATGAGTATATTTCAAATATGACTTACAGAAGGATGCTTTCTTGAACCTGAACTCTTCTGGTATCTCTCTCTCATATCATTAGGGTGGGACACCTTATATATCTGTAAATCCACATGACTTTATCCTCTGGCTGACTCTGATAGGAGCTGCCAGTAGCCCTATCAACATGACCATTCAGCTGCAAAAGTATTTTGGTTTATCGGATTTTTATAGTACACAAAATATTTTTTTACTGCTGCCCAGTTGATGTTTTTGCTTTAGTCAGATTTTATCTGATTTTACAGGCTGTCCTTCCCTTTAATTTTCAGTTTGTAACCCAATGATATACCCACACGGTCCACTCTCCTTCAATTTACATGCCACCACTGCACCACTGACATCTTGCTAGATGTCATTTTGAAATTGGGACATCTTAAAATTTGCTTTAAAAGGGCAAGGAAACACACTTGCAAAAGAATATAGAAAATTTGTCATAAAAACAGGCCATTACTCCCTTCTAAGCTCATCAAGACATATTTTTGTGACTTGAAATTGGCCAGATCACAGGCAATGTCATTTTAATTAACATCAGCTTAATACAGGTATCCAGAACCCTATTTACTTTCTTAGATTTCTGTATTTTTTCAGAAATGACTGTATTACGGTTTTGGTATCTGAGCCGTCTAGAGCGTCAAGCGGTAGCAGAAGTCGGCCGTTTGACGAGGCCTTCAAAAGAGTTGATCGCAAAAGGGTTTGCTCTGGGTTGTAGTAACGTCTTCCTTCACAGGTTTTGTATCATTGAATTAAGTGTAACGACCCCTTAACACACAATGAAAGACGTCATAAACGAGGTATCAGTGCAGGAAGACTGGTGTGTGACCTATCAGACCTGTTTGTTCCTCCCTTTCGCCCGGCAGCCCCATGGAGAACGGGCAGCTCCCTGACCCTGCAGACTGGGCCGTCACTGACGTCGTTAATTATTTTAAAGCTGCCGGATTCGAGGAACAGGCCAATGCTTTCCAGGATCAGGTATGGGCCGTTGCTTCCTTTTTTTCCCCCTTCTCAGTGTTTTGTTGAATTTCGGCTTACTTTCTTGGCTGTGGCAATGGGTTGTGTAAGGAATAGTCTTGTTTATTTGAAATTCAAGAGTTGGTTTTCATTTGTCTGTCAGATACAAAATAACTGGACTTTGTTATCCATATTCAGTGTTTGGCCTATAACTATAGGGAAATTCCCCCTATATTCCTGCTCAGTCACAACTGAAGTGTTTGAGTTTAAAACGTACTGAAATCACCTCCTTTCACTGTCTTTGTGTTTTGGTAGTTTAGAGACTGCCTTATTTCTTGATGGTTGCTTTGATAGTTTACCTAAGTGTGCTTTATGGTCTCTGATGTTTGCAGCTCCACCAGTGTTATAAATTTCACCTTACAGCTGCATAACAGGGTAAACCCTCAAATAATTTGCTAGAGATAAAGAGTGAAGACATTTTTATCTACTCAAATTGACACCACCGAGCAATTTTGTGTGCATGTTTGTTATTGGGCAAAAAATATTCTAGTATTTATAAAATATGAGCATGCATGCCATCCATTGCTTGTATGTTTTCACAAGTACAATTTAATGGTAGGCATTCCCTGTAGCACATTTACGGTGTTAATGGGGCATGTTAAGCACACCAACACACGTTAATATTTTATACCTTTCAGGAAATCGATGGGAAATCCCTGCTGTTGATGACTCGGAATGATGTCTTGACTGGGTTGTCGATAAAGCTGGGCCCGGCTTTGAAGATCTACGAGTACCACGTGAAAGCGCTTCAGACCCAGCACCTGAAGAACAACACGTCGTAGCGCCGCGCGCAGACGCGCACAGAGGACGACAATCACTGGAGGACGCAGCGAGGAAGCTCTGTCTGAGGAGACTGAAAAAGGCCAGACTTGTTCCAATCTGCGTCTTATGCAATTAAAACTGTCCATTTACAGGAGCGAGATGGATCACATAACCTCACTCTGTAGTGATATAATTTTGTGACCCTCAGTGCTGTACATTTGTAAAGGGAACTCTGGGAATCTCCAGGATTTTTTTCAGTTGCTTTTTGACCATTGTAGGCCAGAATCTTGTGTAAGTATTTAAGTACAACCACTAAATATTGTATCATATATGAAAACCCGACAGAAGGGAAAAATGCCATTTGATTTCTTCATATTTCAGGAAATTGTTTCATCTTTTTTTTCTTTCTTTTTTAAAAATTTCTCGTCATTTTATAAATCCTAGTAAATTAGGATTGCAACTCCTCCACTGCTGTCACGGAAAACTGAATAGTGTGTGCGTGCAATGATCGGGCCAAGTAGTGATCATTTGTGAAAGTCCCGAGACAACTGATTATGAACTACAGGGTGCTGTAACATTTGGAATCTAATTTTGCCATCAGGACTTTGTACATAAATAGCAGGTGAAGAAGGGGTAGGAGCAAATTTCAGTTTCAAGCCTTTCACCCAGATGTAAGTACATCCTTTTTGTTCTAAAAAGGGAAATGCAACAGTCAAAACCATACGACAAATGAGAAACCGTATCTATCGAGACAAGGAACTACTGACGATTGTCCTTAAAGCCGGTACAATGGCTGAAGAGTACCAGTCGCCACATTTACGTGCAGGCAATATTGTAAATACTTGACGATACTGAATAAGTGAAATCCAAATGAACATTCTCAACAAGCTGTTTACATGTATGCAAAGTGTAATGTTCCACAAATATCGCAGTTCACAAATTTGGAATTGCTGAAGTGTGAACATGTGTGACGCACTGAGAGGTACAGGTGGATCATAATGAACAAAACAATCGGGGTGCATTAATCTTTTTCGAATATCAATTAAACCGTTTTGGAACCGGCACTTCAGATGGATGCTTTCATTATTACGTGCTGCTTTCTCAGATGCATTGACAATTATTTGCCATGCTTTCAAATTTCTTACCGTACTGATAATGCATATTTTCCTGCTCGTTAGTTGCACAGTAAGTGACTGTGTAGTGATGTACCCAGATGGGCTTTCACACATTATGTTAATACAAATTAATAACAAGTGATGTACATGGCTATAATTGTGACTAGTAGGACCATTAACGGTGCCCTTCCCCTAATTTAGAGATTCATTACTTTAAGAACACTCTTTTCATGGTCAGGTCCTGTGGAAATCTTGAATAGTCCAATTAATGACAGAATTTTTGGGTGCATGTGAATATAGCCATTAATCTGTTGTCGGACTCCTGAATTTAATATAATTATATGCCTAACCTTTAATGTCTGTGTTTAAAAACAAAAAATATGTCTGTGTCAGTTTTTTTGACAAGCGGTGCTTTGATTGCTCGAAAGAGTATTTTTTTTATTCTTTAAAAAAGGAGTTTCTCAACGACTAGTCAGAAGTAAATTCATCTTCAGAAGGCCTATCTGAGCTTTGTCAGAAATTCTTGGAATTCTAATCAAATAATTCTTTATTTTACCATGCAGTTAAGTTTCATCACTGACTCATTCTTGTTAATAGTGTCACAGTGAAATGCATAAATTCTATTCATTGTTTTTTCACCACTGAAATGGTGCTGATTCTATGGTGACAACGAAGACCAGCAGCTATGCTTGCCTAGAACATTTTGTGACATCTCAAGCTATCCCTGTGGTTTTATTCTGTTTTTTTCTTTCTTTCACCTGTGAGCAGAAGAGTGTATATGTGAGCTACAGCTTCAAGTCAAGACACACTTCTGCCATTAGTCCACTGAAAGCATTCCGAATCCCCCCCACATATCAGAGTGTCATCGTGTTACTGTAAAGACAATTACTGTACTGTAGAGTTCACTGGCAGTAGCATGAAGTGCTAGGAGATGTATTGCATGATATAATTGCATCATATTTGCAGCTCAGAAAGAGTTGAAAAGCGACTCTAATGAATAATGATTGGACTCGTCATGGAAGTGAACCTGCTTTTAGCGGTGGTCTTTGAGGCTCATTTGTTTCGGTTGGAACGGAAGGGGGTTGGGAAACTATACACTAAAGACGGCATCTTTGTTATTCTTTCTGACCTAATGGCACTCGCAAAAAGTTTGTCTTTTTCCATGTGCAAGGGCTTGTTGCTAGTTCCCCCAACTCGTTTTTTTATACAGTATATATTTGTAAGTATGTTGGTGCTAATAAAAACTATGGAGACGAAAGTATCTAGCTTAGCAAACAGAATAATGAGAGCTTGACATGCTTCATCAAAGCAGTTTTTTCTTGTGATGAGTATATGGTTTCTCTGCTGAATCCAAGCACAGTGAAGCACAAGCACAGGACTGAATATAAGTTGATAAGCTGTGTGTATGAATTGAAATGCATGTCGGCCAACAGTTCTCCCTGTTTCTAGTGTTGTTTTTTTTTCCTCTGGCTATAGGCCTAGCTGTTGTTTGACTTGTGGGGAATAAACACTACTGAGAAAATGTCCGCAACCATAGTACATAAAGCTTTTTGGGAAACGGGAAGGTATGGTAAAATATTGAATAACAATGATGGACAGTTGGCATTCATCTGGTCATTTGCCAAATCTAGTCTTACTGTCATATTAGTGCTGTTCTGTCAACAAAAATTTACATTAAAAAAAACATATATAGCAGTGAAGTATTCAGTATTCAGTCAACAGATTGTGTAATTCTAAATATCTTAATTGGACGTATTTAAACCCTGATTGAATTGCACATTACTTGCAATACAAATGAAAAATTCTATTTGACCTTCATGAGGAACCAAAAACTAATTTTTAGACACTGTTATGGCTCACTGATATCAAAGTTTATTTGCTGTTTGATTTCTCCTTTGCAGCTGAACTTATTTGTATTTTGATGTCCAACCAAATTAGGTGTCAATATGTGTCATTTTATACTCCTCGTTTTAAACTGAGACTGGTGGCTGGGGTGAATTTAATGAACAAGTTTGACGTGGGCTAATTTGTATCTGTTCCAGGGTTTGTACGTAAATAAATGCTCCAGATGTGGTTGTTTTTCAATGAAAACATGACATCCTGTGTTTATTGTATTGCCTTTTGTCACAATGTTCTAATTTGTCAGGGGAAAATGTCATTTGAATCACAAAGAATAACATATTTTATTGCATATATTTTAACAAATAACTAGCCTGTATTTAAATCGGGAGGAATGTATCAGCAGTAATGGCCCAGGGAAGAAACGGCAACCTTTCACACCTGGTCTCCTTTCATTCTCCAGGGGGTTGTGTGCAGCTTCTTGTGACTGATAATATATGAATAATGTAAATTTTAAAATTGAGCAGGTTGGTGAAGTAAAAAGACCATTTCCAAAGACTTTATTTATTGGACTTTATTTGCGATATAGTAAAAGATGCAGTTGGGGAGAACACACTGAATCACTCATGATGAACAATTTGCTTCAAATGTGAAAATCCATTCTTCTGTTACTCATGTAGGAAACATCATGACCAGATGTATATATTTTCTGGTGATTAAATTCTTTGAGACAAATTTGTACTGTGGTTGTCTCTTGCCTTTTAATGCTCTGCTACTCTTCCTCTCACAGTTTTGCACGTTTCCTCTTCACTGTTCCTCTGATGTCTCCAGAGGGATTATCCAGGGGCAAGAGGACCTAACAGAGAGCATACATCTTAGATTACCTACTGTTGGAACCTCTAGGGCAGGGATCATCAACTCTGGCCCTCAAATCCAAATCCAGCCCTGGTTTTCTTTTCTCCCGGGTAATTAGTACTACTGATTGGCCAGACTGTCTTCACACCTGACTCCCAGGCAAAGGGAGGGTGGAAAACCAGCAGTTCTCGGCCCTCGAGGACCGTGAGTTGCTGATCCCTGCTCTATGGCAAAGAGTATGTAACATGATTTGAACAATTTGTGTGTAAAAGGACAACATCGTTACAACATTTTGTGCCAAAAATTGTGGTTTGAAATTCAAAATTTCCATGCAATATCGTACTATATGTTTGAGCAAGCATGCTTGATAAGAGATCCTGTTTCTTAAATTTGGCTGTTTTCAGTGATGGGAATACGCAGTTGCTGAATTTACATTCAACAGTTTTCTTAAAGCAAATGATAGCAAGATACCAAACAATCAGTTTTGAATGATTTGCAACCATTATTGTTTAATTTCTGTTTCATTGTATTGTTTTATAGAGGGAAAACCCCTTTTTTATAGGGGGAAAACCCCTTTGAGTGACAGACAAAATCAGTCATGCATCACTCAGAAATTTGAAAGCCTGTGTTATTTTTAAATTCATTTAAATAAGTAAATCTGCTCTGATATGATTGCACAATAACCACTCTCCCTGTTCATGCAATTCCTCCTGTTAACTAGGGATATATTCAATTTGTAATTTTGAAACAATTATGGCCATTGAATTCAATGGCATATTTCAGAATCACTGCACTACGTACTTTTACACACAGAATGTGCTGTTTATATTTTTAGTCTATATGCTTTTGTTTAGTTTATTTTTATTTTTTTACATAAAGTCTTGACTTAAAATGGCCATTAAATCCCTACTGTAATGGTGTCTGTTTTAAACAGCCTAATAACAGCGGCAGCTTAACTAAGACTCACCTCATCCTTGTTGGAAAGCCCCATTTTTGTCATGTCGATGGTGAAATAATGCTGGTTTGGCATTATTATCTCAATTTCTTCTACCTGGAAAGGGAGTTGTATTAGCTGTATCCGATTTTAATACGCTCAGGTGTGATTTTGTGTGGATTTTATCTTTTATACTTTTCCTTAAAGTATAAATGCCCATTCAAATGTGTAAGCCAGACCCATTACAACAACTATTTCCAGTGAGCAGACTAGTATACAGCTTATCCATAGCATGATCTGCCAGATGATGCTTATTTCCTGTCTATAGCATAGCGTTGCTGTGCATTTCATTGTGTTGTAGGGCTGCACATCATATGAACCTGGGTGGCAGACTTCAGGAGTTAGATTGACCAATAGTGAACATACAATGGTAGCCTTGTAAAATGAGCCCTTCTCTGGGAGGTGCACCCAATTATGTGCCATCCTTTGGGGCTCCAGCCAAAGTCATCTCCTGACCCCAAGTATTACAACCAGACTGTGAATGTATACGTATTAATCAGGGAAGTCCATGTTTATTTCTCGTGAATGGCCCACAACTGGAGATATTTCAGAAGCATCATACCTGCAAATAGTGCAGTTTGACTGAAGCTCTGCTGAATTTCTGTTATATCACACAGCATGGGAACCCACCTCTGGTACTCTGCTGAGCACTATAACCTGTGTCTCGTACAGGGTCTTCTGGACAGAAGGAGAATATTCCCCACGGTCATAGGGGCCTGCAAACTTCTCAATGATAATGTCTCTGACAGTCTTCCTGTGAAAAAATAAGGATTCTTCGTAATGTATGTATAGATTTTACCTTTTACCAGAAGGTTTGTCGGGCATGACTTTCACTTGCGAAAACCGTGCTGGCTATCCCTTAGGATGTTGTTATTTTCAAGAAGCTCTCCTAACTTTTCTCTAGTGATAGATTCCATTTTAAATTGAATATTTTAAATGTGAAGCGAGTTAAACTGACAGGCCTGTCGTTATACAACAGTGCAGCCCCCTTTGTTATATATTGGTATCATATGACCTACCTTCCAGTCCTCAGGTATTTCTCCAGTTTCTAAAGACTGTATAAAAATACCTGCCAGTGGTTTTTAGATGATCTCACCTAACTATTTGAGTACCCTTGGGTATCAGAGCCTGCTTATTTGTCTTCAGTTTGTCATTTATCCAGTACTTCTTCATCCTCTATCTCAATATCTGAGTACTGAATATACCTTCCAGTCTACTTGTAACCTCTTCTTTCAGAAAACTCTCAACAAAATAATTATTTAAGGCATCAGCAAATCTTTGTTCTTATGAAGCCATGCTTCTTCTTCAATCCTGATGCACCTGACATCCTCCTTCACTTTCATTTTCCTACTACAGTATTGAACGAAACATTAAGGATTACTTTTTGCATCTTGAGAAATTTGCCTTTCAAAGCTCTTTGAATGCTCTTAGCCTCCCATAGTTCTTTTTTAATCTTAGCATGCATATTACAATATTCAGACTCATTGCTCTCAGTGCTATCATTTTTATATATCTTATACAGTTTATTTTTTCTCAAGTCTCCTGTAGGTCTCCTGTATGGCTTTGTTCATCCACTGGGGCAACTACTTATTCAACTTTTCCTTACCTTTGGAATACATTTAGATTGTGTCTCGAATAATCCTTTTGAACCTGTCCCACTTTTTATTCACAGTCTTGCAGTCAAGAAGTTGCTCCCAGTCAATATTACTTAAATCTGCTAAAATCTTGCTAAAATGGGCTTGTCTAAAATTTAAAACTCTGGCCGTAGAGGACGGCCATGTTAATTCGCCAAAATACATCAAAACTGACTGGAGAACTTTTCCAAACACCACCAGACTCCTTCCCCTCACTCTGTCCACCACAAACATGAAGTGCATGTTAGACACAAGCAATCAGGCAAGAGCAGCAGCAGCAGAACAAAAAAAGCAGAAAGATGTAAAAAAAAAAAAAAAAAAAGCAGATAGATAGTAATTTCATTTTGTTTTAGAACCTGGTATTTGATCATCCATGTCTTTTCTACCAAAGAGCAGTACTTCAGCAATTACCATATTGAGTTGAAGGGGATATCCTTGTGTGTATTGTAGTGCCATCTGCAGTAAACAGAGGTACAGAAGCACCTGTCCTTAGTTTCTGGAAGTGTGGTGAACCTGTCTTTCAGGAAGTTCTCAAAGCCAGATTGTGTGGTCTTCAGAACCGTCATGTTCTTCATACCAGAGTGGATCACAGGGTTCTCTGTGAAGCATATCATAGTCAGCTGTGCAATGAGGCTCTCATCAACCAGCCAGGCTGGACAATAAGATACACTGTATTACCAAAAGTATCTGGACACCCCTTGGTCTGGGGCTGTTTTTCACAGTTTGGGCTAGTCTCCTTAGTTCCAGTAAAGGAAAATCTTAATGCAATGACATTCTAGACGATTCTGTGCTTCAAAATTTGTGACAACAGTTTGGGGAAGGCCTTTTCCTGTTTTAGCATGACAATGCCCCCAGGCATACAGCAAGGTCCATATAGAAATTGTTTTGTCAAGCTTTTTGTGGAAGAACTTGACTGTCCTGCAGAGAGCCCTGATCTCAACCCAATCCAACACCTTCAGGATCAGGTGGAAAGCCAACTGCGACCCAGGCCTAATCACCAAATCAGTTCCCGACCCCACTAATGTCCTTCTGGCTGAACGGAAGCAAATCCCTGCAGCAATGCTCCAACATCTAGTATAAGGCCTTGCCAGAAGACTGGAGGTTGTTGTAGCAGCAAAGGGTGGACCAACTCCATACGAATTGCCATTTTTTGGATGAGATGTTGGATGTAATTTCTCACATACTTTTGGCCATGTAGTGTACCTGCCATATTTTTTTTTAAAATTACTTTACACTCAAAGATCCCAGTATGAGTAACCATGGGGAAGCACAACCATGAGCACAGTGCAACAGACCACCAGATGAAGATTTGCTTATAATGGAACGCTTACCATTTAGATTTTGCTCAACATCACAAAAGCGGCAAGCTTCTGGGGTGAGGATGAATGCGTGGCTGTGCTCTACACCATTCTATGGAACGGACAGTGGACTGATTACATTTACACAGTGAATGAGGAACACCATTTTAGATATTAGGAAGCACTTAGGGAATATGAGCCTATTGTTACCTTCTCTAGTCTTTTCCATGGTGCCTCTTCAATGTTCACCTTGGCTCTGGTGACATGGTTGAAGGCTGTCAAAAAGTGTTCACAGATGTCTAAAGCGAACTGCTCGATAGTCCTGACCTGCAAAGACATGAAACTATCCATTATCACCAGCCTCTCAGCAACGAAGCAGGTACACAGGACAGAGAATAAGAGGTGAGTTCCTACCCCTTTCAGCTTAGCCAGAGCATGCACAGTATTTTTGATGGTGTCAGTGGGGATGATGTCAGAGTTGTCGCCATGCAGGTAGTCTTTGCGTGTCTTCAGTGTAAGCTGCACATCTGCCTTGAGTTCTATGATGCTGTGGTGTGTCCCCTCTCTCCTGATGTACAGCACTTTCACTGCGTTCTTTCCGTAGGCTGTCCGCACGAACTCCACTTCCTAAAACAAAACCAGAAGCATGTTGCAATGAGAAAAAGGGGCTTCGTTCCCCCCCAAATGTGGAATAACTGATGTGAATCAATCTTGGTCAGGGGCAGACAAATCAAAACTTTAAATTTTTTTTTTGTAAGTAGAATTTACCTACCAAGTGATATATCTTGATTAATGCACGTGGTCATAATTAACAGTCCCCATGTAGGTGCAGTGGAAATAGGTAAGTTATTAGCTAATTGAGGGAAATCCTTAGGTTGCTTGTTACTACATGGCTTGTTGGAAGAGGTTGCATGGAGCTAGATCAGGGCCAAAATTTTCATAATTTTGAAACAGAAATGTAACTGACGAAACACACCATGAAAAATGTTACATAATGTCACAAAAATAAACTTTCTTGTCAATTTTATTTGAACATATACAGTGCCGAGAAAAAGTGTTTGCCCCTTTCCTGATTTACTCTATTATTGCATATTTGAATGGTTTCAGATCTTTAGTCAAAAAGTAATATTAGACAATGGGAACCTGAGTAAACACAGAAGACATTTTTAAAAATTATTATTTCATTTATTTGGTGAAAAAAGTTATCAAACACCCATATCACCCTTGGGGAAAAGTAATTGCCTCCTTAAACTTAACTTGTTGCATCATCTTTAGCAGTAGTGAGTGCTACCAAACACTTCCAATAATTTGATATCAGTCTTTCACATCGCTGTGGAGAAATTTTAGCCCACTCTCCTTTGCAAAGCTACTTTAATTCAGACAAATTGGTAGGTTTTTGAGCATGAACTGCTCGTTTCAGGTCCTGCCACAGCATCTCTATTGGGTTCAAGTCAGGATATTGGCTAGGCCACTCTAAAACTTTAATTTTGTTTCTTTTCAGCCAGTAAGACGTAAATGTGCTTTAGTGTTTTGGATCATTGTCTTGTTGTATAAGTCAATTACTCTTCAGCGTCAGCTGACGAACTTGCTAGTCTTCCATGAATCCAATTTTTTTCCACTCTCTTTCTTATTGTGGAGTCATGATCACTGACCATGGCTGAGGCTAGGGAGACTTGCAAGTCTTTGGATGTTCTTCTGGGATCATTTGTGACTTCCTGGATGAGCTGTTGTTGCACCCATGGAAAAAATTTTGGCAGGCTTGCCACTCCTGGGAAAAAAATTTTCATACTTCCTGGAATGTCCTTTGATTGTGATATAGTGTCCTTGTAGAAATTTTGTGGTGAGTGCTTCACTCTGATGGTAAGATTCAATACGAGTGAGGTTTAGATTCAACAGGATTGGCTGCAATCAAGCCTGGCTGTGTTCATCCATCCATCCTTCCATTTTCGAACCACTTAGTTCAAGTCAGGGTCGCAGGAGCAACAGGGCAGAGAAACCCAGCAGGTAGATATAATCGCTCCAGCACAGCCTAGGTCTGCCCCTGGGTCTTCTCCCTGGTGGGCGTACCCAGAACACCACCAAAGGGAGGCACCCAAAGGGCATCCTTTTCAGATATCCGAACCACCTCAACTAACTCTCCTCAATGTAGAGGAGCAGTGGCTCTACTGTGAGGTCCTACCTGACAGCTGAGCTCCTTATCTTATCAGGAAGCCACCCCGAAACCCCATTTGAGCCTGATTTTATTCGCAATTTCACTCTCATTCACTATGTGTTCAATCAGCTGAATGTAATTACCAATTAAAATTGGCTTATTATTTGATTGAGTAACTAGGGGGCAATTACTTTTTCAAATGAGTGTTAGATAACTTTTTCATTCAATAAATATTTTTTTAAATGTGTTTTGTGTTTGCTCAGATTCCCGTCGTATGTTACATTTTGTCTAAAGATCTGAAACCATTCCGAGAGACAAACATGCAATAATAGAGGAAACCAAGTATGGGGCAATTGCATTTTCACGACAATGTATCTTATTTTAAGTTTTGGATTAACTACTGTCCTTAGTATGTTATATTATCCTAAGGCTGTGCCAGCAATGTTCCTTGTGACTTGCACATAACTTTCAAGGGACTTCCAGAGGACTGGACAAATGTATTTGCTGAGAGGTTTTGCCATAACTTTCCTGGAAACCAAGTATTATTAGCTGGGAACTGTAAACTGTACTTTGTTTCAGAAGGCATTGACCGAGAAGTCAAAAACTTCTATTTTCACCTTATCATAAGTAAACTATACTAACCCCAAATTGGATCAAAGGGCCTGATTTCAGACCAGTGCAAAACAATAATGAGTTTTTAAAGTGGGTGGGTTAGTCATAGGTGCATAATAAATAATAATAATAAACATCAATATTTACATATCAGAAAGTAATACTGATTAAGTGTTTTCTGAAAAAAACTGACATGTAGAATAAAACCTGCCCAAATCTGTGATTTCTGTGAGTTAAAAATCGAAAATTTAAACAGACCCTTAAAAGCCTTTTTTTAAAATCTCTAGGCTACAGTAGCACGGATTTCATTGTAGCTTTACTCATCTTTAGATGTACAATGTACAAATTTATCTGTACAAATCATATGCAACCCTTAGTACTATAATTCATTACTGAGGATCTGAAAATGGTAAAACTGAAATGATAAACCGTTTTCATGCCTTCACTGTGCTTCACTAGCGAACTAGCTGAGTTACACCCACTACACAAAGAGCATAGCTAGCATTGATAGCTGTATTTCTAACCAGCAGTGACATGACTTGCGTTACCTTAGACATCACTTCAGGCATGGGAACTTGTAACACAACCCGATAAATGCGATTATGGTGTTTACATGTACCGAATAATGTGAGTAAGATTGTCCAACACCAGATATTTTACAGTGTTATGCTTAGTGTGACTAAGAGCTTAATCGCAATAAAATAATTGAAGTAATGTGTATAAATGACTTTTACATGACTCTGAGTATTGTCTTAATTGCTTAAAAATCACATAATTAATATGCATGTAAATGTGGCCATTGATATGCTTGATGCAAAACAAATCTGTTGACTGGTTCAAAACTCTTTGCAATATGAATCAATATGTATTGCATGATGGTCTTAAGTCTGATTTTCAAACCATTATAATGGTGTACCAAAAGGCCCAGTCCTTATTCACAATATATATAAGTAACTTGAATCAAGAAATTACAAATCCAATCCCACACTTGTGCTGATGATACTCTAATTTATCTTCTTTCATTCCTTCCCTATACATGTATATATACAGTTTATGCACTGAAGACTCTACTCTATTAATCACAAAATCCATACTGGGCAGTACAAGCATTTTTCTCCTTTGTCATAAACGTAATCCAGAAAAAACTAACACTTAAATTGTCACTTTGGAGTAATAGTTTAGTATTACGTTAGTTCATACTAATATAACATGGAAAAGTCTTCCGGATCATCTGTGCAAATTTTAAAGGGGACCTGATTCATTCTTGATTCATTGTTTCTGACTGCATTCTAGCACTCTTTTAATCTCAGTGAGCCCTTAGCCGGTTAAATAAAGGGTAAATAAAAGAAATTCAAAAACAAAATGATTTGTGAAAATAGCTAAGAGACAGAAGAACAAGAAACCAAACAGTAGCCACAATCTAAGAAGAACAACGAAATTCCCTACCTGATGTGCCATTTTTTTTCTTCTTTCCAGCAGTGTGTTTTCCTTCTGTCCTCTTCTACACAAGGGTTTGGCTCTGGTTGGGGTTTTTATTAGGTGGGACAAGTCTAATGGGTTGTCTGTAGATCTTTTGTATTTGGGCCGTCTGACTTTTAACCAATGGCAGCCAATGCTTTTATGAGGTATAGGCCACAACTACATGCATTTATCCATCATATCCTCTGAATACCCAGCATTACATTTTTCTCCCCTATAGGGGACATGATTCTCCCTGGTTTTAATCTGAAGAACCATGTTTTTCACTAGGCTGAAGCTTGCATTTACAAAAGACATTCAATAAAAAAATTAAATAAATAATATTTTTGAATATATTTGCACTGCAACACAATTGTGGCATTCAAGACACTTTTCCTTACAATACAATGCGAAAGTATTATATCATCATTTTTATTTTTTATTTTTTTACCTTAACCGCAAGTCTCAGTGTCCCAAAAAAGGATGAAGATCTGACATTCCTACCCTATGTTCCTGGAGATGATTTTATGGATAATCAAAAAAAAGCTGTAAGACTTTGATTAATGCCAAAAAAAAGGATGTAAAGAAAAAATCAAACTGTAGCCTGATTTTATCAGCTGAACTAGCTTGACAAGTGGCCCAGAGAAACTTCCACTATGGACATTAATGGGTTACCTGTTAATGTGTTAACTGTAGAGTCAATTTTGTTCTGCTCAAAGTCGAGTGGTTGGTAGAGCCAATTAGGGAAACAGAATCAATACAGGAGAGCAATTTCACAACATCAATATTTGCCCTAGAGGCCAGATAAGAACCGCCGCACCAACAACATCTCACATTATGACTTCGAAATATCGCCAAAACTGTAAACAGGACGGCTATGGACATCTTATCCGGTCTTGATGATTCTATATTTTCAATTAAGGATGTAAGTGTGGGGCATCAATGAATGTACATACTGAACACTCAGATTAGTAATATAACGATTTTGAATCCATCCTTACATTGTATTTTCTATCTTACCCAATAGCCTGCTGATAACCAAAACGTATTTCTCATAGAAATATTCAAATTTGTAAACAACTTATCCAGGCGTGTCTCTGGTACAAGTTTTTTTTCTTTTTCTTTTCCCCTCCCCATTGCCACATATGCCTTGAACCGGCTCTGTATTAACCCTTGAGTGGTGTTCTGGTCTGTGGGACCCGTAGGCTATTCAGTGTTTACTAAAAGAAAAATGATACAATTAATTATATTTTCAACCTGAGACTCGTTGGCCTTGGCTCATTTTCTGTGAAGAACATGTAAAAGAACACATTTTTACTGAGTGCACACTGCACCCCCCCACACATTTATATTACATATGTGGTGTTCGGGTCCACTGGACCTGAGGGTAATAAAAGAGGAACTTATTTGTGAAAACAAGTCAGCATGGTAAAAATGAAACAAAAAGGTTTCCTGTGTACCTTCACTCTGTCTTCCTCCTACCTGGGTGTGCTGCATGTGTGTGGGTGTGTGTGTGTGTGTGGTTTGTCCTTCAGATTTGCAGCATATTTCATAGATTGAACACGACCCTCTCCACCATTTTATGTTATATTTTATTACCAAATGTCCCAAGCCTAATCCCATCACCACCCCCCACACCCACTCCAACTCCACCAATACACCCCCATCCCCACACACACACTCACAGTCCATAAGGATTCTTATTTCTTTTTTTCAAAATCAGAAATCACTTCCAAGTTTCTCTGTGGACAACACACACACAAACACACAAGGTTTCAACACAGCTCCAAGAACCTGTCTGCTCCCGCTTTTCCCGCACACTATACCCTCTTTAGTGTGTGAAACTACACACACAGACAAGGTTGTAACATTGTTACATTTCAAGCACCAATAACCTGTCTACTACTGCTTTTCCTGCAATCTTTACCCTCTGTAGTGTGTGAAACTGCACAATGTCTTGTGAGAACCTGCACAATGTTGCTTCAAAACATTCTAAACATTCAATATTTTCTCACACTCTACCCCAACTGCAAATTGGGGGAGGGACACAACAAATAAATAGCTTTGCGTGTGGCTCCTTACCACAATCGATTGGTATGGCAAAACTAATCTCTGCTCAGAGGGCCTCAGAAATCATTTTAGAAGAGAGAGAAGCTAGAGTGGAAGGAATGTCTTCCATTTTGGAAAATGAAGAATTATTTCTTCATTTTCCGAGCTTGAATTAATTGAAGAATTAAGCTTGCACCAGCATGAGATGGAAGGAGACGCACTTCACGTGCAGCTGGAGCTTAGGCTTGTCACAGTGTCACTGTGCTGGCACTTGCGCTATTTCCCTCTAGATACTGTTGATAGCGGTATTACTTCCCTTGATCATTGGTCTAAATCTGTTTTCAGGGATACCGTGTGAATATAATATAATGAGTTTATATTTATTTAATAATGTCAATGTTCAAGGCCTGCTTATACACTATTTTTAATTTTATTTTTAAATCATATTTTTACATATGTCTAACTGCAAAATGCTGATTGTGTGGAGACAACTGTACTGGTGCAGGTGCACACACTTTATGCCAACCGTTAAACTCAATACCGCAGAAAGTCTACTTGAGCCAGCTGACTGTGGACACTGACTAGTAATTTCCTGCTTTGTACATCAAATTAATCACAAACCCTTGAATTTAACTGCAATCTTTCAGAAATAACTGAATAGGGGATGTGGTAACAAAACAGCCATTGTTATGCCACAAGAAATATAGAATGTCCATGTCAGGAGACAAACTCCGGACTTCCCCAACTGTCTTACAATGCAGCTGCGCTGTGGCCAGTTTCAATATTTCTCAATAAGCCCAGACTGACATGGAAACCACTTCTCTTTTTCAATTAAAAACCATTGCAAGTCCACTGGCTCCATCAGACTGCTGATCTGCAGACACATTTAAGATGTGCTGCTTTCATACATGGTTCATTTTGCTTCTTGTTCTTTTCAGTTTTACCCCCTGTCATACAGAAATATCCTGCAAGAATGAAGATGGGAAACCTGTTGACTGGTAAGTGGATTTTGGGATCCTTTGTTATGTGATCTTCAGCAAATCTTCACTATTTTTGCTTCAGTAACGCATGTTTCTATATGAGAATATGAAACATAGCAACGTATGAGAATAGCAACAACTATTCTCATACGTTAGCTGGAAAGAACCAGTTTCTTGATTATATTTTTAGAGTGGACCAAGTTTGCTTGACTGTATCATAAAAACCGAAACCCTTTAACTTCTCAAAAACATTGTATTATATTAAATTAATAAAAATAAAAATTACTCTGTGCAGGCTCAATATTTAGATAATTTATTAATATATAAGCTTTTAAGTTAGCAACCAGCTTCATAGTTAAATTAACTTCAGATGAATAGAGCATGTCATGTAGGTAGAAAAGGAAAAAGAACATTTATAAAGACAGGGATAAGTGGAAGTTTATTTGTTTTAGTTGCTGAACGGCCCATGTGCAGCCTTTATGCTGTGTCTGCTTTTTGGTATGAACTAGTCAATAACCATTTTGAATGTATCCTTTTTCTCACCATGTAAGCCATGGATCAGCTAGATTTCACATTGAAGGATTCATTTCTGCTTTACCTTGGCCTTGGATTTTTATGCTGAATTTTAAAAAATATACTTCTCTCGCAAATCTTGAGGCAATCCCCTTGACGGTGGCACTTGTGATTTTAAAATCTCTAGCGTTTTTATCATGTGAACTGCACTTTTTGAAGTAGCTTTGGCTGAAAGCATCTAAATGACTAATCTCTAGTGCTTTTACCATTCGAGACAGGTTTTTTTGCATCAATGCACGAAGAGTCTAAGCGTTAAAATGATGCAGGCATTACAGCGGTGCATCTTGAATCAGTGTCAGATCAAAGTGATAATTTAAGAGAATGCTATTTTTACACGCCATCTCATTGGGCAATAAAAGATTTTAAATCATGGCTGACTTATAGCTTTGTGGGATACGCTTACATTTTGAAATGACACTGTTTCCATTAACGATAGGTTCATCATGTACAAATTACCCAAATATAAAATTGATGATGTTGGAAGTGGACTCGAATACATGTACTTGGACTCCTCAGAGGAGGGCTGGCAGTTGAGCCAGTTTCTGGTCAATTCCAGTCAGGGAGCCCTTGGCAATACACTGAAACCACTGTACACAGGAAGGGGACTCAAGGTAAAGTTCTTTTAAATTGTACTTGTTTTGCCTTGCTTACATAAACGGGGGTGGGGGGCAGGGGGGGGGGGGGGTGGCATGAGCCTATCCCTGCGTGCAGTGGGCGAGAGGCAGGAATAGACCCTGGGCAGGTCGCCAATCCATTGCATGGCCCACACATAATTTACTCCAAGTAGCCCATTACATGCTGAGCAGAACCTGTAAGTTCTATACAGAATGGCCCTCGGTTGGGCTTCAAAATTGATACCATCTTGCTGCGAGGCAAGAAAAGGAACAGGCTAACATCAGCCAATGAGTACGAAGCATTGATTTTCTCAAAATGTGAATGAACCATGTTTGAATGTTCATCCTGACACTTTTATAAAGATTGTGCGAGGTACAGTACCATCATATATATATATATATATATATATATTTTTTTTTACATTTTTAAAAAAATGTGTCCATATTAAAATCCTGTACCTTGAACAATTTAATATGTTTTGTTTTTGGTGTTGGAATTCCTGCAATTCCTGCTTGCAGTTTCATTACATGTATGGTTCTGTTTAGTCCAACAGGTCAGCCTATGTGTTGTACAATGATGCCCCTCCCTCGATGAATTACACACGTCAGTATGGACATACAAAAGGTACTACTGTTTAAATGCTGACTGAAAGATGCTGTTTTTGGACTGCTGAATTTTAATCTATTCTTCACTATGCAAATATAGCCTGCAAAACATTTTTATCCTACTTTTAATTAGTGGTGCGAAAATACTGTACTGGTACACACCGCGGTTCATATATTATCTCCTTATTTGAATTTGTGGCCCTTTGTGTACAAGCATACAGTACATTAATAAACAGATGTCTGGATTAGTTTGTCAGATTCAATATTTATTTAATTTGACATTTATTTATTTATTTTACAATCAGTATGTATTTGTGGATGTTTGAAGTTGTTCGTGAATTCTGTTTGTTGCGCTGATGAGGTCAGAACATAATGAAGCTCAGAAGAAATGAATGTTGTCAAGGGCTGAGAGTCTGTGGTCAGTGTGGTTATTTCTGTAGGATACCCTGAAAAGGGCAAAACTCTCGATGCTGTGTAGATAAGGAGCAGGCTGCCCCTCCAAGCCACAACTTGGCGGGATGGTATCCTTGTCTACCTCAGGCAAAGCCAAGCTTATGACTCTGCAAAAACACAATGTGCTTTAGACTAAAAGGGGGGGGGGAACTGGGTGTGCAGGGCAAAGGACACTGATATGCAGTGCTGGTTCCAAGAACTTGGTAAAGGGGTCAATCAAACTTTGTTAAATGTATTTTGCTTAAATGCTACTTCCTGACCCTGCAATGAAAAAAACGTAGTGAAAAAACATTGCAGTGCTGATGCGGCATTAGGACGCATAACAGATTTTTAATGTTTGTGCAAGTAGCTGCTTATGTGTACATGTGTCTGCACATACGTGTCTGATTGCATGTGTACATTTGCACGGTACGTTTATGTCCTTGACAGGAGCTCTACACTTTGACCAGTCTCAAGGCTTCTGGCTCATCCACAGTGTCCCCCACTTCCCACCATTTCCAGAAAGGGGATATTCCTGGCCTTCTTCTGGCCAACACTATGGCCAAACTGCTCTTTGTGTCACTTATAAATATGGACAGTTTCCTGAAATAGGTGAGAAAAGGCCAAAATTACATTTAAAATTTGAAGCGTATCCTAGGAAACCAGATTTCTTCTGATTTTTTTAATGTGCCTGCTGATGGAGCTGTTTCCCCACCTCTCCCTTCAGCCCAGCAGCTCCTGTACTATAATCCCCATGTGTACAACTGCTCCTTGCCTGTGGAGTTCCAGAAAGACATGGCCAGCCTGGCTCTCCTTTGTGATGGCTCCAAGTTGCCATGGGTCTCTAAGAGAATGCAGGGACTGATTTCAGCAAAAGGAGAACACTTCCTTAGTTTTGCTAAATCTAAATTCTACGTTGACGGTAAGAACGTTGTTTTTAAAACAAGAATCGTGCTATGTGATGCTGTGAAATTGTATCTGATAAGTCTCTAAAATGTTTTGTTTACCTGCAATCCTGTTTTCCTATTGGAAGGTACTTTTCACATGTGATGTATAACTCAAAGTTCAAGAACATTCTATATCCCAGAAATTGTTGACATAGGTTATGAAACAGTAAAAAGGCATGCTGTACTAAAGATTTTCGTATTTAGACATTCAGTACATTACACAGCCACTTTTCCAGTGACTCCTACTGTTTTTCTAAAAATCAACCTTTATTTCTAGAAATCAAGCTATATTCTAGTGCACTTATGTCAATATTGGACCCAAATTAACTTTTAACGATTAACACTTGTTTTGTGGCTTAATTGTATTTTGCTACCTTGACAAAAGTCATGATAATTACAGTTGTATACAACATCATTTTGCAAATGCACAAGCTCCACAAAGTCTCATTTCAAAAAGAATATAGGGAAAGCTGATGGGGAAGATCCACGTAAGGTTATGCTTTAAAATCACTTGGAATGGATCTTAAAGCCTTAGCTGGATCTGCTTTGTCCAGACAAGGGGTTGCAGAAAGCTGTCATTGTTGGGTCAAAAGACATTTGTCAAGGTATCAAAATGAATAACATTCCTTTTTAGGATGAAATGTTTGTTTAAAGCTATTCTACTCTCAGGGTTGTGCAGATATAATGACATACTACATAAAACAGAAATGTTTCTAACTTATAGATTTAATATTTCTGTTGACATTCTCCACAGACATATACACGGGATGGGTAGCTCAGACCTTGAAGACTGATCTGTTAGCAGAAACCTGGCAGCACAGCTATCATGTGCTGCCTTCCAACTGTTCTCTCCCCAATCATGTAATGAACATCCAGCGGATCAAATTACCGGGGCCAATTCAGTTCAAATCCTCTTTCGATCACTCGAAATGGTGCGTGTCACGGATGTACAAGGACCGCTGGACATGTCTGGGGGATATGAACCGGGATGGCCCACAGATTTGGAGAAGTGGGGGTCTGGTTTGTTCACAGAACCCGATCATCTATAAAGCCTTCCGCCAGGCTGTAGCCTGGTACATCAGCTGTTGAGACAAACTGCAACAGGAGCCTTTCGCAATCCTTATTCTTCAATACTTGTACTATGAATTGCTTTTCATTAGCCAAGCTAAGCCACTGTATGGTGGTTAAATATTTCAGAGTAGGCTCTCAATAAAAATAACTAACCCTGAAATGGGGGCTATGCATAAAAACTTCTGTATTTTCTACATAATGAAACCAAAATGTATAAAATATTGTTTTATTAAAAGCTGACAATGTTTAACCACATATTAATTGTTTGATTACCAACCTAAAATTATGTTTGCAGGATTCAATGAGTTGTGGTTTCATCATGTCTTAAATACACTTATTTTGTCTATGTAGCATTTCTACATGGAAGTGTAAATAAACCTTTTTCAGCAAATCTTGTAATTTTCTGTAGGCATTACATCATTTGTTGGCCAGTTACTAATCATGTGCGAATGAATTTGAATGAATCTCTTATGAGATTCATTCAAACTCAACTTTTGAAAAAAGTGACTGCTCAGCTCTGCATCTTCTGTAAAAGGTCTTGGGAGAAGCTTCTGATTAGTATATCCTTATCATTGTCTTCCATTGGAGTGTTTGATCATGGAAACTGGCAGCACAAGGCTCTAAAGGGGAATGAAAAGAGGTTATTTAATTGACTGTGAATGAATCCGTCTGCAACACGCCCACTGATAATATATTCAACATAATCCAGCCCATTTTCCACCTGTGCCATGCACTTTGAACTGTGTGCTCCTTGTCTCTGGTCAAAAAAATACCAACATTTAAAAGGCATGTGCTGTGTGCCCACGCGCCATGCTATTGACTGCACCCATGCGTCGTGCAACATTGAATCCAAAAAATAGAGCCCTAAGATTTGATGCTGTTTTGGTTGCTCTCCAGACTATATGTAGTCCTGCACTGAAAGCCTGAGCTATTGTTCTCCTTTTCTTGTGACTGCCATGTACTTTTTATGAACATACATATCTTCATGATGTACAGTGTGACCGAGGTATGATCTCACAGCACACCCAAATTCTTCAGAGCATTTCATACATTTTTCTATGAAACATGCAAATTCAGTGAATTCTGTTTAAAAGTTGTTGGGTTTTTTTCTCACCAGGTCAGTCTGTGAGAGCTATCCTTTCTGTTTTAAAAAAATACTTACCATAGTTGAATAAAGGTATGTGGGCTAAAGGTACAAAAAATATCTGACATGAATAGAGAAGTCAGCGAGGAGATCCAGGCAGTGGAGCTGTGTGTACAGATCTGTCTGTTGTGGATCTTCAACACTGGATAAATATGAGTCTTGTCCTTACCCCATTCCAGGCTGTATGGATCATCAATTGTTCATCAATTGTTTCAGTAGCTGTTATTTATTAAAACAAATAACAAATACACACTGATACTACATTTTATTTTATTGCACATTAATCCTCAGTTTGATCTTAAAATAATTGGTTGGATAGGTATTCAGCTAATTAGCAATGGCAAAGCTAAATTATTTCACATGCAAAAAAGTCTGTCCGAAACCCCTGTGATGGGGACTTCTCTTACAATAAAATAAAATGCTACCATCCCACACCACGGCTATCGCCTCTACAGATACACAAGCAGGCTATTCATTTTCTATTTAAACCCTGGCTTTATGGCTAATATTTTTCATAATGAAAATTCCTAGCCAAATTTGCTGTGTATATTTTCTGACTATGTGTTTTTGAGTTTAAGCATTGCCTTGTGGAGGATATTGTCTATATATATTGTAATTTTGTCTATATCGTTGTTGCCTGGTATTAGATTTTAAAAGTTCTGAACCTTGGAGTTAATACATTCCAGCATTAATTACTCAATGCCATTTGATATTAAATATCAGTCCTGCATACTGTGTAATTGATTAACTTAACAGTATCACATCTCGCTTTGGTTTTACAAAACTCCAGACCGAAAAAGGAAAACCGATTTATCATGAGCGACATCTCTAGTTCGATCAAATTCTCAGCCGCAAAAAAAGTGTAATAGCGAGAATAAAATTATATTCTTTGGCGTCGCTAGGGGGCATAATCAACGAACTGTGGCTGTGCGTTTGAATGAACTCGGAAGTCATTTGAAAATTGTTTCCTGGTCAAAGAGTAAAGGTCAGTAAACGCATGCGAGGAAGAAACTTGGATAAAAAGCACGCAGCATGGATTCCGAAGTGCAATCAGAATCGCGGATTACGAACAAGAAACAAAAGAAAAAGATGAAAAACGAAAAGATACGGAACAAACTAAATCAGGAGGCTGTAGAAAAGGGCGCCGTCAAAGAATCTGAAAATGCGAATGCAGAACCAGAATCGTCGTTTCCCCCACCATTCAGCGTGTCAGAAATAAAAAACAAACAACGGCGACATTTTATGTTCATGAAATATAAACAGGAAAAACGAAAAGTAAGATCTGTTGTCATAAGTTATTACTTTGCTTTGTGTGCAAGATAATTGCCTACATGACAAGGCTAGTGTTATTTTGAAAGTTACTTAAACCGTACAACCACCTTTCTCTGTCTATGCTGGCGATATTTGACCATTTTATTTTATCAAAGGAAAAGCTGGCTTTGAAGAAGAAAAGGAAAAAGGAGAGGGACGCCCTTGGTGACGCGGTAAATTGCACTTATTATACACATTTGCTTGTTATGCTACCATTAGTTTTACTGTGCAGCAGTAACGTTGATGAGGTACTGTTTTTCAATAGTGCAGCCTACTTGGACTGAATGCCGGATGTGGATGAAGATTTAAACGCACAGATGTGATCTCTGTGGTCTTTTAACCATTAGAAGAGTAGTTATTTTAATGCTATTTGTTTAATTCTATGTCGGTGTTATAGAAGTGATTGTTACATCAACTTTATAATGTTCAGTTCAGAACATTCTAATCAAATATTTGTTATCGTGCACCTTAAAGGTGTATCAACAAAAAAAAAGTGTGTGGAAGAAAGTGATGTGGTTGTATATGAAATATGACTTGCTTTTCTGTAGGCACCTCCAAAACCAGTCCCTAAAACCATAGAAAATCAGAGGATTTATGATGAAACCACAGTTGACCCAGAAGATGAAGAGGTAAGGTTTCTCATTTGATAATTATAGGAAAAAGATGAAGCATTAAGTTTGACATCATTGTAACATTAATTCAGACTGAAATATATTAATATAAAATGTAAAATGTTGTACTTGTGAATATTGTGTATGCAGTGGGTAGAGAATGTAAAACGCATGCCTCATTATGTTTGTTTACTGTTGTTGCTTAAACGTATGTTTTCGTTTTAATTTTTCAATTTTCTGCAGGTAGCTTTTGATGAGGGAACTGATGAGTTTTCAGCTTACTTCAACAAACTAACAAATCCAAAAGTTCTCATTACCACCTCAGACAGACCAAGAGGGGTGAGCATGTTTTTGGACCGCACCATTAGGACAATTCTTGCATTCCAGTACAGGATGTATGCAAAATGTAGACATCCAGTATGAACATAAATGCTGAAAGTTGTACTCAATTTATTTCCCCCTATTTAAAGTTGCTTCTTTGTTTTTCAGAGGACGGTGAGGTTCTGTGAGCAGCTTGCAACCGTCATACCAAATGCACATGTGTATTATAGACGAGGTCTTGCTTTAAAGAGGGTTATCCCTCAGTGTATAGCTAGAGATTTCACATTTCTCATGGTGGTAAACGAGGACCGTAAGATGCCCAGTATCCTTTTTTATGTGTTTTAGGTCACATCATGAGTTCCTTGAGCTTCTCACAAAAATAAATAAATTCTCCAGCAATTCTACCCACAATTTTCCCATTTTTAACACAGCATTGTCCATTGATTCAGTTTGTGCTTTATACACACTATTTTTGCAGAAATGTTGGCTGCCCAATATTTATGTACATGCACACATTTTGTTTATTGGAGTCTCCTTAACCAAAAATTACAAAGATGGCCTTGTTCTCTGCCATCTTCCGGATGGACCAACAGCGCATTTCAAAGTAAGCAGTGTTCGACTGCGCAAAGAAATGAAGGTAAGCTGTTCTAGCTTCAGCTTTATCTTGTATCTTTTTGAGGTCTGTAGAAATATTGCTTGTTTTATTATTTAATTGTGAATCCAAGAATGTGTGTTCGGGCTGTACCTGTTGCTGAAGAAAAACATACTTTGCTCTTTCCTGTGAACACTTTACAGAGACGAGGCAAAGACCCAACAGAGCATTCTCCAGAGGTGATACTAAACAACTTTACAACACGTTTGGGTCACAGCATTGGACGGATGTTTGCTGCACTCTTCCCCCATGATCCACAGTTCGTCGGTCGGCAGGTTGCAACGTTCCATAATCAGCGAGACTTCATCTTTTTCAGATTTCACAGGTGAGTACCCGGACCTTGACACCTTCAACATATTTAGAAAAACCAAAACTCATATACTCTTAAAATGGCTGTTTCATTATTACGGAAAGGAAGGGGGAACGGCTGTTCATTGACTGCAACTATTGAGCACTCTGTATTTTCTGAGACTTCCATGGGCGTAACTTACTATTTACCATGTACCACGTGATGGCATTTGAAAATGGTACTGATAATGAATGCAACAATAGTAAAAACAATAGCATAATAAATAGTGTTAATATAAATTAGGGCATGTAGAGAAGTGAAAATGATGTAAAACAGAGGATAGTGTAACTAAAACTGTATATCATTCTACCGGGCTTCTTTGTTAAGGCCTATCATAGTACGTGGACGGTTGGAATCAAAACCAGCATGTACAATGGGGTTAAAGCTCTGACTTTTAAGAAGCCATGATCTAGTCTTAATGTAATGGAAAGCTGTTTTGGATAAATTGGACTCAATCACTGTTGTCTGCTCCCCTAAGGTACATCTTCAAGAACGAGAAGAGAGTTGGCATTCAAGAGCTAGGACCACGCTTTACACTTAAACTTCGCTCTCTCCAAAAGGGCACGTTTGACTCCAAATTTGGAGAGTATGAATGGGTTCACAAGGTGAGTGCTTGCATAGTGATTCTTAAACATTTGGCTCAAATGTTGAGATGAGCAACTAATCCAGAAGACCTGGAATCATTCATGTTTGGAGAAGTAGCTGTCAACTACTGGCAGATGAGGGATTAATACTTCCAGTAGTGTGATAGTGTGAAGTATTCCTGCATCTACATTTCCCCTCTTGTATCTGCACAATGAATTCCTCTAGGATCATGCTGTCCTTGGTGCATAAAGCTAACTGTCATTTAGGATAGTGTCACAGCACATTGTTTCCATTTGGCAAAACGCAGTAAAAACAGAACTACACACATTGTGAATTCAGATTTTCAGGTTGTCGTTATGTTTGGGTTTTTTTTCTCTTGGTTTTCCTGATTGTGCATCTTTTAATTAACCGGTTTTCTTTGGCATCCCACAAAAAACTTGTTCTTTCCCTTTCTTGTGTTGAATACTGTGGAACATCCCAATTTACATTCTTTAGCTGTAGTGTCAAGATATGCCTCTTAATATTTAAAGTTTTTAATTTGTGGAAAGTGGGACTTAAGTTGAATGCTTGTCTTTCTGCAACAATGTTAAGGAGGAATTTGGCTAAGTCCGGTGACTTACCCAATGCAATATATAGGTGTTTTTTTGCAGGTCATTAATTAACCTGCGCCCACACCCCCACACACGTATGGACAGGTGTGCTTATATGTCAACTGTACCTTTTTAATTCAATCTTTTCTCACTTTTCAGCGACATGAGATGGACTCCAACAGAAGGAAGTTCCATCTTTAAACATGGATTCCAATATGCATCAGACTACAGCTATGTTAATGTCATTTTTAAAAATATGTATTATGTATATAAATATAATTTGAGTTTGAAAAATGACAAATGTGAATGAACAATGACCTGTATTTGAATGATTCAAGTTTCCACAAAGTAATTGACCCATAGGCCTATGTTTTCTAAGGCCTGCAAATTAAAAGGACGTGCTCCTATTCAATTGACATTTTATTTTCTTATTATAAAAGTCCAGTGAAGAATGTTGCCAAGAAAGAATGCATTAATTAAAAGGCACAAGAGAATATTTAAAATCAGTCTCTCCCCTTGATTTAACACCAGTTAATGCGGATTTAAAAGTACTGCAAAGCACAGATCCTTCATGGAATTTAATGTAAATTCAAGGTATTACAAAAGGTATTCATTCCACATCAATGGCAGTAAAAATAATTGGCAGGTAACATAATTTTAAATGAGGTATAGTGCAGACACTGTTGCTGGTTTGTAACCAACACATTTCTCTGATGTCTTCACATGTCATTCAATATGACAACTTGACCAAAAACCGTGAAGCCTGGAAAATGAAGACATACAAATATTACAAAACAGCAAAAAAAAGGCTACTTTTCCTGTACCACAGGCAATTTAGGGTGAGTTGTGGATTGCACACGAACGTAAAAATATTACACATTACAAGAGTTATTTAAGTTATGGCTCAGGTGAGTTGTTAAGATTGTATACTGATGACACTTACCAGCCTATAGGCCAGGAGCATGTTATAGGAAAGAGCAGACTTTCTGAGGTCTGAAGGGGTTCGTACTGGAAGACAATCCTGTCAACAGAGGGTCATGGAGTGCGTTCTGGATACAAAACTGCTGCAGGTCAGCCGCTGCCTGAGACACCTGTGGAAGGGGGGTGGATGCGCACCGCTAATGCATACCAATAAAAGCCGCAGATTCACACAGTATCGTACACAAAAACTGCGTTACAACCAGCTTAGTCACTTGCACCAAAGCGAACCGCAGGTTACTGTTGACAGATGGTACTGTCCAAATACTTGGCTAGATCTGTTTGTTTGCCGGCGTCTCGAGGCAAAGGAAGAGATGCAGGCTGCTGTTTCTAAAACCAGTTTAGTAATTTCCCAACAAGATGGCTAGCTATTAATGTGATACTATGGTTAACACCACTCAAACCTATCTTGGCCATCTTGCTAGCCAAACTACGTCAAGATGGCTCGGCAACCCGGTAGTTTTCCATGCTGGCTGAGGTACAAGGTTTATTGAGTGAATAGTATTCGTAGACTAATTTATATCGATTTTATATCTATCTAACAGCACACCTTTATAATTAAAACACCAAGACAACTGACGGGTAACGAAATCGCTGTTTTTTTGTTCCCACTATGCGCCCTAATCCATGATACAGCTAGCTAAATAGCATAGCAACCTAACGTTAGTACACATTTTACCAAGTGATCATTTCAACCACTATTGTACCTTCACTCTGTTGATGCTTGCTTCAAAACGCAACTGCTGAACAGTTTTCTTCATTGCAAGGATGTTTGATGAACCAGACATGTTGATGTATTTGTAACGTCACTAACAAGCAACTGCTGGGAACAAAGGGAAGATGCTGAATCAAGCACACCGCTTGAAACACGTTTCCGGTTTTGAATACATTTCAAGGGTTGCCAGATACAAGAGAACTTTATTGGTGAGTAAAACGGTGTACAAACACACGCGGCGAGTATTCTGCGTTTAACAAGTCACGAATTGTATTGTAATACAATTGATAACTTTTACGTCTCGTCTGAACCACTAATCTACAAGAGAGTAGCCTTGATGAATATAAATAATTAGCTAACTGAGTCAGTGTAATTGCACATCACGGACCACGTTTGCATAGCCTTGGTAACTGGCAGTCCTGTCATTTCTTTAGTCTGTTCCAAAACTTTCTCTTTCATCTTCATTTTGTAAATATTTTGTGTATCTCCAAATGCCTGCCTACAGTGTTTTCCCTTAATCACACTAAAAGCTATATGATAAAGCGAACTTCTGAGGCGTAGGCAGTCATTACGCCAACTTCCAAGGCTATTTGCGAGAATGACGCCTCGTACATCAACAATACTGTCTGTGTGTACCCTTACCCCTCACAATTTCCGAAGGAACTGCCCTGCCATATAGGCGACTGTTTGATTACACAGATTGTTACTTAGCAGTCTGCTCCACTCCCTTCCCACTCACCAAGCCAACTGGCCAAACATAGTCATGTTTTTTGATGGAATAATTAGTAGCCATTATTATATCAAAGCACCCGCTTTATACAACAAACGGCATGTAAAATATGGCTTCACTGCGACATCACACGCTACATTAGGTTCATTTTAATCGTGGAGTTTATTGGAATAACTTCATCTGTCCACATGAGCAGAATTCCAGAAAAAGAAAGACCAACAACCGCAAGGGTAAGATGCTAACGGTCTATATGTTCTTTTTTGTGACCGTGTGTAATTATTATTATTATTATGCTGTTGCAGTTGGGAAATGTAGGCTACTTTTCTATAAAAAAAAATTTCATTTCACCTTTACACCTTGCTCGAAGTCACAACAGCATCCATAGTATATTACTACAGAAACATGATAAATGCAGTCATGAAACTGTTACAATTTGGTCCAGGTTTTGGTATGATTAGGTTGTTTTTCTGAACTATTTATAATTCACTAGTTGTTGGAGCTGCATATATTCTATGTACCAGAAGAAAAGTGGAATTCAAAACTCAATAAAGCTCCAATTGAAGCCATTGACGGCTTCATATCTGCCGGCTTTATCAGGTAAGCATCCTAGCTATTTCCTAACTAAATGTGTCTTTTACTTTGATAAAATATACTGTACTGAATGCAGAACTACAAAAAAGTCATATATTTAAAAATGAGACTCCTCATGAGAGACACAGTGAAATGACTGATATTTGAGGTTAAATGTCATACTGAAATTGTGTACTTTTTAAATACTGGAACTCATTAGTCATGCAGTGCAAATTGAATCCAAGTATAAATTAAAACCTAATGTAACATTTTAGTTACTTTTTTTTATTTTTATTTTTTTACGTTGTATGCTCTAATTTAATAATGTGTCTTGTTGCAGAGTGTATCCCAACATAAGTTTAAAAACTCTCAGGGATGAACTTGGTGGGCTTCTTGGGGCAGAAAAGTCAATTGACAATTTTTCATTTTTAAAATGTGTCGGTCGAAGTTTGGCATTGGTGAGTACAATACGTTTCACCTGGGGATAAACACTATATATAGTTTGGCCATCTTAGAAAATGTGGAGTGGGGCTGAATATGAAGAAAATGCATGATTTATGCTTGTGAATTAATGTGTATGTATTTATTACCACATGATCAGGTCAAAGCCAAACAAGAAAGGGAACTGAAAGTGAAGTCCTTTGTCCCTCCATTTGTATGTATATTGTGTTGTGTATTTTTAATACAGAAATAAATATTTGTATATTTTATTATAATTCAAGCCCATTTATGGTCATTCATTTTGACTAATTTTATTAATAGGAATTAAACTGACTTGTATATTTTAAAATATGTTATTGTAAGCAGTTTTAAAGAAAAAAAATGTTTTATTGCTTCTTTTTTCATTGTTTCTTATCAGGCCCCACATCCAGAACTGTACCTGCTGCCCATGGTGGAAAATAGTGACAGTGTTCTCTCTGATTCGCTCACACCGGATAGGCAGATTTACCGCACAGACCTTCACACGTACTCTGCCAAGAGTTCCCACGTGCCTACTGTGACAAAAAAGTCCTCAAAACTTCCCCAGATCAAACACCAAGCACCCCAACGGCCTCCCCCAACACAGATCATGCAAGGTTTGGGGAGCTTCAGCTCTAGCGATGAGAAGGAAGATGTCCTCCACTCTCAAGAGCCAGGGTGGGATGAAACCCGCAACCCCCCAGGGAGAGACCAGGATCAGTCAGAATCTGTTCTAGAACAGGAAGGTGAGCAAAGCACACAGCTCATGTAACTATCTGCATGAAACTCAAGGCCTTATTTATATAGTATTTCAGATCATATTTATATATTATCATATTTACACTTCTGTTTTCAGTATTTGTTTCTAGGTGAAAAAGACAGCTTGAAAAACTAATATGTAAATTGATAATCTGATCCCAGGAGGAGTAGAATGTATTGATCTATGTATTCATGTCAAAATATAGAAATGGCTCCAGCAGCAGAGCCTCAAGCTAAAAGCAATACCTATGTAAAGATGGGCCCCCGTTTCCGGAAACACCCCACTAGAGATTCTGGAGTTCCTGAGTCACTGGAGGATTATGATTCTGGATTCTCCCCCTCCAAAGCCAGGTAAACAGGTCTGTCGCATGTACATGTCAATACTTGTTTTTCGCAAATCCCAATAGCATATGTTTAAGACAGACATATTTGTATTTACATGATTCTTCACAGTCTAACATTTTGGTATGCATTCCTTTGTTTTAGGAACTCAAATCGCTCTCAGCCGTTAAAGTACATTAGCAAGAAATCAAATAATCAGGTAAGTAATGTAAAATTACACTGACTTTTTCCCATTGGTTTATTTTGAAAAGAACATTCTGTATATATATATATATATTTTTTTCTGTATGACTGCTGAATTCTGTTTTCTAATTAAATGTAAAGTATAGAAACGATTAAATATAATAGCCTCTTTGTACTTTTTCCAATTTCACAGATGCAAAACTTTTGCATACCAGCTTTGAATGTTCTATTTTAAAACACACTATGAAGAATGGGCAGTTGTTTTTATGGAGTTTTGTTGAATCGCTCAAAGTCCACCAGGAAGTCTCGTAGACATGTAAATGAGGGATTCCCTGTAAAATAAAGTTTAGTGTCTTTGTCAGTATCTTTCCTGCACAAACCTTTAGAAATTCCATAGCCAGCAGGGGGGCTGGATACTAATGGAAGAGCCTGGTTCTGTGTCATGAATGCAAAGGGGAGAGCGTCCAGAAAAAGGACTTAAATTTACAGTCTGAGGACAACACACATTTTGAATGTTTTTTTTCTTTTTTACAGATCCGGAGAAATCCACCCCATCTGCCCACTTCTGCACAGTATTCCCCACCCCCTTCCTCAGCACTTCCTCATCATACCATAGCAACGTGCAAACCCACTGCTTCTGTTTTCCTCACAAATAGTAAGCTGACAGTGCTTGGGTCATTTCATGAGCTAATTTCTTTGGACACTTTCAGCCAAACCTATTATGTCTTGCATTAAATTGGTCCTGTTTTCAAACGGGTTAAAACAATGAGCTTACTGTGCCCTGCATAATGTTTAGGACAAATGCTTCAATACTTATAGTGGCATTGGATCTGTCACATTGTTAGACCAACAATGTATTTGGATAAAAATATTTTTGGGTCAAATTCATGCTGCATGTTTAGTTGATGACCATATCCGCTTGTTATACCAACTCATCTTTTGTGCACCCATGTTTTCCAACTTAAATATACAAACTATGCAGTTGAATACCCATCTTTTTTTATTTTTTTAATGATGCCCCTTGACTTTCATTTCCAAGCAGGTACTAAACAGATAACGGTGCTTTTCTCTAGGAGAGGAGTTGATTGAGCAGATTAAATTGGTGAAAGAAGAGCGGAAGCATCTTGAAAGGACTCGACAAGGCCTGCTGCGAAAAGGCAAAGACCTACTGGCACAGAACAGATACCGTAGGATGAATGGTATGAATGAATTAAAGATGTGTGAAACATACAGTGAAACTACGTTTTACCGTACCACTGTTTAACTACAGTAAAATAGTGTTGAATGAATGTTACAATTGAAGTTGTCCTCAGCGCGAGACAGCTGGAAGAGGAAGTACTTTGATGCAAAGAAGGCCACAGAACACCTGGAGAGCACTCTAAAAAGTCTCAGACAGGACTTGGAAGCATTTTATCACAAACTGCTGCAACAGCTGCAGGCACGGGATGGCAGGCACAAAACCAAACACCTGGGGAAACCTTACGCCAAGGTGAATTTCCACCAAACGTTTCATAAGGGTAAAGCTGTGGTACTGTAATACAATTCTGCACATTGAAGAGCCACTAGGGGGTAGCAGGCCCTAGTTTATTAGTCGTTTGTTATTATTAGTTGCTCAATGCACAAAACATAAGTTTAAAAGTATTTTAAACTTTTATTTCAAAAGTTAAAATGAGAAATCTGGATTTATCACAGGTAAAAGGATTAATGTATGAACTGTGTCCTATGTGTGCAATACATCCAGCAGTGCTCAGCTGTTTATGTTGTACTGTACACAGTGTTTCCTTTTCAGAATGAACTCATCATCCAGATTATTTTGGAGAGCCATGAAATAGACAAGCTGAAAAAGAAAGTGGATGATGCCAAAATGAAACTGGTCACAGAGCTGAAGGTATCATGAAAACCATTTTATATCAACACAGGAATATCAGCTCTTATTTTTAACCAAGGTTTCTGATCTTTAACTCCATGTTTACGGCTCTTTTTCAGCTCAGGAAGCAGGCTGCAACTGAACTCCAGGCACTAAAAGCAGAGCTAATACAGAAGGTCCAGTCTTCTCTCCCTGTACCACACAAAAGCTCTGTGGGCAATGGGTTTGGGTCCTAGAGCAGGTTGAGTTAGCTGGGCATTTCAAGTAAATCTCTGTGGCTTCAACTCTTATCATAAGGAACTAAGAATTAAGGTTTTTTTCTGTGTGAAGAGGCTGTTTTTATCAAAAGGTAATCAGTGCTCAATAATTCCAAACAACTTCTGTCATGTAAAACCCACTGACATACAAGCGTTATTTCTTCTACAACTTGTTAATCACTTGGATTCTTACACTACAGGTTATAAATAAGCAATTGAGGTTTTACTATATGATTTCAAGATGTTTTATTCAACAGTTTATTAAAGGTTTTGCATTAAAACCTTATTGTTATCTTATTACATGAATGAAGTGCATAATCAAGGTAAATTTGTTTGCGAAATTATATTTATCATTATGTTCAAAATATTCAGCATAAAGCATTAAACAGAAACAAATTCAGATCAATACAGAAACAAGTTTTTTGTTAAAAAACCTGAGAAATAACCATCTCTGCTGCATATCAAATCATTTAAAAGTGGTGGTGGTCAAAAAAAAAAAGTTTCTTTTTTTGACAACTGTTTAAAGGACATCCCACCAATTTTTTACGACTGTAATAAAAAGGCTGTTTAATTGAAGTGCTAGCACAAATCCCTAAATTCAAGAGAAAAACACTTGTTCCTCCTCAAGTCCAAACACAAAGCATTATATTGACTTGTAGAAATAGCTGAGGAGACTGGGTTGTCTCTTCACTCAGCGCTCTTTCTCATGGTTTGGTTTAAGGGCATTCCACATGTCTTTAGTCTGCTGCTGGGCAACAGGGTTGTTACTGTAGTCCAGGAGATTGCCATTCCACATGCCAATCCCCCGAAGGCCCAGTGTGCTGACGTAGGCTGCCTTCAGAGAAATGCTCGCTGGGTCATCATACCACACCTGGTGGACTTGCCCCTCTTTGTTCTGGTGACAGAAAGTCAAAGCTAATATCAGGCGCGGCAAATACTGAGTACTCTCGTATTGTAAAGAAAGGCAATTCACGCAGTACAAGCTACATAATGTACAGAATTTCCTTGGACTCTATGCCAAAGGGGCTCCATAATGCTTCTATAAAATGAACACACCTTGTAATTGTAGTAAGGGGCAGCCTGCACCTCATCCCACATTCTGCCAGACATGGAGCTGTTGATCTGTTTCATCATGGTACTGTAGGGCACCTGTCGTCCAGCTGCATCGCTGCAAGGAGCTCCACGGAAGGGAACTTTAGAGATGGCACACACACCCTCCTAAAAGGGAACGGCCCTTAATGCATTAACTTGTGATTAATTTTAATAGCAAGTATTAATTAGGCCTAACTGTTAAAGACAGGATGATAGATTGGAAATCTGGTTATAGTTCTGCAATTTGGGGGACCACCACAGTCAAAATAATAATGTCATTAATTGCTTTTCAAAAGTTGAACTCATTAATCATTAAATATTAATCAAGAGTCCTCATTTTAAGTCAAAGATACAAAACGCACCCAGTGGTCTTGAAAAAAACAGCCCAAATACATAAATGGAATATTCAGCTAAAATGTATACAGGAATAAGATTGGGTAATTTGTTTCATACATGTAAAAGGCATAACTGGAAACTAACAATCACTAAAGTACGGATAATTATTCGTAAAGTGGTGTGCGTGTAAACATGGTCAACTGTTTATACTCAGCCTTCTTTAGAACTTAAAACCCAGTTATTCCAACAAAGCTGCTGATCTGAATTATGACAGGATAAAGGCAGACCCGTGGGCACTACAAGTAGTACTTAAACCACATCATTCTTCCTGTGTGACTGTAATTGCACTTTGGTACTTACCTGTGAAAAATTAAGACATGGGTAGTCATAACCATACCATGGCACTCCCATCACAAGTTTTTTGGGGTTTATCTTCATCATTATGTAATCAGTATATGCTAAGAAAAAGAAAGTTGAGCATAAATTCCAAGAAGTCACCTGAAAAGTTATTCTACTTGGGGAATTCCCTGTAAACCAGCCTAAGCTGCTTGGGCTGGTTTAAGCTGTGTTTTTGACACCTCTGGCTGCATTTACCTGGTCGACCTGCCTACTGCACCAGTTTGTCCATTAGCCTACTCTACCCGGTTTAACCAGCTTTGACCAGCCACAGACCAGCTATGACCAGCTAAGACCAGCTTAGAATCCCACCTGGTCTTAGCTGGAATTTTCAGCAGGGTTGGAATTTTGGAAGATATAAAAACCTGCACACGCAATAGGTCCCAAGGACAGAATATGGGCAGTCCTGGCATAATTTATATTATGAAATGTAGTATATGTAAAAAAAGTTCCAAACTAAATCTTTTCGCTAATACTCACCAGTTAAAGTCTGGTTAACAGGCGCATTTGCCATAGCAATGCAGTCACCCCATATCTGACTCTGCTCATCATATGACATCACAAAGAGCAGATCACATGATTCTGCGATGGTAGCATAGTCATAACAACGTTTGTCAATACATTTTCCGGACCATGCCACATCAAATGACACCTAAGAATGGAAAAGACTTTGTTATTCCTATTAACTACACAGTGATATGAGCAGAGTGAGTAAATGAAGGCAACAAGCAACAACTCTAATGCCAATATTGCTATGTAAAAAGTTGTGTAAGTCGCTCTGGATAAGAGCGTCTGCTAAATGCCTGTAATGTAAAGTAATGTAATGTAATGTAATATCAGATGTAATCCATTTTCACTTATGCAACAGGTGATAACACATAACTACACATTCCTTTAATTCATGGAATTAAAGGAATGTGTAGTGCAATGCTCCTGTATCTACCACAAATATAATGATAAACATTATTGGAAACTATTATATTAGAATAAATTATGATATTTCACCTGTGACCCTGGAATATCTCTGTGAAAAGCCTCGGTGGATTCTTTGACAAGGGCAGTCAAAGCATAGTACTCAGGTGAGGACTCCGCCACCTCTTGCTCAATGTCAATATTGATCCCATCCATAAACTGCTTCTTGGCCAAGTCCACTTTCTCTGCAATCCACGCAGCCCTCTTAGCAGGGTCCACAATTTCAGAAAGCGGTACATCACCTGAATGACCCAAATTAGCATGTCATTAAGTGAGTGTGCTGTGAGCGGTGTGCCTAAATTTCGAGTATTTAATATATTCATCAGCACTGCTTACATCACAAAATTGAGAACGAGTGTACAGACTTCTGTTATCTTTGTTATTGTTAAAATGTCTAACGTGTAAATTAAAACTGCTCAGATGATATAGGCCTACTTCTTACCTTTCAGGACTAGCCGTGCGCCCTTGGAATGAGCGTAACACATGAGCTCTGGATCATATTTTCCAAACGCAGCTACTGTAGTTACCTTACTCCAGTCATAGGACTTCCATGCCTTGTTTCCAACATCAAACACGTATACCTGAATAAGGATTAGTCAGGGTGACACTTTTCACTTTTAAGGTCTAGCTGCTTCCAAACAGTATAAGGCAGCTATAAGCATAGTTGTAGAATTTCTTCTTACCATTGAAAATGCATGATAATAGGACAGCCTTTGTACTGGTCGGGATGGATCTTGTAAGGAAACTGCTGGGAAACTCCAAGCGGCAATGCGTACATATGCTTCAATCAAGATCCATCCCGACCAGTACACCTGAGCAGTTCCAAAAGATACGGAACAATGGAGTGGACAATGAAATATTGGTAACTTTATATACAGTGGCATTAATATATGACTTTTTCTTTTTTTAAGGGGGTGCAGAGCAATATGGTTTTAAACACACGTTATGATGGCATTATAAACAGAATGAATAGTGTTTGTTATGCATGGTAGGTTTGATCTCAATGCAGTTATAGCATATAGCCGTTTTTCCAAATTGTATTTCTCGCTATAATTGTGCCGCCGTGGTAACACAAACTACGCTTGCGGGTCAGACACTCTCCATGGTAAGACATTTCAGGATATGCCGGACTTGTGTCTGAAGTGCTGCGACGGAAACAGCGATAGATTTACTTCGCAGTCACATCAGTCCGGAATGTAAACAAGTCAGGCATTCTTCACGGTAATAAGAATTTTACGACAGCGTTTGCTAAGCTTTAGCGTTATTCACTACAAATGCATACATCTTTCACAATAACCACACTATTGCCACCAAATGCTAAGCAGGTAGTCAGTACTTCACCCAGCTCACACAGTCTGTTCAGTTCCCTAATTTAGCTACCTCAAAATCCTTTTCATCGGTGATTTGTTTGCAGAGCTCCGCAGTTTCACACGGGCACTGCACATTACAGGAGACCAGTGTCAAAAACATAAAACATAACCAGAATACTTGCATGGTAATGCAATGACTTAAACAGCGACTGTTCTTCGCGAGCAATACTTGCTACTCTAATATGAAGCACATCGAAGGTGCAGTCGCCTACTACTTAGTTGGTTGATATTTCATTAAGTCATGCCAACAACGATACTTCTCAATTCCTGTTGCGACTTCCGTCATTCGGTCAATACGGAGTGCCTAACAGGCCATAAATAACCAGATTTTTCCTTTCACTCTAATTTAAACAATTCTAAGATTATTAGGGGTCTTAGCAGTTCAGGGTCTGGAACATTTGTTATTATTATTATTATTATTATTATTATTATTATTATTATTATTATTATTGGTGTTGTTGTTTCTAAAAATAATAATACTAATAAATAATTTCACCCCTCTCTTTTTTTCTGGTTTACTTGCCAAAAAATTTAAAAATGGTGGATAATCCAACATGATAGATATTATAAATCAATAAGCAGATTTGTTGATGAGGAGTGTGATGTTTTAAAGTTCTTTTCAAGTTTGTATGTCTAATATAGGGCTGAAGTTACAATTGTTTGAATATTCAAAAGATGATTATAGCGGTATCATGTGGCCACACTGATGGTTTGAGTAGGGTATTTAATTAACATTATCAAAAGGCAAAGGCGTTTGGTGGGGGTTGGGGGGGGGGGGGGTCTCAGCAGAAATGTGTAATGTGGATCAATGCTAGTTGATCATTACCATGGCAATTTCCAAAATGTATTTAATTTAGTTGTTTTTACTGTTTAAATAAGGGAACTTTTTAAACTTGAAAGTTCAAAGTCAATTCAGAACATTTGTTTCCACAAGATAAAGAATGTGTCTTGATGTTATGCTGTCAACTGTTCCTCGAGCCTGCAAACTTCTACAGGATAATGTAGACCTGGGCAGGACTCTATTTGGAGAACCATCCCATTGTTATTCTGCTAAGCCAGTTCTGTGCTGTGCCCCTGGGTGTTCCCCTACCCGCACAGCCCTCCTCAACATCAGCTTTCATTGCCATCCTACAGGTAGAATGGCTGCTACACCTCATCCTGATTCTGTCACTTCTAATCTTATTCAGGAAGGCTTTATTGGCACGACATAATATAATATATAGCCAAAGCTTTTATAATGGGCATTAATTCCAGTATTTATTTCTTCATTATAACAGTAAAATCTCTTAAATACTACCTTAAAATGACATTACATTACATCATTCACTCTAATCACATTTATATAGCACAGTGAAATTTAGGCATCAGAAATGAAGCACATTAATAGGTTGACAGAAGGTACTTGATGCACTATGGTGCATTTTTACCATAGCATAACACAGTATGACATGACATGACATGACATGTCGACATGACATGACATTCCATGACATGACATGACATGACATAACATAACATAACATAATGACAAGAACAGGCCATTCAGCCCAACAATGTTCACCATTTTCCTGTCTAAATTGTACCTTGTGCTGTGATTACCTACAGACTACAGTAGAGAGTATCTAACACCTTATCAGGCCTGGTCTTGAAAATCCTTAGAGTTTCTGCCTCTACTACATGACCTGACAGGCTAATTCCACACATTGACCACTCTGAGCAAAAAAAAAAAAAAAAATTTCTAACGTCTGTACAGAATTTATATTTTGTTAGTTTCCATTTATGTCCCCTTGTTCTACTAACATAACTGAACCTGAAGAATCTCTTGTAGTTCACTTTGTTGATCCCCTTTATGAATTTAAAAGCCTCCATCAAATCAGCCCCAAGTCTCCTTTTATTAAGCTTGATGAGATTAAGCATCTTAAGTCTTTCCTCATAGCTGTTATCTTTCATACCAGGACTCAATTTGGTTGCTCTTCTTTGAACCTTTTCCAGCGCCTCCATCCCACTCTGGCATCATGAATTGCATTTGCAGAAAAATTAGAATGCCACTCCCTGTGTGTTTTGCTATATTTCACAGATAACCCTCCAAAGACGGATGATCATTCCACCCCAGTGGGGAACAAAGCAGTCATGATGGACCCTGTTGTATCTGTTGTGTTTTTGCCCAACAGACCGATGTTCTGGCTGAGCCTTCTGCAGTGCATGCTGCAAGATTCATCAGTTATTATGATGTAATCAGCTGTCAGAGATACATGGGAAAGGACATCTTCTGCTTTTTGGATCTTTATAACCCCATTCATTTGATTCTTGACGAATGTTTAATTAAAATAATTAAATAGCTGTACAATTATAGTGGTGTCCCCTTTCTATTTTCCTCAGGAAAACATCTTTATCATAGTTAAACCAATCCTAAGCAACACTTATGTATGCCTTGAAATAGTCAAAATAAGCTCACACGTTATGCATGCTCATATCGTTTTTCTTATGAAACTCTATTGAAGGTTTATTTGAGTCCTCTCAATGTAGCTGTTCTGTCGTATGGAAAATGTATGCAGCTGTTTTCTGCAGTTACCTTCCCAGAGGTGATTTAACATCTGATAACTCCCCGAACATTATCATAAGTAATTTAATAAATAATTAGCTGCTTTGTTCAGGTACCAAATCTGGCCAATCCTTGCCCATTTAGGTACTGTTCTATTTAAGGCTTAATATCTCCAGATGTGAGCATCACAGAGACTTGGAAAATGGCTTAAATGAAACAAGACACTAGTACCATTTATTATGCCTAGTTAAATAAAGTTGTCCTCCTTTAGTTTTAAATGAAGGACTGAGAGATTGCATATATAATACAGGTATCATGAACTCCTCAGCCACAAGTGTGTAAATCTGAGGGCGATATGCAGAAGTACTAAAAATCTATAATGCAAAAAGTAAGCAGTGCACCCTCGTGTCCCTTGGTGTCTCCAAATCAATCCAAAATGTATAAATTGTGCGTTCCTGTAAATCATAACATAATCATATATTCCACTACAAAACTGTTTTGAGACATGAAACTTACTTTTGCATCATTTTGAACTGGGGATTATTCTCTTCATAAGAGTCTAAGTTATCTAGGGGTCCAAATACCTATCCAAAACCAAAATAGATACAGTATATGGCCAAAAGTATGTGGACACCCCTTCACCCCTTAGTGGGTTTGGCCACTTTAGCCACACCACTTGCTAACTGGTACATAAAATCAAGTGTACAACCATGCAATCTCCACAGACAAACATTGGCAGTGGAATTGCAGCTGAAGAGCTCAGTGACTTTCAGCAGCGGTCATTATGTCCCAATAGCTGACCACCTCATCAGGGATTATCTTTCACATATTGTATGACAGGGTGGTGATGCTTAACCACCCCTGTAGTACATTATTTTTCAATGACAGGACAGCACAGTGCGGTTTATTTCACTTATATTAGTTACTTTTATCATTATTGATTTTTATCAACTTAATCAGCTGAAATTGAAATATTCTTCCATAAATTTGATTAATTTGTTGACTTATTTTCTAAGGGGGAAACTGGTTGATTGAGTAACTCAGGGGGTAATTATTTTTTCACACAGGTGATATGAGTGGTTGATAACTTTTTTCATTAAATAAAATGAAATAATAATTTAAAAATGTGTTTTGTGTTTACTCACTTTCCCTTGGTCTGATATTGGATTGTGTCTAAACAATTCAGTGTGACAAATATGCAGTAATAAAGGAAATCAGGAAAGGGGCCTGTTTGAATATGAAATAAATTAAACTGAGTGTGGTCTACCTGGTATTTTTCAGCAAAATAAAATGAAGAAATAAAAAGCACATTTGTAAATACATACATAATATACATGCACACTGTTATAGATAATTTGGCATTGGAGGATTTCACTAGAAATAAATAAGCAAGCACTATGTATTATTTATATCATATATGACTATTAATATTTCAAACTTTTATTCCATATTTACTTATTTTAATGCCACCCTGGGCTCCTTAAATTATGAAAACCAAATTTATTTAAACCAAATTATTGACCAAATTTAATGAAATCCACAAAAAATACTATAATTACTACTACTACATTAATACTATTATTGTGAGCAGTGACACATCAGCCAAACTAGCCAGTTTAATTGGATGCTCCCAATAATACAAACAGGCACTCAAGAATTTGAATATGAGAATAAAAAAACAAAATACATTCAAAGAATTTAATTATTAGATCTTAATTCATTTGTATACACTTTTTCATGCATTACCAACCAGTGCAACCAGTATTAGAGCAATGTAACCATATAAGTAAAATAAAAAATAAATAGCAGTTAATTCATACATTACATTTTCACCTTTCAAAAACATACTCTGGTGGCAAGTAAAAATAACTAACATTAATATGTTCAGAAAATATAACTTAAAATAAATGTAGAAAAATATTTTTGCATCAGGTAAGCTACGTGAACTTGAAATTATTTGGTCCTCCAATTATTAATGTTAATACTGTGCTTCCATCTTGCCTGACATGTATACAATGAATAGTTACAATGAATACAAATGAACAAGACCTAGAAAAAATATATATTATTCCAGTTTTAATTTCACTGTCAATTCTTGTAGTCATAACAATGAGAAATTAGTTATTGAACATTTTTATATTTTATGTTTTTGTTGCTTAAATGCTTCAAAGAGTTCAAACAAATTTTTAAAATAGCACAGCAATGCTAATTACAATTCACAAATGGTGACAAAATCTTTCAACTTGGACATTGAACTTGACATCTTATGGAAGCCAACACAATAGGTCAGGTTACCCTAGCCTGAAATATATTTGACCAACTTCAATATGTTGTGTTGTCCAATTTGTTTGTAAAACTTCTGTTGTGCTAGATAAACAGCAAACAAAATTTCTCCAACCAGTTTGCAATCTGACAGTGATTTAGACTCAGATTAGTTAATGATATGTTTCTGACAGGTGTGCAGTCAGCAAAAAATTTCTTTAAAAAGGCAGTGTATGTCCAGGAGTCTTCACATCCCTTTGGCCATGAGAGCAGTTGTTCTTGCCCTGACTCTAGCCCTTGTGGGTAAGTACATGGACATTTTCAGTTCTGGTCTTGTGAAATTTGAAAATAATATCTATTTAAAATGAACTTATTTGAGAATTTTTAACAAGAAACCAAACGTAATATGTTTAAATTAGTTTTGCGCTGGAAACATTTTTATTATAAATATTAAAGAAATGACCTGCTAATGCTGTATTTAGTTTGACAAGTGACTTTCCAAGTAGTGGCAAGCTCAACAATCTGGCAAAAAAAAAAAAAAATCCTAAACTGCCGGTATTGACTGTATTGTCAGCCTATAATTAGCCCTATTGTGTGTCAGGAAGAGAGGGTGTTTATACTGATTATGTTGTCAATATCGTATTACATAAAAGTAATTTCATTAATTAAAGTAATTAATTAAGACCTGCAGTCTGTCTGTAACAATTAAACATGAAATGTAGTCCTCTAATGCAATGCAGGTCAGGACTGGCTGCTTTAGAAGGCGAATGCTTGTCTGTCCAAAACTGATGGTGAAAACTGGAAGAAAAATTGGGGTTAACAATTTATAAAAAAATAATAATAATAGTAATAAATGAATGAATAGGTAAAAGAAATTGCAGCTCCAGTATAAGCTTCACCATGTAATGAATTAAAATGGAGTGGAAATGGTAATGGAATGTTTCCTGTATTTTTCAATAAATAAAGTTTTGAGTTTTGTAAGGTAAAAATCTATTCTTATAAAAACAAGACTACCAGAAATGACTGTAGCTGTAGTATTAACCACGGTGTTATACTTTCTCTTGTAGCGGGTCAACAGACTGCCCCAAGTGAGTATTTGGCTTTCTTACTATGTTTTACAATAAAATATTTTGAATGGAGGTATAATTCTAAATGTTAAATGTTAAAATGTTGCTTTTTCAGTGTTTAAAACAAACAAGCTGTTTAATGTTGCATAAATGGCTGTTGTTACAGCACCAGACTTTGGCACCAGTAAGACCTATGTGTATAAGTATGAAGCAGTGCTTCTGGGAGGTCTGCCTGAGGCAGGCCTGGCCAGAGCTGGAGTGAAAGTCAGCAGCAAGATTCTCATCAGTGGGGTCGCCCCGAATACCTACTTGCTCAAGGTACAATTTACCAAGACCAAGACTACAACATACTACAGTATATCAAAGCAGAACTACAGACAAGCTATTACTACATTGATATGCTGTCCAGAATATAAACACTTAGTGTTAACCATCATTGCTGTTAACCATCATTGCATTAATGATTTAGCATTTCTTATAAAGTTAAAATGTTGTCTTCCCAGCTCATGGACCCTCAGATCTTTGAGTACAGTGGCATCTGGCCCACAGACCCATTTGTCCCAGCTGCAAAGCTCACCCAGGCCCTAGCTGCTCAGCTGCTTATTCCCATCAGGTTTGAGTACACTAACGGTGTCGTAGGGAGGGTGTTTGCCCCTGAAGGAGTCTCTGCAACAGTTCTAAATGTCCACAGAGGTATCCTGAACATTCTTCAGCTCAACATCAAAAAGACCCAAAATGTGTATGAGCTGCAAGAGGTAAGTCAAAAAGTAGAGGCAGAAATTTGGGGTATTTTCAAGGCTAGGCTTGATGCGATGTTAGATGCTATCTAGTCTGTAGGTAATCAGACTAATAATTTAGTCAGGAAAATGGTGAGCATTGTTGGGCTAAATGACCCATTCTTGTCATTATGTTATGTTATTTTATGTTATGTTATGTTATGTAATGAGATGAGAAATGATGTTACTGTATATCAATACATTGCAATTGTTTTTGAGTTGTCATTCATGCTGTATAATTTAATTACCAGGCTGGTGCTCAAGGAACTTGCAAGACTGACTACATTATCAGTGAAGACGCAAAGGCAGAGCGCATTTACATTACCAAGTCCAAAGATCTGAACAACTGCCAGGAGAGAATAATGCAGGATATTGGCATGGCATACACAGAGACATGTGCCCACTGTCAACAGGTGAGACTTACAGGAACTAAGTGACTCTACTAACATTACCTGCTGCTCATGCATATTCACCATGCTGGTCTCCTTCTGCAGAACGGAAAGAACCTGAGGGGAGCTGCGGCTTACAACTATGTCATGAAGCCAACTGCAGCTGGTGCTCTGATTGCTGAAGCAACTGTTCAGGAGCTTCACCAGTTCACACCTTTCAATGAGATGACTGGAGCAGCCCAAATGGAAGCCAGGTAAAGCAGTTTGCAAAACAGTTGTGAAACTCACTGTCTGAACCTGATTGAAATACAATGTCTTATATTCCACCAAACGTTTACGCTGTTATTTCCTTCATATTTGTTCCACAGACAAGTCCTGACTTTCCTTGAGACCCAGAATGCTGCAGTTCAGCCTATCCAGGCAGAATACATAGCTCGTGGGTCCTTGGCATATGAATTTGCATCTGAGATTCTCCAGACACCCATTCAACTCATAAGGATCAGTAATGCTCAGGCTCAGGTATTGTGGATAGTTTTGGACATAATAAGTCTCAATTTGATTGAGTGATATTTGCATAACAATGTACATAAACATAAAAAAATAAACATCCACTTTACATTTTGAAAAGCTCAGGGCTGTCCTGGAAGGGTTTCATCTTTTTCGCTTCTATAAAATTTGTAGATTGTGGAAATCCTGAATCACCTTGTGGCAAACAACATGGCTGCTGTCCACGAAGATGCTCCCCTGAAGTTTGTGCAGCTGGTTCAGCTCCTCCGTGTAGCCAGCTATAAGAGTATTGATGCCATATGGGCTCAATCCAAGGCTAACCCTGATTTAAGGTAGATTTCCCTAGATATGTCAAAAGCAAAATTAAAAAATCACCATTCTGCACAAATTTGCATCCCCAAAAGCGATGAAGACTGATGGGGTGGGTCTTGAAATATTTTTGCTTCCAGACGTTGGATCCTGGATGCTGTCCCTGCCATTGGAACACCAGTTGCGCTACAGTTCCTCGAGGAGAAGTTCCTGGCTGGTGACGTTACCACAGCTGAGGGGGCTCAGGCACTGTTGACTGCCGTGCAACTGGTCAAGGCTGACCAGTCCACCATTGAACTTGCAGCCGTGGGTAGTCTTATTGATCTCAATTGTTAGAGGTACTTTCATCGGTTGTTGGAAAAAGGCTAAAATTATGTGTATTGCCACTACAGAGCCTGGTATTCAACCCCAAGATTCAGACAAACCCCATTCTGCGTGAACTTGCAATGCTTGGTTATGGCTCCATGGTCTATAAGTTCTGTGCTGCACACCCCAGCTGCCCAGCTGATGTCATGAAGGTAAATTTATATTTTTATCATGAAATTGATGTGCTAGAGTGACGATTTTGAATACTGAACATCTACATCCCATTGCTAAAGAATAATTCAGTTCTACACAGAGACTTCAATCATGGTTGAGAAGCCTTAATACATGATATCATGGAGAGAAATAAAGCGTTTGAAATTATCTGCAGTTAAGCAGACAGGAAATCTCATAAAAATCATAAAGAAAAGTATAAAGAAATACACTCTAAATAAGTCTTATGTGCTATTTTCCACAAAAACGAAAACAGTCTATTAAATCCTTCATCCACCCATCTATTCTCTCCAGCCTGTCCATGACATTGCTGCAGAAGCTATTGATAAAGCCAATGTGACTGAGATCACCCTGGCACTGAAAGTTATGGGAAATGCTGGTCATCCTGCCAGTCTCAAGACAATCATGAAGCTCCTGCCTGGATTTGGCACTGCAGCTGCTGCACTCCCAACCAGTGTCCATGCTGATGCTGTGATGGCCCTGAGGAATGTTGCCAAATTTGAGCGTAAACGGGCAAGTTCAAATAAATGAAGGGATTATATTTATATAAGATGAAAGTAGTTTTGACATACACATTTAATGCTAATCATTTTCACCTACTGTCATTTTCCAGGTCCAGGGAGAGGCTTTGAAGCTGTTCATGGACAGAGCCAATCATCCAGAGGTGCGCATGGTGGCCAGTATTGTGCTGTTTGAGACCAGGCCAACCATGGGTCTGGTGACTTCTATGGCTAACGCTCTGAAGAAAGAAGACAACCTACAAGTGGCCAGCTTCACCTATTCACATATGAAGGCCCTGACCAGGAGCACTGCCCCTGAATTTGCCCCAGTGTAAGAGCATATATTGACATCTATCTTAAACCTGAAGGTCTTCAACATTCATGTGAATGAACCCTAAAAAGAGTTTTCTTCCCATTTTAGTGCTGCTGCTTGTAATGTTGCTGTGAAGCTCCTGAGCCCCAAATTAGACAGACTGAGCTACCGTTACAGCAAAGCAATCCACCTTGATGCGTACAGCAGTAAGAATGTTGAAAAATTTAAGACATGTCCATACCTGTGAATATGAAATATTTGCTTTTGTTAAGTCATTAATGGATTCTAATAAGACAAATTATTATTTTTTTCCCCCAGCTAACCTAATGGCTGGAGCTGCTGCCAGCGCATTCCTTGTCAATGATGCTGCCACCATTTTACCCAGGGCTGTTGTGGCCAAATTGCGTGCCTACTTTGCAGGAGCAGCAGCTAATGTTCTAGAGGTAAAAATGTGATGTTTGTAGTACAATCAACATACTAAAGACCTGTGAACTTGCTTGAACTGACAGAACTGTTTCTCTGTCTCAGTTTGGAGCTAGAGCTGAAGGAATTCAGGAGGCTCTATTGAAAACACCTGGCGCTGCTGCTGGTACTGTTGGTGGTGCAAACAAGATCAATAGGATGAGGCGTGTCTTGAAGGCTGTAAGTCCCAGTGAACATGTTCAGATTCTAGAATCACAAAAAATTTAAACATGAGAAAAATCTTAATATCTTTATCCAACAGCTCGCAGACTGGAAAGCAGCACCAGGAAACGAACCACTGGCCTCCATGTACTTCAAACTGTTTGGTCAAGAAATTGCCTTCCTGAACATGGACAAAGCCATGATTGATCAGGCAATGCAGGTATTGTCTTTGCTTCCAAACAATGAAATGGTTTTCAAAGAAAATATATATAATTCACTTGAAACAGATTATTTGTTGTATTGAGTGGACAATGTTCCGCACATGGGAAAAAAACAACCCTTTTTTTGTGATGTGACTGACTGCAGTACACGGCTGACACTCCTGCAGCAGATGCAGATGCAATGTTGAAGCGTGTGCTGAATGCACTGCAGTCTGGAGCTGCAATCCAGTGGGCCAAGCCCCTGCTGGCTGCTGAGGTGCGTCGCATCTTCCCCACTGCCGCTGGAGTTCCCATGGAATTGAGTCTGTACACTGCAGCTGTAGCTGCTGCTGCTGCCAACAGTAAGTTCTCATCAATAATAGGCAGTGTGGTTTTTCATTGTTCAGTAATGTATTTCAGCTTCTTTAGGCTAATATGTATCTCTATATTCACAGTCAAAGCTATCCTCACACCTGCACCTGCTGAAGCATTCCATCTTTCTCAGCTGTTGAACACTGATATTCATTTGGAAGCCGAGATTACCCCAAGGTAAATAAAAGGATTTCTTTTGAAAAAATGTGACAAACATGAATTATAAACTTGGTTAATTAATTACTTTTGTCTGCTTTCTACAGCTTTGCCATGCACACATTTGGTGTTATGGGAGTGAATACTGCCTTTATTCAGGCTGCAGTTATGGCCAGAGCTAAAGTGCACACCATCCTCCCTCTGAAGTTTGCTGCAAGAATCGACATTGCTCAAGGCAACTACAAGTTTGAAGCTTTGCCTGTTCAGGCTCCGGATCATATTGCAGCTGTGCGGTATGCAACATATAACTGCCTTATGAAGGACACACTGTATATACAGGGCTTACTTTAATGTGATATGACCAGCAATGATGAGTAATATGTGGTCATTTAGACAGCGTTACTGTAATTGTAATCCCACTGTAATTGCATGGCTACTTCTTATGTTCTTTCTCTACAGCTTTGAGACCTTTGCTGTGGCAAGAAATGTGGAAGATGCTGCTGCTGCTAGAAGCACTCCAATGGTGCCTGCGGCTCTAGCAGCCCAGCTGTCCAAGGAGAAGTTCACATCAAAGGCAGCAGATTCTGCGGTTGGTGGTTTTGTAAGATCAAGATCATTATTTGTAAACAGTAACCACCAATACTTTGCAGCAAAGGAATATTCAGGTTACTTTTCTGTTGTTCATGATCATGTCTGTCTTGTTTTCAGTCAAGGTCATCTGAAATCATTTATAATGATGCCAATGCTGGACCAAAAGTGAAGGCCATATCTGCAAGGGTTCAGCAGATGTACTGTGGCTCTAGCTCAACCTTTGGGTTGACAGCATGTGTTGAGGTTGCATCCCAGAATGCTGCGTTTATGAGAAACAGCCCTCTTTACACACTGGTTGGAAAACATGCAGTCATCGCTGCCATTAAACCAGGTAATAAGGCTTGAAAAATACATGCTTTATAATACGGCGTGCTACACTTTTGATACAAGTTAAAAGTATGGGGTTGTTGTTTAAAAACAGTGGCATCACTTGAGCTAAACAAGAGTTAACTGGGAAAATTGCCTTGCAGCAGCAGCAGCTGAAGCAGCCATCGAAAAAGTGCAGATTGAAATCCAGTATGGACCCGAGGCAGCCTCAAAAATAATCAAACTGATCACTCTGAAAGATGGAGAGGAAACTCCGGAGGGAAAGGGTGTCCTGCTGAAACTGAAAAAGATCCTGGCCACTGGAAATGTGCGTAGTTCCGAGAAACAATTCATGTGATTATGCATAAGATTCCTGTTATCTGGCTGAGGAACAACCAACCTGAAAAACAACAGTGTAAAAAGTATGCTAAAACATATTTTTTTGGGGGACTCTATGAATAATACTGTCCTGTAATTTTCTCATCTGTCCTGTCTATTCAGCAGAACCGAATGAGAAATGTTACCAGCTCCTCCTCCAGCTCCTCCAGCCACCGTGCACTGAGCCTCAGCAAGAGCAGCCATTCTTCTAGCTCTAGTTCCAGCTCTTCCTCTTCAGCTGCTTCTCAGCACAAGAAAAACAGCAAACACCAGGCCAGTGCTAGCAAGATCAAGCAAACTCCCAGTAGTAGCAGTAGCAGTAGCAGCAGCAGCAGCAGCAGCAGCAGAAAGAGCAAGTCTCCCAAAGGCTCCAAGAAGGTCAGCGCCAGGTCCTGGAGTTCCAGTCGTTCTGTGAGTTCCTCCAGCTCCAGCATGTCCCACGTAAGGCACTTTTTACTTGGTCCTCTTTAGGTGAAACAGAGAATTTATGCTCACAATTCCCATCCTTTTTCTTCTATAGGCGGAAATCTACGACTACAAGTTCACCAAAAACCACATCCACCAGGTAATATTTCTGAGAGGCTTGAGAAAATGCTTGAGATCAGCCGTATAAGTGTTCTTTAATGGCTCTGACCCCTCTCTTGCAGCATGCCGCCTCTAAAGGTGCATCCAGGGGCAGGATGTCCTCCAGTTCAAGAACCAGCAGCACTGGCAATAGCAAAGCCAGTCGAAGCCTGAGCAGCAGCGCCAGTGGAAGTCGGAGCAGCAGCGCCAGCAGCAGGAGCAGTGCTAGCAGCTTTCAGGCCATTTACAATAAGGTAGAAACACCCTCACATGTTCCTGATCAATAGAATTTTACTGTTACATCATAATCTGTCAGCTTGCTTAAGGAACTGCCTTTCATTATGTCCCTACAGAACAGATACCTTGGAGATTCTGTGCCCTCTGCCATGGCCATTACTGTTCGTGCAGTGAGGGCTGATGGAAAGAAGCAAGGATACCAGATTGAAGCCTATAAGGATGCTGCTGCTGCTAGGGTGCAGATCATTATGGCTGCTCTTGCTGAAAATGAGAACTGGAAGCTGTGCGCTGATGGCATCATGCTGAGCAAACACAAAGTCATGGTGAGATCAGATGTTCTCAACCAAGACATTCTGTCCAGGATTCATATTGTCTTTTAATCTGTGTAATACTAAAGCCCTTCTTTCCTGAGCGACATCCCACTCTTCAATGTAGATAACATTTTTCTCTATACAGGCTAAGTTTGGCTGGGGAGCAGAATGCCAGGAATATGCAGCAGTTGTCAAGGCAGAGACTGGCATGATGGGTGCAAGCCCTGCAGCCCGCGTGAAGCTGGAATGGACCAAGATTCCCCGTGCTGCTAAGCACTATGCTCACAAGTACAGTAGCCCAACCTGAATCCAGCTTTACTGAAGTTTGTCTAATTAAAAAATTATGCTCTTGAACTCTGTAATCATTTCATTATTCATCCTTGTTGCAGGATCGCTGCTTACGTCCCTGGTGCTGCTCTCATGGCTGGAATAAATCAGGGCAGACCCAGGAACAGAGCGGGACAAATCAAATTTACTGCAGCTGCCACTTCTGAGAGGACCTTCAATTTCATAATGAAAACACCAAGGGTAAGGCATCTTCACCCCATCGTAACATAGCTTTGCATTCATGTTAGATGTGCGTTATATACTAATTGCTATTCTCTCTAGATGACCCTGTATAAATTGGCTGTGGCCCTTCCCTTTGCCCTGCCTTTTGGAGCTGGAGCTGCTGCTCGCCCAGATCAGAGCATTCCCAGTAGAATTGCTGAAGTCAATGGAGGTTGGTTGTAGTAATTGCCAGTAGAACTTCTGAAGTCAATGGACGTTGGTTTTATTAAGAATAGCAACAACCATTGTTATGGAATATTGTGAATACGTGTCTGCATAATGCCCTATAGGATGTTACAATGTATATTAGAATTGTGATTCTGATCGTACGTCTTATCCTAGGGCTGCGAAACTGAATTACTATAATCATAATATAATTATGTTGTTTTCCTACACCTACAGTGCAGTGCAGCCTGGCCAATGATACCCTGACCACATTCAACAACAGAAGGTACAGAAATGAAATGCCCATCTCTTGCTACCAAGTGCTGGCCCAGGACTGCACCCCAGAGCTTAAGTTCATGATTCTGATGAAGAAGGATCCAGTTTCTGAACAGCAACATTTCACTGTGAAGCTTGATGACATGTAAGTAAAGCTCATAATCTCCTCCGTATTTAAAGACTGAGGCAATGCAAATGCATTGCATTTCATTATGTTCTAAGCAGCATTCTTGTGCTTCTCCAGGGATGTTGACCTGTACCCCAGTGACAGTGTATTGCGGATGAAGATCAACGGCAAGGAAGTACCTACCACCAGCTTACCTTATGAACATCCCACAGGTGCTTTTTCAAATGTCATTCTTGAAAGTCTGTTTTCTTTTGCTTATATTCTGAGAACGAGAATTTTTAAATAGTCTCTTGTATCTGAAGGTTCAATCGTCATTGGACAGAACGGTGATGGGCTGTCTCTCTATGCTGCCAGCCATGGCCTGCATGAAGTCTACTTTGACAAAAATACATGGAAGGTGATAAGAAGCTCATTTTCCGAGTTGCTTTTGATAGAGCACTGTCAAATTTAGCATAGCTAATCATGGAAAAAACTTATCTCTTAGGTCAGAGCTGCTGATTGGATGAAGGGTCAGACTTGTGGAATGTGTGGAAAGGCTGATGGTGAAGTTAGACAGGAATTCCGCACTCCCAGCGGACGCTTGACCAAGAATGCTGTCAGCTTTGCCCATTCTTGGGTCCTTCCTGCAGAAAGCTGTCGTGATGCCAGCCGTAAGTATCTTTCTACTCAAGCTCAGTGTCATTGTTAAGTGAAAGCTTAATCACATTTGCCCTCTCTCTGATCCAGAGTGCTACATAAAGCAGGAGTCAGTGAAGCTGGAGAAGCAGATGATTCTGGATGGACAGGAGTCTAAATGCTACTCTGTTGAGCCTGTGCTCCGCTGTCTGCCTGGCTGCAGCCCTCAGAGGACCACCCCTGTCACTGTTGGCTTCCACTGCATCCCCACTGGTAAGATATAAGATAGCAACCATGGCTTGAGACACGGTGTACTCCAGAGCAAAAATATTATCAAACATTAATGCAATCATGGGCAAAGGCAATTCAATTAAATTTAATTCAAAAAACATCAGCCAAAAGTTTCAGTTGACTCATTCTTCATTACTTTTCCTTTCCAGATTCCAGAGTGAACATGTCTGGGGGCCTGAACAGCATTGGTGAGAAGAGTATAGATCTTAGGGAAACAGTTGAAGCCCACCTGGCTTGCCGCTGCACAGATGAGTGTGCATAATCCATACCTGCGTCAGGCATTGCACCACTTTCTAAAGTTTATCAATTCATTTTTCCAGTACTGAACACTTTTGTGTCCTGGGCTGTTTAAATTGTAAATAAAATCTAAGCCGCATATTACAATATGCTTCATGGGTACTACTTTGTTGTGACTGATGTGAGTGTTGTGGCATGCTTTTTCCGCATTAGAAGACATTTTGTACCTTAAAGTGGACCATAAAATATTTGAGTATATAATCAAATGGGGGAACCAGTGCCAAATATGACATACGAACGGTTACATTGACCCACCCAGGCAAAAAAAGAAGAAAAAAAGAAAATGTGACTTTGTAGCACCATTCACTAATCCAGGGCAGCAACACCAAATCTTCACGTAGTAGTGATACATAGTTGAGTCACAAAGGTATGTTTCAGAATAATACATTAAAACAATTAGAACTTTGGAGAAAATGTGATTATTCCACAATCCATTATATAAATCAAGCAATACAAGTTGGTTATATTTTTTATTCAGTTTATTACAATCTTATTGCATTGTTTGTATGAGCAGCATTTCAACTATAAGTTCTTACATTCTAAAACCCAAAGACTTGCCATAGTTGGGGAAAAAGTCCTAAACCATGATATCCCTAAATGGGAAAAATGATACAATTAGACTATATAACTGCATTCGTGTAAACATTCAACTTAATAAAACATCTTAACACAATACAACACATACACTTTCAAACAGAAGACCAGTCAAAATGTACATTTCTACTTAAAAAAAACTTTAGAGATGTTTATTATACCCTCCTAACTTCAAAATCACACAGCAATAGCAACTGCTGTATTAGACAATATAGTTCTATAGGTTACACAGGCTACATCAAACTGCCTTAATGGAATAAGAGGGTTACATGTTAAAATGGGTACAAACAAGAAATTCAAGAGAAATCGGTTTTGGCATGTTCAAGTGCTTAGCTTGATTTCTTTAGATTTTACTTCTGATTCATCTTTGACGTAAACTGCGGTATGTTATAAAACAAAATGCAGTGATGAAGTTCATGGATACGGCTTTAAAAAAGAAAGTTCAAATTTTAAAAGACGATGACAGCACTGGGGTTGTCAGAAATACAATGGCCTTAGGTTTGACCATCATCTTCTCCAGCATGAGAAAATATGCTTCTGTCACCAGTTCCGTTGCGGTGACTTGACTTGATTGAAAGTTCGCTGCTATGCATGATATTGAAGTCTTGCCAACTCCCCCTCTTTGGTAGTGCTTTAGTTGAGCTGAAAAAAGAATTTAAATTTTTAAAAAAGTATTTCAGAAACTTCTATTGAAAATTAATGCAGCATTAATAATATTAGAAGGCACAGTGACTACCATGTTTATACATAGAAATGACGCAGTCTTGAGTACCTGTGGTCAGCGATGATACAAAATGTACGGTTGGGATCGGTGGATGGCATCTTCACCGGGGTAGCTTTCGGTGAGGTAAAAGTGGCATGAGATATCGATTCACCTCGTCGTGCAGGAGTGGATGTGTTTTCAACTTCGGGCTCGGTACCTACAATAAGACTTAAAGGTCTAATTTCTTACATTTAAATATAAACATTACATACATCATGCCATGCGAACTACTGCAGTAATACAGTAGCTTCACACCTTAAGAGATAGACGTACAGGATCAATATTATCAAATAAATTCAGGTATTAATGGCATAACGATAATTGATCTCAGCCTTCATGAAAGCATAATCCAGACTTACAAGCTGATAAGGCACTTTGAGATTTCGAAGTATGGGATTTTGTGCGTTCTGCAAATGGAGTCATGTTCAGAAACTGATGTTTGAGCCAAGTTGCGCGGTCCTCTTCAAATGCTTTCCTCTGAAGAGTTCAAAGAAAAACATCAACTTGTACACTACAGCTTCCAACTCTACATTAAACAGTTATTACTCAAAAAGGAAAACATTATTGTTCAAATTACAAATTGACCCATACAGATACAGTTTTTGTGAACATTCCACTTATGTTTCCCATGAGACCGATGAGATACTACTGGCCACATGAAATGGAAGAGACTGGAATATCTCTAAATAACTTCACAATAACTTATTTCATCTCATCTGCCCACATAATGTCTTTTGAAGCTATACATGTTTGAATCGATAATCAAAATGAAACTACAGCTTACTTTCAAGCCAAAGTCAAATTTCAAGGACATTTTTCACAAAATATTATTCCGTTTGCAATTCCATCCCACTGTGGCACGAGTCCACTCACAAATGAAGCGAGGCACAGTATTACAGTTTGTAAAATAACTGGAAGGTTCTGACAGGAGAACTACCTCAATATAAAGAAAATATCCCTTTAATATTTAGGCCATTTAATTCTGCCATGCAGTTCCACAATTTTTTATAGATTTCCCCAATCTTAGCATATCCCATTTTGCATGGTAGTCTTCTATGGACAGTCATTTTCAAAGAATAAAATGGTATTTAACACTTAGTTTAAGCAAAGTCCTTGAAAGGTAGAAGCGGGTAAGCGTAGTATTGACACAAAGCTATGTGGTCGGATCGACAACTCTTGAAACGAGTCAAAAGCTGCCACTTTGATTCTGGGCTGCAATAAGCCTTTAAGAACTTTCCAGAAAAGAAAGAAAGAAAAAAAAAAAACACTTAAAGCTGCTCAGGGAAATACCTCATGGCCTAATCTAATGGCAGCCTCGGTGAAATTCTTCCTTTCCTTTTCAAAGTTTTTCCTCTGCTCTTCAAAGAGCTTCCACTCCTCTTTGAGCCGCTCCTTCTCCTCTAGCATGTAGCAGTCGTTGAGCAGGGCCGCGGTCTCGTCGTCACAGGGGGAGCTCAGCTGCTGCTGTACAACAATGAGAGGGGGTGCGCACAAAAACAAACAACAAACAACAAACATATATATATATATATTTTTTTTTTAAGTTACACAACAGCCTAAAGCAAGCTTCATACACCTCGTCACGTTCTCAAATTTCCACAGACCCTAAAAGGCAAAAGGTGGTGCTTTAGACAAACCTGCAAGAGCTGCTGCTGGGTTTGAATGACATCTTTACATTCCTGAATCTCCACCTTAAGCTTCTCCATCTCTTCCTCGTGGGCCTCCCGGGCGATGACGTCATTACCGACCCGCACATCCATTTGCGCCAACGACGCTGGGACAGTGCACAACATGAAGCCATTTAATCCCACTGAGAAAAACCTCACATTGGTTTTTAAAGGTTTATACTGCAATTATACACAAGTCGATTAGGAACACCTGGAGCAGGGACACAAATCCATACACGCTCACAGATTTTAGTTCAGCACAGGAATAAGTGTTGAGCATGCAGGGTAATGAACACGCATCGGTTAGGGTCAAACTGAAAGATGGGAACAGAGGGTCTGAGCAACACGGTCAAGTACACAGAAGAGCTTGCCTTGCTAGATTTTCAGGAAAGGCTGTAGTCAGATGACCGTGTAAAAACACCTTTGAAGAAAATAAACATCATTCCAACTGAAAAGTAACATTTGGAGCACGGCCAAATAACAAACAAGAAAAATTACACCAAATTTGCCGTCTTTACTTCAAGTAATTTTGCCTAAGAATCTTTCAGTGAAAGGTTTCATATATATAAGTTTCATATGACAAAAATGGGCCTGTAGAGGTCACTGTGTGTTCACTTTCCATAATGATGGCTGACAAACTGGGCAATTGTTTTTCATTCAAGCCCAAGGAAATGGGTGACTTTGTAATCACTGGACTGACCTCTTCCGAAAGGCCTGTCATTCATTTCAGCGCTCAGAAGTACATCCGATTGCCATTTACACAGACCATCAATCAGTGAAAATGATTTCCACCACATTGTCAAATTATGGAGGACAACCAAGGGTCAGAGGCAAACCAAACAACACCCTCGTCAGTAATAATGGACGACGTCAGTCTGGTATGTTTAAGGACGTTAGAAAACCTAAACAAGGTCTTCAGGATTTCAAGGCCACTGCCAATACTTAAAAGGCAATTAAGTCATAATTAAATGAAAAATATTTTTTATAAGGCCCTTATCAAGACTGCTTTCGATAACAATAACCCCAGCCCCCAGCTTCCTTCCCACACACACACACACACACCACGTAAGGGTACCTAAGTGCATTAAAATAGGTACAAATAAATATATCATTGAGACTTAATGTACGTAAGACATTTAACTTACATCAAACGAAGGTAGCAAATATCTTAGGAGGGTATGTTAATATAATATAAATATTTGGGAGATGGTACCATTACTCTGGTCTTACAGTACAGGTGTGTGTGATGAATCACTTATTATACAGACCAATAGGGGAAAAAGGTCTTAAAGCTAGATAAACGTAAGGATTCCCACAGAACAAAGAGTGTGCCTGAGCTAGTTTCTGGAAATGCTCTAACATTCCAAACTAAATGACTGCAAAGATGCAATTCGCATATGGATGAAAGAGCTAGATCACATTTTAAAAATTTAAAACAATGTCTGTATAGTAAAATTCATTTGACGCGTTACGTTACGTCAATTCATTGTTTCACTGTAAATTCTATAGAATGACCAGGGGCCTCAAAGGATCATTATGAATAACACAAACGCACATACGTTCTGAAAATGTGAAAATCCTTGCTCGACAAAATGCAAAAAAAAAAAAAAAAAAAGGCGATGGCAAACAAATACAGGCGTATTGAACATATCCAGGAACTAGCCAGTACCTTGATTGTCAAGTTTCTCCACGTGGTTCTTCAGTCGCCTCCACTGCTGGCGGATGCTGTTGGTGAGCTGCTCCCGGGCGTGCTCACACGACAGCTCCAGAGTCCCGCGGCTAGAGTCGTACAGCTCCTCGTCGTTGTCAGAGCCCACCTGCAACATCCATCGCTTTAAAATGATGCCTCAAAAATACTTCCGGCGTGCCGATTTCGGAAAAAAAAATCAATATAAAAATAGTACGACACACATACAAGCTTACGTGTTTTGTAGATATTATTGGTTTTACAAACGTACTGTAAAAGAGTAAAAAATTGGGGGCTAAATAAGGGGAAAATAATTACCGGTTCTGTGCCATCATCCGGCTTTTCACCTTTCAGACTGTGCTTCCTTGGACTTAAAATAGACACCATTTCCTTTTTCATCTGCTGCAGTACTTTCTTCAGCTCTGCATTCTCCATCATCAAGTCCTTCTGACGATTCTCATAATCGTTCAGCAGTGTCTTGTACATTTCTCCCTCATGTCTGAAGAACAGATATCGGATTAGAAATATTCTCTACCCCAACAGTGGAGACAAAGAGGACGTGTTAGAACCATGAAGCTTTGCCCCTGGTGTTACATGCAAACAAGCCGCCAGGATTACTCTGACATACAGCCCTAAATGTACACAGCTAACTATTAGTTGAGATCATGGAGATCAAATAAGCACTTTTCCTGCGCATATATATAAGTACGAATTGAACAGCTTCTAAAATGAAGATTAAATGAAAATAAATTTTATTTTTCATAAACAGCTTTCCACAGTACTCAACAAATGCATTTCTTTTGTCAATGACTAGTCGATGCTACTATGATCAAACAGAGAGGGTGCAGTCTATCAGTGCCACATGGTTATGGGAGAGTGAATTAAGTTTATTATTCAACAAATTTTTCAAATAAAACGTTAAAAACATTTGAATAGAATAAAGCTAGTCTGAAAAGGAGCCAAGTATCTCAAAGATGACAAACTATGACAATGGCCCAATTTTGTGAAAGTACTTTAGTAACCCAGGCCAGAGCCCACATATGGGCGTTAGTGAGGAGCCGTTCCCCAGGAAACATAACGACGGACTTGGCAGCTGCTAGTGAACTACCCAGTATTCCTCTGCAAAGCTCCACCCTCTCCCGTAGAGTACCAACATCTGACCTGCGAAATCAGCAAGCTTCTCCTTAATGGTTTCCCCTCACATATATAATGCTCTGAATCACCATAGGACCTAAAGGATCCAGTACTCCAGTTACAACACATACTACAAGGGCCTGAATTCTTTGAACTGCCCTACAGTATAGCCATTATTGGCGTTCTAGTTGGTGCCTTTGAATCATCCCTGTGGATAGAGATGTTTGCCACGGCTAAACAGGGACTGGAAGGACTCCAATATTAAATCCTGTTAACAGTTTATAATGACAATCCTTGACACTAATCAATGTTGATGCAACGTCTGTACAAATAACCAGCCTATCAGGCTTAACTGCTTATAACCACTCCAAAGCATGAGCAATTGCTGTGATCAAGTGAAAACATATGATCGGCTGTTTATTAACCCAGTTATCGTCACACTGTCATATACTGGCAGTAGAAGAACTATCATTACAAGACTCTGGCTATGATCTATAGTATGTTATTTATATGCACAGTACATATCAAATACAGGGTTTGTTGGGCAAGTCTGAGACAAATGTAAACAGTTTCAGCCTGGGCCAGGTGTAGTCATTAAAGCAAATATTTAGTATTAATAATCTTCTGCCCATCCATCCATCCATCAAACCTGTGCAGGACTGTTGATCTCTCAATCTAAAGTGCTTAACTTTGACCTCTGCAAACCAAAAAAATAATAACACTGCAGTTTAAAAACAAACTAATCTCATTTTAAGGAAAGATCCCAAATTCTAAATATCCCCAGTTTGAATGAATATAATCATTTCCTCCTGAACTCCTGGCAAGGTATGCCCCTTCACCAAACTGATCATTTCACTTATGATAAACATTAAAAAAGTTGTAAAATAATATTGTACATTTATGTAAAATACAGGACACTTTTCAGAAGAGTGGGTGTTTGTGACAGTGCAGCTGCCCATTACCTGGCCTCAGTTTTCCCAGTTTTCCAAAGGCCCCTCTTCCCATCAGACCTTCCCACACAATTCAGGATTTCAATAGCTGGAATCAGAAATAATGACAAAAAGAGGCAGAGAAACAACAATTATCTCTGCTGTGCAAAGATGCATGCAAATAGCACATCTATGGCACTGTGCGTAGCCTCTTCCCAGTAAAAACTACCCAAAGACACAGTATGAAACTATTTTCTCCCAGGTCTCATAAAAAGTGATTTCACTAATTTAGAGTATTTTCAGAGTTCAGTCCAATGAGAGGCATTAATTGTGTTTTCCAATATTAAGAAAGATTATCAAAGAAGCCATGAAATCAAATAGATGCCATGTGAAATACCTTTGAAAACCAGTTGCTACCTGAATGATGTATAATATGATAAATGATGACGGGTCTACTGAAATCTATAAGGAACAGAGCGGTCAGTGCCTTGTGGTGCAGACAAGGCACAAACTAACAAGCACTCACTGACAGTGCAGCCTTTTCCCAAGAGCCACTTGCTGCTCAAAAGGCATGCTAGGGTCTGCACTGAATATGCAGATGTAGAATTTAGGTTACTAAAGCTCTCAAGAGTTAAATGCAAATTAAATTTTTTTATATGTAGACCTATTCCGGTCTGTTGAGCATCTACTGCACTGTAGGTGGATTAAAAAATTGCACAATGCCTTGGTTGGCCTTGTTTTGTTTGAGAAGACGCTTCAAAATCATGCATACTATAAAATCCAGTAATCATGACAGTTTCTATATATATAAAACATACTTTTAAAAATGTATGTCTTGGCTTCTAGACAGCTCATCTGGTTAGGACACTTCTCAATTTAGTCCACGGACAGGTCACATGGTGTAGTATCTAATCTCGACTATGCCAGTGGCGGACTGTGACCAGGGACACCACAGAGCGATGCATGAATCGGCAGGACTTTAACCCATGGTTAGGGAGGGTGCAGTTGGCAGGGGTATCTCATTGTTCTCTAGTGAACGCCATTGGCCGAGCAGGCAGCTGCTCGTAAACCTTTAAACTGCACATGACGAGTTTATCCCCGCCCCCAACTCGTCCCTGTGCACACCTGACTCACACTGCAGTGTGATGAGTGTGCTTGATGTCACATGCTTCAGAGAGCACATGCTTGTCTGTGCCCTCCCACATCTATAGCGGAGGACCCTGCAACGTTAATATATGACTGATCACTCCAAACTGGAGGAAAAAAAGCAAAACACTTCAGTTACACAATTCAGTGAAAGGTCACACTTAATACATACCAAGTTTCTTGTCCTTTTTATCAATTAAAAGCTGATTCAAACGCTCTTTCAGTTTGGTGTATTCTCTCTCTTTCCTTTTCATGTCATGGTTGTACTGCGTGGCACGGCTTGCAATTATGTTCTGCAGCTTCTGCACCTGAAAAAGTGATTGAGAAACAATTTAGCTCAAACGTGATGTTTCTTTGTGTTTTATTTTGCAGAAAGTGTGTTGCAAGTTGATCAAGCCCATCAGTCTTACAAATTCTCAATTGCATAAAGTAGATCATTAAAACAAATCAGTGAATTTAGGCGAATCATCTACCTCTTCCTTCTCGTTCTTTAGGCAGTTTTGTAAGCTCTTTACTTTCAGTTGTAGCTGGCGTTCCCTCTCATGAAGCCCAGAATTCTCCCTTCTGGAGAATTCAAGTTGATCCTAGAAAAACCAAAACACACATAAACCATAAGCTTATTCACCTGCAATGGAATATGACAGCCTAAGAAATAACAAAAGCATTCTGTTAAATCACTACCTCCCATTACATTCATTGTCTGAAATGTGGAAAACGGTTCATTAACACCTTGCAAAAATGAGGAAGAAAAAAGCAAAAATCAGAGGACAAACACAAATACAAGTCGGACCTTCAGCCGGGAGTTGCTGAGCTGAGCGTACTCCAGATCACTGCTGGACTTGAGCTGCTCTGTCTCCAGGTCCTCCACAGAGCGCAGGCCACGGCGGTGCAGCTGCAGGAGCTCGTACATGGTGTTCAGAACGGGGACCGTGTTCAGGCCTCTGCTTCCACTGAACTCGCCACACAACGGTGGAAACCCCAGAGAGGAAACCTCCTGTAGTTGCACAACCAGAAGTCAGAATAATGGTAAAACTAAACAGCACACGCCACATAAAACAGGACTCAAGCCTCAAATGCTCAAATATTTTGCTGCACCCTTCAACAGCCAAGAGTATACATTTGTCCTTTGCATTCACCTAAAATGGCTTAAGGCTGTAAAACGATTCCTATTCCCAAGGGTGGTTCCCCTCCCTAGTGCAATACGATACACACCATTGTGAAATTCCGACTACACCTCAACCGTAAAAGAACACAACAGCAAATTATGTAACCCAAAATCAAAATCACACCACAGCGCAATTAGATTTGTGCCCTTCTGAAACATACTTATATATATAAAAAATAAAATTTTACATATTCACATTTACATAAAATAAAAATATACATATTCTACATATATACACATATTATACACCCACCTCCTCGATGTATGAAATACACTGCGATACATTCTCCTCAGTGCAAAAGGCACTTAATATGTTGTACGAGTTTTTGGACAAAGACTTTGAGTGCATTGAGGGCTGGGTATCATGCCTTGAAGGAGACATTGTAAATCAGGAGGAACTGCTGTTGTTTTCCTTGTTTTTCTGTAATGAGAAATGAAGAATATATTTAAGGTGAATAATTATCTAACATTATAAACACCTTTTAAAATGTGCTAGAATACCAATATTTCCTATCCAGCAAGTTAAACAGAGTTAAGTCTAACTGTAACTGTTATAATTACCCAGTAAGCACTCGGGCATTGTTACAGTCCAACTTTCCAAACCAACTAAATACTGGCGTACCTGGGTGTCTTGATCATCCACAAGATGTGACACATGCAGAAAATGGAATCTCCTATGCAGGCAGATCCTGAAATAGAAGAGCACAGCCCACAGTTTACCAGAGCCCATTCAACAAATGCACAAGATTAACACACAGCAAGTGGCTTTGGGATGCATGTGGGGGTGGGGGTGGGGTACGATTAGTGGCATGGAGGCAGGCAACAGTTAAACCAATGGCACACCTGGTTGAGTAACAAGTGGACTAAATACAATGCGAAGAACAGTGCATGTATAGCTTATTTTTGGACTAAAATAGTTCATCTGTACACACAGTATAATGTTTGGCCTACTTGCAAATAAATTGCTCGGAGGACAAGAAACATTTGCATTTACAATGGCCAAAGCATTTCTTTAGGTGCATTTTCTCGCTTGATACCACAAACCAATCAATGCTCTGATGCCAGCCATTTTGAAACCGGTAGGTCATCAGAAACGCCTATCTGAAATGTCTTTAATCTTTTTACTTAAAAAAGTGAACTACCTCAATGAATAAATTAAAGAAGTCTAATATGGTTGCCTCGCTGGTTTCTTGAGTCTGAACTGGTTGCTAATTTTATGGTGAAAACAAAAACCAGCAGACCCTGTGGCACTCTAGAAACAGGGTTGAGACCCCCTGATCTTTCCTGACAATTCAGGAAAGGATTCCCATTCTTAATGCAAAGTTTCACTGCTTGGATAACATATTGTAAATCATGTTGTGGAAGCATACTTGATTTGTTCATAATCACACAACAGTGACCTTTCCTACACAATGTTCATACACATTTGTAAGCAGAATATTTTTGCAGGGCTGCACCATAATACAGAAACCTCATCCTGGGCCCGTACTTGTATCATTTGTCTTTAAATGACAGATAACAAAAAAAAACCTTCAATGTGAATAAATGGTTGCAGTCAGTACCTGCACAAGGACATGATACTGACAACGGATCAGCTTATGGCAGCCATGTCCAACAACCCCTCCCCCCCCATTTTTTTGATGGGTTTGAAATGAGCACCCAAAGAAAACATTTACACAGAAAGTGTGTGTTTACAATTTATATGATTTAGGACATTTTTGAAAAATTTCAAAAGGGCAGAAAATCCCATATTTCAGATTTGCTAGGATAGTGTATTTTATAAAAAGCTAAAGACATGAGCACATGATAAATCTAGCACAGCCTCGCCTGCCACAAAATATGAGAATAAGAGAGCAGTGTAAAATCATTGCTTAGTGAGTGTGGGTCAAATGCTCATCTGTTGCAGGCCTGACAGTGACAGATCATTAAAAATTGCAAACTCAGCTACTGTAACTAAATAAGGGTCAACACAAGCCTTACATCATGGAATGGGCTTCTGTAAAATAAATTAAATTAAAAAAAATAAAAAAAATAAAAATTGCCTACAGTGTGTATAATTGCCTTTTCCTATGGCTGATTCAAAAATTCAATTTCAACGAGATTAGCTTTTAAACTGACTAAAGAAAGAACACAAGATATCCACAGAGCTAAACAGAAAATAAAAAAGATCATATGCAACTGTACACAGGCAAGGGAACACTACACAAAATACTAATTAATTTGGATTAGATTCGAAGTCAAATTCTTCTGAAAATAAACTGACTGAAGTCAATGACCTCTTAGCCAATTAAGCGGAAAAGACTACTCTATACAGAATGAAAACAACAGATGCTTTATGTCTTATCAGGAGCTTTGAAGAGTTAACCCAGATCTACATTAAGAAGCCAATGGACACTCTAATCCAAGCAACCATACGGCCAATTGCTATGACAATGAAGTATTACTAGTTTATAAATACGGATATAAAGTATTAAAAAGAGACATTTTTACATTTTATATTTAATAAATATCAAAGTAGTATATGTTGACCTACATAAAATAACATTCGAATGTCTACGGCTAGGTTTATTTGTGGGACAAGCTTACTTCAATTATTGTGTAACATGCACTGCAGCGTTGTGGGTTAACATAGTTATAATATAGCCTATCAAGTAGCTAATACCTCTTTACAGGTAAATAAGTATAAAAGGTGCAATGCGATCACAACCGCACCCGCTCACACGCACAACATTCCATATAACAGCGTCACCAATGCAAAAGGTCAACATAGACTCAAACAAAAATAAATGTGTTGGATAACGCAAAAAACATGAACGTGCAAAGTGGACTGAGAAGAAAAATAGCCAACACATTCACACGTTACTCGACATGATAACATCGATAACGTTTGGACGCAGCTCCAAACGGCAAAACTAAAATTACGTTAGCGCAGAATAAGCTAGCTAGCAGCTAACTGTACTACTGAGTTCCTAGTAGAAAGGAGGAGTCTGGCAGCTAAAAAACTGGCTAACGTTAACAGTGCACAACTAGCTATCTAGTTAGCTTACATGTCACGTCATACTCGCACAGACGACACAGAATGCACTGTGGTGTTATGGCTTTTGCTTTATGCGTTAGGTTGATGTCCTTCACAAACACAGACGGTCAGCTAACAGTTAAATAACTAGTTAACGTTACTCAATCTTAATCATCGATCCGGTAGCTGTAGTCTATAGTGATCACCTGTTCGCTAGCTATAATTGGCGCAATCTGTCGCGTTATAAAATTAAACCACATTCAGCTACACATCCATGTCAGAATATTACCTTCAACACTGGGAAGAAAACGTTATTTCGTGTAGAATGAGCAGATTAGCATAATCTAATAATGCCCCCACGAGTCGCATCAAAAAAATAACGTTAGCTAGCTACCGAGCTCAGGTATCTGGACAGGTGTAAAGTGCCATTTTCAAAGCATAGCTAGCAGCCACCTCACCGATATGATAGCTGTCCGTCTCACATTGACAAGAATAAGTGTAAGGTGTTACTAAACCTTAGACTACCCTAATGCTTCAATAGTCAGCTAGCTACCTAGCTAGTTTGTAAGTAAATAACGTAACTATAGCTACATGTTTCGATCGGAAATATTCGCTAGACAGTTCTTAGTCTAGCAAATAAATGAAGTTTAAATGTAGAGCCAATTTTACTCTGAACGATGCCTGGCTAGGCTGAAAAGAACGGTGTGTTTGTATTATTAGACAAATTATTACTGGCTAGGGCAATATTACTCTGTTCCATTGTTTGTATGTAACTAGTTATGGCTAGCATGACTAACAAACCATACTCACATTGAGTGCGCCGTACCTTGCTACCTAGCTAGTTAGCTAGGTACGCTAGTTTTCTCCATTTCCAGCTGATGATGCTAGCAATGAACCCTCCCACCACAGGTTTGAAGCTCCCGACTCTTGTCTTTACAGTAACAACAAGCAGTATGGTCATTGGTAGTGCGTTGTCAAGCAACAAATACACACTTACTCTATTGGCTGGAACCCAAAGCTTTCTGGTCCGTCGTTTAGCCAGGTAACATTCTTACTGAACGCTTTGAATCTAAAACGCTAGACTCTAGATAATTTATTGTCCTGGTTCCAGGCGAAAAAATTAATCCAACATCAGGTCAATTTACCCATTTCTTTGTTATCATTATAAAAACATTTGTTTAATAAATAAAAAGACGCATAAACCGACAAAATCGTCACCCTACACCCTTGATGTCTCTCATAAACCCTCTAAAAGCTTGCTTATGGCGGCAGGCACTTCCGAAGTTAAAATCGGCACTGTGCATTCCTGCTAAATAAATTTCCGTTTTACATTTGTCACGGAGGTCACCAAGAAAATATATTAACGTTAAAATATTGTTCCTTTACGTATGTACACATATTCTTATAACCATGTAGTTTTCCTGAAATTGTTATGCTTTGTATTTACTGGAAGTCTATGCATTCCTGAGTAGCATATTTATTATTATTATTATTATTATTATTATTATTATTATTATTATTATTATTATTATTAGACAAAAATATTATATTATGTTTGTCGTATTTTATAGTGTGAGCAATAGAGGCTAAAAGAAAGCTGTGTTTTGGTTTGGAGAAAGGGCTACATTGTGAGAGGACTGGACAGACCAGACAGGCTAGTTCTTGGTGGGTGTTGGTACATCATTTGAGTAGAAGTGATACATAACAGATTTTTTCCCCAGCACTAAAAAATACAAAGACCATTTTACTTATGGAGATTGATTTTGATTTATGATTACTTTGCATTAGGACAAGCAAATTCTGACAGCCTTTGTCGTATAAATGAGTCAAAAAGAGTTATACTGAGACACACACACACACACACACACACACATATGCCTTGGTCTTCACATGAAGAGCAAGCTAAGTGTCTGCTTTTCAACAATTTTCTTCCACAAAGGAAGCCAAACACTGACCAATTTTACAGAGGGATGTGTTGGACTGAATGCATTATGCCCTAGTTTCAGCTGTAATAATTTCTCAGTGGATTTTAAAAATAGAAAGAGTGAGTAAAATTGTTTGCAAAGATCACAGGATTACAGAAATCAAACTGTCCTACTCCCAGCCTTTGTATTCTAAACCCGACTCTGGCTTTAACCAAAACCTATAACCCCAGACACTTAAATAAAATTGTAATTAAAGCTATGTACAGTTTATGACTTGAATTTGCAGATGTAGGGTGAATAGGCCTATTCCTGCCATCATAATATGCCATGAAAAACAAAAGAAAACTATGTACAGTTTTATGGTAAATATCAATTTCCCATAAAACATTCCCTTGTTTGACTGTTCTTTGCCCAAGATAATGAGTTTAATGTTATTGCAGCTCAGTTGTGTCTACTGACAATGAAGAACAAAAGTGTGCAGGCCAAAAGGAACTGCCCAAGATCCAAAGCAACCCCCTCATCTGTGAAAAATGGTAGTGGGGGTGTTATGGTTTGGGCATGTATGGCTGTCACAGGTACTGGCTCACTAGTCTTCATTGATGATGTAACTGCTGATAGCAGCAGTAGAATGAATTCTGAAGTGTATAGAAGCATATTACCTGCTTATGTTCAAGTAAATGTCAGCAAACTCATTGGAGGGGGCTTTATCCTACAAGACAATGATCTCAAATATACTAATAAAGGATTTTCAAAACCAAAAACTGGACTTGACTGTCCAAGTCACCAGATCGGAGACCAATTGAACATGTGTTTCATATGCTGAAGAGAAAACATAAGGCAACTAGACCCTGAAACCAGCAAGAGCTAAAGATGGCCTGGGAGAGCATCACCAGAGAAGATACTCAGCAACTGATGGTGTCCACGGGTTGCATACTTCAAGCAGTCATTGCATGCAAAGGCTATGTAACAAAGTACTAAACATGGCTACTAAACATGATTACATGACTAATTTACATAACATTAATATGTCACAAACATTATGGTGCCCTAAAATGGGGGGTCAGGGGTATATATAAAATGTGCTGTAATTTCTACATGGTGAAACCAACGTACATAAAAATACAATTAAATAAAAGCTGAGAATGTCTACTTTTACCACATGTGAATTGTTTGATTACAAATCTAAAAGGTGTAAATTGGCTGTGCAGTATTTTTATTAAGAAATTGATGTACCTGGCAGTTAAATGGTGTAACACAGATTTAGTTTAATTCTTCATTGGGAAATGTTTAGAACCATGGAACAATGTATTTTACTGTACACATGATCGCATAGAAAGAGACTGCATAAACTAAAAATGACAATAAAAGTTCAAAGTTCAATCCACTGGCACCGACATGTATAATAATGGTCAAGTCTGTTTGAATATAACTGTGAAGCATACTTTGTTGCCTCAATCCCAGCTATCAATCACTGTATATATTCTCAGATATCATAGAACAGTGTGTGTAGACATGGTAAATTAGTCTTTATCAGTGCACTCACTTTCTCCAATTATGAAGACATGGATGAAAAAAATCACCACGTGATCACACACATTTCACCAAGTACTTTCAAGTCAAAATACAGGCCATTATTTTCAGCAGATGTGCACACATGACTAAGGAACAGCTAAAACAATAGCATGATTTTTTTGTACTAACAGGTGAACAATTCTACATGTGGAAATGCATTAATTAATACACTGTCAAATACCAGTAGAACTGCTTCCTTATTTCATATATTACATTTAAAATTAATGTTAGACTCTTAAGGACACCATATACTGCATTTCAAATAATCTTTGGAATATAACTTTGCAAAAATACCAAAATGTATGCTTAGTCACTACAGTTGTTATCATGAGAATGGCATTGCCTTTTTTAACTAGAGTAAATTACATCTCACATTTACCAAGAATGTAAATTGAATATAGTATAATCTCCTCAGTACCCTGCTCAGACAGAAATGTAAATTCAGCTCTTTGTCAATTAAGTTTCCTATTCAAATCCGACTCCATCACATATGTTGATGATAGCAGTAGCGCACTCAGAGGCTAGTTACTGACAGGTACAGGACCTCCATGAGAGTCATTTCTTTTGCCCAGTAGATCACAGGGTCCCCTCTTGGCTTCCAGCCACCAAGTCGTCATTTCACCTTTTCCCTGTCAAAGAAACATTTATGCCATATGAACAAAAGACTAAATACCAAACTGCTTCTGCTGCACAGGCCACCGGTAATGAAATGCAATTCTTGAGGGTTTGTCAAGAGATGGGCCTACGCAGCATGTGTTGCCCTGAGAACAGGGAATGGGAGCAATTAGGTTCCTGTAAGTACTCAGCACAAAGCAGCTGAGGCCCTTCCTTCACTGACACATGCAACCCAGCTGGGTACGACACGCCATGCCCCCCCCACCCACCCACCCACCCCCTTGGGCCTGGTTTTCTTGCACACATCTGAGTTCTTTCACTACATTACACATTACAGGGGACTCAATATCACATAATAGTAATAGCATTAATATACAAATTTTCTGAACTTGTCCGTATACATTAAAGGTTAGTAAAACAGTATCATTTTTATCAACAGAAGGAGGCAGACCAGCACCCAAACCTGATTTTAATAACATAGTGACTACATTGCTAGGATTCTGTTGTTTAGTAGTTTGTTCAATAGGTTAACTTCAAAAGCAAAAGTCTTGGAATCAATAAGTCTTGATGTCTTGTGTTATATTCTAACTACTAAATGAGCATTTTTTGCATTCATTTTCTTTCATGATCAGGCGTATTTATTCAGATTTATTGTTTATATGTATGGACAAAATTATTTTGTAAAAGGACAAAAAGGTACAAGAAAAGGTACATTTTATCACAAATATGCTTGCTACCAGTATGGCTCTGGGCTGTAAAACATCCTGCAATCAATTGTACTTTTCACAGCTGTGATCTTTGCTCTCATACCAAAGGGCAAGCACACACACAATGTTGTGGCATTGGTGCTAGTGCACATGAAACAGGACAGGTTATTTTACCTTTACATTCAGTGACCCGCGACATGTCAGACGGTATCCTCCCAAAGTGTGTAGCATGTCTGCAGTGGTACCACTGCACTGGATCTTTAATGCTTCAGAGAGGAAACGCAGTTGAGCTCAATGGGAGATACTGCCACAAGCACATGAGTAATATAATTTATAATGCCTTCAAATTAATTTTCAGAAAAGGTAATATACACTTGTTGAGTATATTATCCAACATTACATCTGATGCCATTCCTATCTGTAAACACCGTGAGATGCTGAAATAAAAAGCCAGAATGTTTCTGCCCTTCCTCCTGCAGTGAGACAACTGTGTCAGAACTACAAACAACATGGCAGGCCTGCAGTGTGAATCTCCTGAGGCCCATGCAAATCACTCTGGCACCAGAAGACTAATTACACTTCCCCCCTGGGGAACACGTTGCACTGAATTGGGTTCTCATTTTCTGTGCTGAACAATGAGCTCGAGTGGAGCCTCTCTGAGCTCCTCTGTAATGCCCCTCCCCCAATGAGATACACAGAGCATATCTCAGCAGACTGCAATGTGCACCAAAAAAAAGAAAAAAAAAAAGAATAACAGCATGTGAATACAAAGATTCTGTGTCCTCAATTCTGTACCTTCACTTGTTGATTCCATTCTGGATGCTGTATTCACTGTATCGCCAAATAAACAATACCGTGGCATTTTGGTCCCAACAACGCCAGCAACCACAGGGCCTGTGGGGACACAAATTCATAAAAGTGGGTGCAGAAATGCCTTTTGAAAGAATGTAATGTTACATCTACACCAAATAAGTTCTAGGCAAGTAAATACATACCACAGGGCTAAAGGAAAAGACTGAATGCTAAAGTAATGCTTTCATCATGATTGCAGGCAGGGTGAGGTTTTGTAACAGTTTGTTACATAAGCATAGTGCATACCTTGTTATAGTGAGTAAGGAGACAGGGAGACTTACAGTTAAATGTACATGCATTGGAATAGTGACACAATTTTTGTTTTGACTCAGTACTCCAGCATTGGATTTAAAATAAAACATTGAAGGCAAGGTTAAAGTGCAGACTGTCAGCTTTTTGTCTGTAAAAACGGTCAGGCGTTTACATTCATATTGGATTATCCATGTAGGAATTACAACCCGTTTTATATAGTCCTCCCATTTGACATAATTTTACATTATCAGTTCTTTGAATTGTTTGATGTAGACAGGCTATATATTGTACATTTAGAAGTTGTAAAGTATTACAATAAATGAAAGTGACATGCAAAATTAGTGTACAATAATTAGCAGTCACCTACCAATGAGAAATGCTTGATCTGATTTTAACTGATATAAATGATATTTTAATGTTGTTATAGTTATGGAATTTCAGATGAGATGATATAAAGGTGTAGTGTTTGTTTTGAAGGCCCAAGCTAAAGCATCATGGTTGGTTTGGAGCTGTCTGACAAGTTCCACCAAGATCCTCAAGGGGCACATGGAAATTAGAAGTGTGAAATGTATTGCGTCTGCATATTACAGTAAACATATAATGAAAAAGAAAGGTACCTTAGCTACCATAAAATACATTTTATAATCTTGTGTTCCTTGGTGTATACAGCATTACAATTCAAAAAGTAAGAGCTGATTGCACAAGTCTTTCATTTTTTTTTACAATTATAAGGCTTTGGCAAGCATACCTGTGTGGATACCAGCTCGGATCTTCAATTGCGTGGTGGGCTTGTGCGGGATTTTAAAGCTGTGGCAAACATTAATCAGGTCCAAAGCCATACTGGCTATTTCACCTGCATGGTTAATGCCATTTTCATTTGGAACGCCAGAGACAACCATATCTAAAAATAGGCAAATTAACAACTCAGGTTATGTGCTGGATTAAATTTTAGGACATCTGCATTATCATGTTTTTAAATATGTTAAAAACCAATCTATTGTTATGCCAGGACCAATACTGATAACTGGAAGTGTGTAGTTATAGATTCTCTCTTAAGACTATGAGGCTTTAAGCCAAAGACAACTTAGATGGAATTCCGTAAAGCTGAATAACAAAATAAGTATTCAGAATGTGAAGCACACTCACAAGCATCTCCTATGGTCTCCACCTTGTATACATCATAATTGTCAATAATGTCATCAAACGTGGTGTAGAGCTTATTAAGAAAATCCACCACCTGGTGGGGGGTGCTTGATCCTGAGAGCTGTGTGAAGCCCACAATGTCACTAACATCAGGGAGAACAAAAGCAGCATGTCATGCACAGAGTTCAAATTTGATTAGATTAATATGCTAAATGAAGAAGGATTTACAAACAACTGGTAGTAGGTTGTTGGATTTTTTTTTTTTTTTTTTGTAGATAAAAAAATGTAGATAACCAAGGAAAGATAACAAGTGTAAAGTCACGATTCAACACATCACATGCTGCCCTGAAATAAAATATACTTTAAAAAAAACTGCAACAGTATGACAAAAACTACAATATCAATTGTAATAGTACAATAGTACATGCATTCTGATTGATTCTGGCTCTTTGGGAAAGTACGCATCATAGGAAATAATGAATGCGGTAATTCCATAACATCTTGAGACACCTGCCTGAAATAGACTGTCGCGTTAGAGTAGCTCTGAGCCTCTGCTGTCCTCCCCTGACGAAGGTCGTCGGCCACAGGCTTCGGTAACATACCTGGGTACATCGATAACGTCGGAGTGAAAACACAGTGCACTTCTTTAACACAGCATACTGTGCAGTATATCAGAAATAGTGATCGAGAATATACTCGAATGGGATTAGCCGTAACACAAAAAAAGCTCTAATTTTCTAAATGGTCTAACACTTCATTCCGAGATCTGACCTGGTCTTATTTTCACATGGCCGAATAGATCTATTTAAGAGAAGGAGCCATTTTATTTTAGTAATCGTATTGTGCAAAATTCCTTGTACCCTTTAAGGAATTGCTGGTATAAGGATAGTACACAGTCTGGATACAAGAACAAATACAGTGATGACAAATAGATGATCCCAAGGGCAACAAACTATCAACAGACAAGCTCTTAGCCACTTACTGTAAAGCAAGCGGTCTGTTTTCTGTTTTTCTTGGAGTAGATCTTGAGTTCTCTCAGCCACAATGGCCTCTAAATGTTTGCTATACTTTTCCATCTGGAGTTGAAACATAAAAAAAGCTCATAATTAGTTTCAAAATGTGACTCAGTGAAAGTCCTGTTGCCACAGACCATACCACTAAAATATTGATTTACACTTTTGGTTGTGCAATATACACTTTTTAATTGCACTTACGTAATTTGTTTGGATAAGAGCATCTGCTAAATGCCTGAATGTAAACTAAAGGGCATTTCAAAATATTAGAAATGATAAATTATTCTGCTAATCTATAAGTGGATATCCTATTGGAAATATATGCTAAATGATAAGGACATTTTAATACAAAACAAAAACAAAACAAAAAAAACTACATAAAGAAAAACACTTTAAAAGTACAATGATGCATTTATAATGTAACGTACCAGGTTCATCATCATGTCCACAGGGCTGACTTTATGAGGGTTCATTTTATCCAGCATCTTCTTCACTTGTTCAAAGGTAGGCCTCATTGCGACATTGTGGCACCAGCATTTCTTGATCAGCTACACAAAATGTTCAACTGTAGTTTAGAAAATCCTCCCTTGGGGAGTTTATGGTTAAATTGAATTTAACAATTTTCCATGTTTAACATATTGCGTATTGTCCTGTGCTTTAGCTTGTTAGTCATGTAATATTATTGTTAAGCTAAATGTTGAAAAAATAAAAAAATTTGGCAAACGTATGACATCAAACTTATTGTATTGTAAACTACTTGGATACAGACCTCGCAGTAATCTGCCTGATTTGGGCAGTCACTGTCTGATTTCCCTGTTTTCAGTTCGGGGAGGGAAGGCCGCCACATTACATCTAACTTTGCTGTCTCCATCTGCCCCTGATAAAGAGGATTCAATGACAGACTTAATTGGAAACATTTATCCAGGACGGTTAAGCAATTATCTGAGGCATCAGCTCGCACACTTACGGAAATAAGGTCACAGCGAGTAGCAATCTCCACCAAGATAACAGAGTAACTGAAAAGGTTTAAAACAGAAAGTCAGAGAAACCTATACACGTTAGACACTGCATCAGTTTCATGCTGTTCTTGGGACCGTACATATTCCATATTGTGTATGTTTTCCTGGCAGATTTTGACATAAAATATTTGTTTGGGCTTATAAGAACAATGTTTTGTCAACTTAGGCCCCAAGTCCAGTACTCAACAGCATACACTGTCCTGTTGTCTGCTGCAGCATTACCTGTATATATCAGCACCTGGAGTGGTATTGGAGCAAGTGCCCAGGAGAACCTCAGGGGCATAGTAAATTCGGTAGATATTTTCACAGGGGAAACCATTACTGACAGCCTCAAAGTCTTCCTTTCTGTAAGCGCAAAGTCCATAGTCTAAATGGATAAGAAAATAATTTAGTTGTTCAGATATTGCAACTTGTTTTATTTCAAAAGAGAGCTGTTTCCCATAAAACAAGCAATACTGGATATTGCACTGTACAAGGTCTATCAGTATAATTGCAACAAGCAGGAAAATAAGCTTTTCATCTGATACCTATCATGTCTATTGTGTAAAAGCCTTTTACAAAATGTCCCTCAAGAGATTTTTAAAATTAAACCAGAACTGTCTAATTGATTTTTTGTCAGACTTGTAGAATCTATTCAATGCATGCAAACTCCCTCATAACAGGACAAATTAAAGACGTGGCTATCGTGTCTAAGACAATGCTATTGACAAAAGACTGGTATTGAATGAAAGAGTTTTAACTGTTACCTGAAATCTTGCAGACCCAGCGATCATCAATGATACAATTTCTAGAGTGAAGTCTTCCATGAAACATCTTGTGCTGGTGGAGGTATGCCATCCCACGGGCAATGTCAGTAGCAAAGGACAACCTGGGGTGAAAATATATAAAAACGTAACGAAACATTACCAAAAAATAACAACAAAAGAGGACCAAGTCAAAAACTGCTGCAAAAAGGTGATGAATCAGCTTACCGAAACCCCCAGTTTATTGGAACATCTTTGTTCAAAAGAACATCAGCCAGGCTGCCCTTGGGACAATACTCTGTTATGATGGTGATGTAGGGAACGTCAATGGATCCACCGATGAATTTACACAGGTTAGGGTGATCAAGCTCCCTGTTGATTCAAATGAAAAGCCACAGTGAAAATCCACACGATCTTAAAACATTAACAATTACAATTCAGCTCAATTCAGCTTTTCTAATGAGTGTCTGAGATACGAGTGCATCACCACATGAAGTGTGACTGTGTCAGTGTTTGAGGTTGATGAACATGCACGCGAGCATATGAGGTTCGGTGCATTACACTTACCGCACTTCTTTGACCTCCTTCCTGATAGTTTTGGTCAGTGTGAAGTGTTTCTTCCTTACATGTTTAACTGCTACAGGTCTTCCATCACTGTCAGCAAACACAAAGTGCAATGAACACTACTTGAATTTTTAAAAAATTGCATCTCCATTCCACCACAATTTAGAATGTCCAATTCGCAAATATGTACAAATGTGCTTATATACACCCCTGTTGCCAGCTTGGGAGAGTGAAGAAGACAACTTGTGGTTCTTCTCCAAAACATACGGAGCCAGCTAGCGGCTTCTTTTCACACCACAGCCACAAGATTCGTACGTACAGAAGGGAGATGGAGGAGACCCAATCATATACACACGAGCAGACAGCAAGCTATGGGTGCCTGGACAGCCAACAGGATTCACTCCAGCAATGAGCACTGTTATCTCCACTGACTTAATCCCTCCCATATATCCCTTGGGATGACGCAAAGCCAACTGTGCGCCAGATGCAGAGTGTTCTCCTGTGCTACCTGCACCCACAGAGAGCGCAGCTGCAGAGCGTGTGTGCTTCTACAATGAACATGTCTGTGACAGCAAGTGTGACTGTGACTACACGCTGCACTACAAACCATACACTGTACAGTACCAAACAGAGGACAGAGATCATTGACGTGACAGCTGGTAACCTGTAGGTGTCTGCTGAATAGTTAACTTATCTTGAATAAACTTGAGCTTTTGAAGCAAACTTTGAGATATAATAACAAGTCCTTATTTTGCTATTTTATGTTTGTTATATTAAATGAATGAAGTACTTCAAATGAGAATGATTTGGTCATTAGTGGTTGATGTTAATGTCACAACATGCGCATTGTCAATGAACATGTCTTGAATTTATTTTCTAATTCATTCAGAGAAGGCAAACACCTACACTGTAAATATGAATTTCACATCCTTAATGAGTCTGACTTACTAAATGCCCGGCTGGATGAAGCCATGTTTGAAGGTGGTGTTGGCCACAGTACACACAGTGACATCGGTGGTTCTGCTCAAACTGGAGAGGCTCTTCACAAGCTGAAGGCTGGTTGTGCTACAGAAGCCCATATAGCACACTTTACCTGAAGGGCCAGAGCATTGAACACAATTAAAACCTCAGCATAGGTGAATCATAAGTGAATCTAATCAGCTATCTCTTACCAAACATGATGTTTTTGTAGTTTATGATCCAGCTCTCATCCCAAAACATCTTCTGTTTCTGGTATTGAAACCACTACAATGAGAGAATTATGCTATTAAGAACACATCCTTGAAAAAGTTGTGCAACACGTTTCCCCGAATTGTAAAATTTTCACATTTCCCAACCCGGCTTTAAAATATTTATACAATGCTTCAAGCCCAGTTTTCAATTGTTTTTATTACTTAATTAATGCTAGGGCTAGTTGCAAGAGCTAGCTGAGCTCCATCTATCTTGACCTGGTAGAGCAAACTTGGAAAATCATATGATAATAAACCCATATTCATAATAACTCATATGATAATACCCTTGTCTGTCATTTAATTAAATTAAATGTTTATTACTGTCACAACTGAGTGCATCACTACCATTTTATTGATTGCAACAATACTGAAATGAGGAGTGTTAAATATGCATGGCTTAGGCTAAGAGCCCTGGTGCCTGTTTCCGCGCAGATTAATTATTAATTTGGACATATGCGCACTGTCTCACCACCATGGTTAAGATGAATCCACTGCAGAACAGGGCCACGGGTAGTCCAATGGCAACTTTAATGCCAACTGCCATCGGACAGACCCCACAGTCTGCTGGGCAGGTGAGACAGCTTTCCTCCGGCTCACAAATTTCATCCCCGCACACTGATACAGGACAAGATGCACAGCACCCTGTTAGATTTCCTATGCGTTCATTGGTTTTCTCTCCTTATTGTAAATCTTGTATTCTTGTATGCTTTCTGTTAAGTCTTATTGTTTTTATGCTTTGCTCTGTAAAGTGTCCTCCAGAAAAGTACAATATAAATAAAAATTTATGAATTCCATGAAAGCATATGCACCACACAGGGGTGCATTACTGGCATAACGATGCTGACCTTGAGCACTTACGACCAGGACCTTGGACTCCAGTGCTGCATGCATCTGCCCCACTTTGATATGAGCAATCACAGAGGTTACTCCTACATGGACCAAGACCACCTTAACAGGACGAGACATTCGAAACATTACAGATAATGACAGATGAAAGAAAATCTTTTTTAGCTTGTGCACCTAAAACTAGTCTTGTGTATTTGTTCAGTTTCACTGGGAAGCACCTTTGATGTCCAGAACTGCTGGCTCATCTTGCCTGCCTTGGAAACAGTATGCGTCACAATTTTTCCATCATCAGGGATCCAAGGGCCACAGATTCCCCCTTGTTTCTGCGGAGGAACATTGATTGGAATCAGACTGACCAAACCGTGTGGCTCCTCACAATAACACAAATCCTGATTGTAGAATTGCTCAAGAGTTAAGGTCACCTTGCAGTCACAGCACACAGAAAAACAGAACCCTACAGCAAGAGTGGGTCTTAACGAATGTTAATTGTGACCCAGATTTCCACCACTGATGAGGTATACTTGAGGCCTCCTGCCCTGCTCATAGTAATCAAATTGTTTACCGCTGTAGCCAGATGATTACACAGCCAATGGCCTCTGTGCACCTATAATTAACTCCCAGCTGCTGATGTAAAGGCTTAGGCTGAGAGGAACGAGAATGACGGTACTCTCTCATTTGCTCTCCCACTCTGTCTGTCACACTCAAGGTCAGCGGCAATTGACCAAGTCAGGATACAGAGTAATGCAACATACTGACCATCAGAGCAAGAGGGCAGGAGTGGATGTTGGCGTGGTACACACAGCAGTTGTGCTCATTGGCACTGTTCCAGTTTGCAGGACACTCCTGCTCATTACAGAACCTCTTGGCCTCTGAAGAATTGCTGTAAGAGGAGGAAAATCATTTCTCCTGTTGGTGGTCTACTGTCTAATGTTTCAACCAAACTCTACACACAAAATATGTTAGACAAAGAGATGCTTCGAATATATGATCAGCTTAATTAACAGTAAATGCCCCCTGGGGTTTATTTTTGCATATATGAACTATCCACACTTAATCATACTAACTTTGTCGAGTAAGTATGGAATTTTACATTATTTTAATTTGTTTATAGTACTGAATTGTGACCAATTACAGTACATCTCCATGCAACTGTTTGGAGTAACACCTTTCCTACTTGTGAATATCCTTTCAAATGTCCCATTTAAGCTCACCTGAACTTGAAAATCTTGTTTTCGACTGCATACTCATAGAAGGAATCCGTAGCAGTGACTGAATAAGTGACGTTAAACTCTTCTCCATTGCTGACTTTTTCAGGAGGACGCTGGATCCAACCCATCTCCAATCCTTTGAATAATAACACACAACAAGCTTTCTCCTCTGAGACAAGGTTACATGTGATCATCATAATCCATTATGTTACATGGTTAGCTGATTATTTGCTTATTGCATTTGGTAAGACCTGCAATACTCACAGAATTGTTCTTTTAAAAAGTCTAGTGAAATCACTACCCCTCCACATCTACAACTTACCATTATAAATTCAATTTCAAGAAAACAGTTTTTGCCACCTGGTTTTCCTGATAAAAGCTTCTGATATTTGATATGAAGTACATCTATTGTCTATGGTTGAAGGAAAAGGGCTGTTGTAATATTATGCATCATCATTGCCTTAATGTTATCCGGCATCTGTGGGTCTTATTGCATTTAATGTTTGGCTGATTCAATCAAGAACACTGAGTATATTTTTTCAGTGGACACTTTGCACAAGAAAAAATGTAACAGGAAACTATTTATTAATATTTGTCCACAGCGAAATGTTCAGGCTTACCCCCACAATCGATCATATTATAATCATTTGGCTGTAAAATTGGCCAACAGTCATATTCTGTATTGTCCAGATCATGCCAGCAATCCACAGCCTATAAGAAAAAATAGTCTGACTATTGTAAAGGGCATATTCAAAATGTACACAATAGCTTCTTAAAACATTTATTTTTTATATAAAATTCATACAACTCTCTGTATGGTAAAGAAATTTCCCCAAATTCTCATTTTCTGCTAACATTCTACATTCATTATAAATGAGAATCTGAAATTAAATTGATTCTACTGATTCTGTTTTAAAATCGCTCTAAAAACAGTATGTTAACAATGACCACAACTTACAATAATAAATCTCAGACTACTTCAAAGATGCACTTGTAGATGCACTCCAACGCAGTGGAAAAGGCATTGACCATGCCTGCTACCGCCAAGTGTTTTTGACATTACAAGAAAGCACAGGGCTTTCTCTGGGATCTCAAATATAAAACCACGTTTGTTTCTAACCTGAAACAGCCTAAAGCAAATGCTCATCAGCCATGTCATACTCAGGTCAAAGTGATAAAATCCTAAATGAAAAGCATAAAAAAATCACACTGAAAAGTGTACTGGATACCCAAAGAGAAATCGGCACCTGTTCAGTCACAATTACACGGACAAATAAATCTGGTGCTCTGTCACAGATTTATGGATGTGCGGGCATTTTGTATTTTGTACTCACCAGTATGAGGGACAAGGAAAGGGCAGTCCACAGTGCCATGCGGTCCTAGCTGGTCTCTCCAGCGAGGACTGACAGTATGTGAGGGGCTAGCTCTCCCCTCCTGGCTTTGGTCACCCTTAATTGTTCAATCAGAGAAAGAGTGCTCTCTGCAGACCCCCGTTAATCACGACCAGGGCCACCCTCGTCCTCATCTCACAAGCAGACTTTATCTCAAGTGTCTACATAAGCACAACACACAATTATGTTATTCATTTGGCAATTTTTTGTTGAAAAAACTTATGTTTGAAGATGTGTAGGGGGCTTACCAGTTACAGCCCAATGGCCTTCATTTTAGTGCTTAAAATAACTCATAAAATGTGTTCATACACAATCATAACTGAATAGATGCAGTGAAATATCAATTAAATATTTATTTTGCTATATAAACTATAAACAAATAGATGCACACACGTAAAGACACCCTTTGAAAACACCTAATTTCATAAATTCAGCATCCCACTTTTAAAAACAAAACAAACGTTTCACACTAAGGAGTTATTTTGTGAACTGGTCTGTAGAAAAAAAACGAATAATTACAGTGTATAATAATGATTTCAAATCTGTTAATCAATCTATTGTAATTGAATTATAAATGTGTGGCTCTGCTCTTAAAACACGACTACCATCTTCCGGTCAGTAATTCTACATTGCAGTCCATAAGTATTTGGACAGTGACCTCATTTTTGTTATTGTGGCTCTGTACTCCAGCACACTGAATTTGAAATGAAACTATATAGAAATGTCCATCCATCCATCATCTATACCCTGGTTATGGACATGGGAGGTGCTGGAGCCGATCCCAGCATGCATTGGGCAAGATACAGGAATACACCCTGGACAGTTTTCTAGTCCATCGCAGGGCTGGCAAACACACCATTCACTCACACACTCATACCTAGGGGCAATTTAGACTCTCCAATTAACATAACCTGCATGCCTTTGGAATGTGGGAGGATCCCGGAGTACCCAGAGGAAACCCACACGGCCCTGGCCTGAATTCCACACAGAAAGGCCCTGGCCTGGATTCCAACCAGCATCAGCGTGCCACCCTAAATACAAAAGTGCAGAATGCAAGCTTCAATTTGAGGGTACTTACATCCAAATCTGGAGATCCATGTAGGAATTACAGATGTTTTATGCATAGTTTTTCCATTTTAGGAGACCAAAAGCAATTGGACAACTGGCTGATCAGCTGTTTCTTGGCCTGCTGTGCATCATTTGTACATGCACAGGAAAGCTTACAAAAGGACCAGAGTTGATTCTAGGTGCTGCATTTGAATTCGGAGTATCTAAATTGATCAGAGTCAAAATCAACTGTTTGATACATTTTTAGGAATGCACTGGTGAGCTCAGCAATAGCAAACCACCTGGTAGACCATGGATGACAACAGTAATTGATGACAGAAGAATATTTTCAGTTGTGAAGAAAAACCCCTTTTCAACTGTCAGACAGATCAAGAACACTCTCTAGGATGTAGAGAAGACTACATTAGCATAATGTCAGAGGGTTCAGCGCAAGATGCAAACCTGTGGTAAGCCACAAAAACAGAGCAGCCAGGTTAGAGTTTGCTAAGAAGTACATTGAAAAAACTGTAGAGTTCTGGGATAAAGTCTTATGGACAGATGAGATGTGTCTTAATCTGTACCAAAGTGAGAGAAAGAGGAAGCTGAGAGAAATAAAGGAACTGCTTATGATCCAAAGCATACCACTTCATTTGAGAAACATGCTTAGGTCCTACCAAACACCTGAAAACTGATTAGATGGTGCTTCACCTTGCAGCTGGATAATGACCTCAAATGTTCTGCCAAAGCAACAGTTTTTCAGGGCCAAATAGTGGAATGTTCTTGACAGGCCAAGTCAATCAACTGACCTGAATGCTACTGAACATGTGTTTCACTTGTTTTCGACATGACCAAAAGCAAAAATCCCCTGAAACCCCTCAACAGGAACTGAAGATGGCTTGCGGCACTGGCCTGGCACAGCATCACCAGAGCATATCCAGCATCTACTGATCTCTACGGGTCACAGACTTGAGATATATATTATACACACCCTCAAATGCAAGCCAACAATCTGCACATTAACCTAGTTGTTTCAACTTCAAATCCAATGTGTTGAAGTACAGAGCCATAACAACAAAAATTATGTTATTACCCAAATACTGACAGAATGCACGCCATTTGAATAAACCTGTTCTCAACAACAAAAATCACAATAGCCTCTGAGCTGCAAAAGTATAATTAGGAAACTATGGTAAAAAAAAAACAACATTTAATCAGAATCCTATTTTTTGGAAATACACATATCACATTTAGTTACTACACTAAAAAAACAAAGATCATTAACTAAAACTAATACATTACCTCCTCAGTGTAGTATTTATTGGATGTCTTAATTATATTCAGTTACAGCAGGCCAATGAAATTTAACCTGCATATTTGAATACCACAGTATTCTAAGTGTAAGGTAAAAGTTATGTTAGTGTGAAGGGGATTACTGTATGGGAAGCCAGTACTGTACGTTATTCCAAATTGAACCATAACCTAAACTGAAATTTTTATTCCACGTCCTTAAATTCTCATTCAAAATTTAAGTAAATCCCAAATTGCAATTATTTATATACATGTACAGCAGCTGTGTGTGGCATGCATTTGTTTCTCTAGTACCTGTACAAGCTATACAGGTATAAGTTTCAATTATTACATGCATCTCAACGTTAAATGACTGTGACATAAGGCAGATGTATTAAAAATTCTCTTGATAAACTTTTTTAAAAGTAGTTTCACACAATTTTGAAGTCGGCTTGCCCACTGAAATACCTATCAGAGTTTTCAGAAGTATCCTTGTTTCAGAACAGCTTGAATTAGTTTCAATTCTAGAACACAAAGTAACCAAACGGGATTTTCCCAACCTTTCTGAAAAAGAGAACTGCACAGATAATATTAGTTTATAAAGGCGTATGCTGACTGTGGAACAGCAGGAAGAATTTCACAAAGGACTCATACAGAACGGTGATCCTTAACATTGGCAGTCTAAAAAGGAGAATCGCTCTGAAAAATGCAAACTGAGCATGATCCTCAGCAGATTGACGTTTCAATGACAGACTTCCCTTCAGCTATTTTTATTTAAACAATTATGGCCAGTGTATTTACATATAACCACCTATGAACATTTAGTCAAGGTGTAAAAGAGACACAATTTTAATAGCACAATCGTTACAGTGTTACACTACTTGCATTGTGAGTACAGTGATTACAGTATTACATCAGTATTACATTTTTAATACAGTACAAGGATGATTCACTTGAGAAGCAACATGTATGCATTGAAAATTGTATCAATATAAGCAGCTATTACATGGATATGCAGAAAAAACTAACTGAGGGGCTAATGTGTTAGGGAATTTTTCATTACTTACTGCACGAAATCCCATCAAGACCTAAAGGAGGAATGATGGAATTTTGCAGAGCGAAGGTTTCCATATCTACAACAGAAAACAAACTTTATAGCTAATGAAACAGTAGTGTAAAATTAAAATATTGGATTGCAATATTTCTTTAAAGACAAAGCAATAGTTTGAGGTTTCATAAATATTTATGCTTCACAACACTACAAAGATTAATACATTTCACCAAAGAGCAATGCATTTCAGATCGTTACTAATGTCTTTGTTCTTTTTGGAAAGCAGATAGTACATCCCCTGACAAAATGTATTTTTAAAAGGCACATGGATAGACATTCCAACACTTTATAGAGTTTTACACATTGTACAAGAAAATCATACCATGGCATTGATCTATATTAAATTGGATATTGACAGAGCAAGAATGGTGATAAATTCTATAGCATGCAACTGTATACACACGTCTACACACTAGATCCTTTTAGTAATCAAACTGATATTATTGACACTGATTGCCTAATGATCCATTATAAACACATTTCACATGGAAAAGACACACACATTCAGGAAGAGTCCTATACTTCATTGCAATGCATCACAACATTAATTCTGCATGCAATAAACAGAGCCTTTTAAAAGTGGATTCATGTGTGTGCCTTTAGATCTAAGGCTTACAGCATTTCCTCTTCAAGTCTTACATTGTGCATTTTCTACTTCCTGTGTTTAGGAAATAGCCCAGTAACAAGGGCAATCCATTAGTCTTCCTGACTTTGAAAATTATGTTGTCCAAAGCTCTATAAATGTGGCACTTGAGTGAGCATGTAATGTTATTCTCATCTTGGTCACCCCAAGCAACATGTAAACTGGTCAGACATTCTGAGTAAAATGTAATAGAAAAAGGCTGAACATTGTAACCTTGAAATGCACATTTAAAATGACACACATTATTTTGGCATCATCTTGATATAGGAATTTACCTTTTCTGTAATCTATTCCGTTAAGGCAAAAAACCCCACAAACTAAGTTTTCATTTCCTCCTCTTGGCACAGGGTTTCATTCACGAGTAATAAACAGAACAGAAATTCACAACTCACTTCTCATTTACCTATTATTTCTAGTCCACATGTTCCCAAGTGACAGAATTCAGTCCTTGAATTCTCTTTACCAAATCCTGCCTTTCTTTAGCTGCTTCAGGTTCCAGTAAAACATATATGAATGGCATTCCTGCACGATGACAAACTGTCTACCCAAGACTCCATGCCCATGATCCCTCACACGAACAAATGTGAACTCAGGACCATGATATTTACTTTTTTTGTTCTCTTCCTATCTTTTCTCAAATGTATTGACATGCAATAAATGTTCAAAAATGCATCATGCAGCCTACAATTCATAATTGATTTTTTATCATAAGTGCTGCAGTTTCATAACACCCAAGGTGCGTAAACCACCTTGTTTCTGTTCAAGCAAATGGGATGTATGAAAAATGTGACTGTAACCCGATACAAGAGGATTTTTTTCCTTTGAAAACATAAAAACCATAGCAACACATACAGATTACATGTAGACGACTGCATCACGACCTGATAACAAAGCTGCAGTCATGGCCTTGTGAGTCTTTGCAGGCATTCTTGAAAGACGTACGCGTCATAATGCTATGCTGCTTCTGTGGCGCAGCTGTTGTGTCGACAGCTGTTGCGCAAGGAAAGATAAAAACAACTCTTTACATTCCAGGACAAAGACAAAGTTTCCTGTACCCAGCAGTTTTTTTTTTTCTCAGCTTGCACTCACACTGCTTGTCAGAAGAGGAAAGCAGTCTAATGTGAAATGAGGCCCACTGACACAACTTGGTCGCCCTCTGACCGCAAGCAGAACAGCGGTTCTTCCTTAATCCTTGAATCTGCCTAATGTCGCTGCCACATGCAAACACAGACGGGCGCAGGTCCAAGAGTATCCGTTTTAAATGACTGGTGAGAGAAATCTGTGAGAAGATAACGTGCTTCAGTTGTTGTGAGCTGAAACTGATTGGGCTCCCTTCTGGGTTATATGACATTTTGCCTGGCAGTAAAAAGATCAGATGATATTCAAAATTGACCACAAAAACTGACCACGTATTTATATGATATTGTTTATACAGTGAAATAAACCACCATATCTGACACTTGATAACCACTTTTGTTGTACACAATACAGTTTGAAGAATTTTTTGGCATTGAATTTTTAAAACTATTTTGAAAGAAAGAAAACTTACACATCATAAAATGATGTTTAAACAGGTCCATACAATGAAATGATTTGCAGTAAAACAACAGCAATGTGTAGTACTATTGATGGTAATTTAAAAATGTTTTATGTTTTTATTTTTGCCAAATTCAAGGAGGTTCAGATATGATGATTAATTTCTATAGTGAGATTCCAATGAATAATATGACAGGATCTTTTCAAATTTACAACTCATAACATGCTGAGCTTCAGAGATATGTGCACTTTCCTCTGTTCACCAATTTTCATTTGAATCGCAATGTCTTCTGTACAGTTAATGTGCAAATCCTTAGCTTTCTCAGCCTCAAGTCTTTGGCTGGGTTAGCACTAGAGGGGAAAAAAGGCCCATTAGGCCTCCAGCAATCATCGCTGTAGGCTGCAGCACAATTAAGCTCTGACGCAGACTGAGTGATGCTTCTTCATCGGCCCAGCAGTGCGCCTGTTTGCTGTCCTTGGCGGCTTTGTAGCAGGCTACTTCAATCCTCGAGCGTCTCCCGAACAGAGCCCTTGTTCTCCTCAGAGGTGCGCAGGCTACTGCTAGGCTCCTGGCTGGAAGCCCGGATGTTGGCCTTTGATGACCTCTGCCTGCGGGTCCCGGTGCAAACGCAGCGCAGCAGGTTTTTGAAGGTCAGCCACATCTCCTCGTCCTTGTAGGAGTAGATAATGGGGTTCATCACAGAGTTGAGCACGGCCAGGAGGAGCAGCCAGCGTTTGAAGCTCGTCAGCTTGCACTGGCGGCAGTTCAAGCCATCCAGCAGCAGCACAACTAGCCCAGGAGTCCAGCAGATCACAAACGCTCCTAGGAAAAACACCCAAACAGAAACATCAGCAAACACACAAAAATGCAATCGCCCCAATCTGTCAACTACAGTCAATACATCTCTTTCCTTCTTCCATTTCCACAAAGACTTCATTCAACGTTTTCAATACATTTTTCATGTTCAATGAATAAAGCACTTTGGAATGGACCAGAGAGACATGTATTGCATTCGGATAAATTTGAACTGGCTTGCACCATATGAATGTAGAGTCAAACCAGTTTTGTTCAGAGGAAACTGCTCAAACTAGACATCAGATTATTTCTCTACATCTGTACAATGTTAGTCAATGTAGTAGGTAAAGTACTTATATTAGAACTTGCTGATTATCATGTCTAGCCAGGAGTTCAGTCTCTTAGCCATCTACAAGCAAGATGACAATGGCTTGGAATTGGTGCTTTTAACTTTCTGGCCTGTTTCTCATGAATGAAGGGGTTTGGCTTTAGGCTAACTGGATAACCCCTTTTCATATTGAACAAACAAATCCTTGATTTTCTTTCAAAACAGTCCCAGGATATTTCTTTATATTGAGAGGTTCCACAACCCTCCCCCCCGCACCCCAACCCCCCCCCCCCCGAAAGATCTATTTCAGAACCAGCCTGACCACTTTTTCAGAGAATTCTTCCCTCAAAAAACAAAGCAATGCCTGACCTAGTACTTATTCTGCTACGCCATCTTAAGACATGGTCCACAGGTTAGATCATGTTCACTAGCAAGCTGAATGCACCCTTTAAAATTAAAAGTATGAGAGGAGTATCATGAGGGATAATGAGAATTGTCAAATATCTATGCAGAAAAAGCGAACATTAAAAAAGCATTCTTGTGGTGCTGTCCTTGGCTGTCTATACCAGGAGTGTCACGTGTCATGTAATGTGATGTAATGTAAATAAACTGACTAAAAGGTCCACACACCTTTTTTTCAAAGCCTAAACTGGCTGCTTATTGAAAAATAATCTGCATACAATCTGGCACTTCAGGACTAGAGTTTGATAACCTTGACCTATACATTATAAACACACAAACACACACACACCAAATACAGACAATTTTTCAGTGTACAGAATACAATGGACGATACTCTCAACGTTCACTATTCTGTTCTCAGCCCAACATGCTGAGACACAGAGCTGTCACTTCAGGATACAGAGAGAACGGTGCGTGCTTTGACTTGCCCAGTCACTAACTTTGCAGAACCAAAACAAGGCCTCCTGCAATACCTGGAAGAACACACCCTTTCTCTCATAAAAGATTTCAAGGAATAAACAAAGCCTTTAAAATGGAAAAAAAATTGATGTATGGTAAGCAGTAAAAAGGAAATCTGTGGTGCATAGCTTCAAAAAAAAAAAAAGAAGATTTTATCATGCACCAATTAGACAGGGCTTCTTTGTGTTTCACGGTATACTCTCCATGCCTGTGCACAATATTCAATCCTTCTAATCAAATAAAACATGTGGGTCAGTCTCCAAAACAAAGACGTGCACATATCTAAAAGAATGTATACATTTTAAGGTAGTTCTTCCTACTTCGCAGAATAATGCGCAATGTTACAAATTTAACAAGTATTTATGGCACATTAAGTAATATAAAACAAGCAGAAATGAGTGGTGATTGCAAATGGACTGTGGGGATAATGCAATTCTATTCCTGGGAGGCTAGCTGGCTAGAGTGATGCATAGCACAAGCACAGTGCACTGAACTAAGGAAAAATTTCATTTGAGTATTTGATTCCCCCCACCCCCCCAAACACACAAAAATGAGCATTAAATAATCCCCCCACAAAAACCATGAACATTCTTCGATAAAATAAATATGCATACTATGAGCTTCCAAAATGAAAGGACGCTGCTTGCTCCCTCTTCCTAGATTAGGCACCATTTTAGTAAGCGTCTACATCTTCAGTGTATTTCTGTCATTGATTAGCGCAGGTAAAAAGCTGCTTTGAACAAAATAGACAAAGGCCAATTCAAAGCGGCTGCTCTAGCTAGCCAGTCACCTCACTTGTAAATTGACCAAAGCATGAGAAAGCCAAATTCCTCTTGGGGATACCATTTTTAAATTTAACTAGCTGGCTGGTACATGTACAAATAAAACGTGCCAACTCGCAAAATGAATGCTAAAATGATTAATATTGGCATCTGTGGCCAGATGAATGCAATGTAAGAGTTAATACTACACATTAAATGGCCATTAGATGGCAGTGTGAACCTTATACTGTCCCAGTTGTGAATACCCTATACAAGGTGCTTCAACTACAGCCAACATGAAAAGCCATTCATGGTGCCAAATATAAAAAATAAACAAAATGTTACATACATGACAATCTTTTTGAACACAATACATGTGCACATGCTCACATCTTTGAATATTCCAACTGATCCTTACGCTGAACTGCATATAGCCAGAAAGTAGTGATACGAGTGCTCTATCAGTTACTGACATGCATGTGTATGCAAAGGCTTGTATTCATTGGTGGTGACTGGTAAAAAGTATTAAAAAGCGTCCAGACCGGTTTAACCAGTTTTTCAATTCCTGAATGAGAGAGCAAGCTGTTTAACAAGCCTGTAAGAATACAGCTTGATACTGTACATATAATTTGTTGGAAACTGTTTTGCTAATTTTAATCTAGTACATTTATTATTTAATCCGTTGGAATGTGTCTGTTGGTTATGACCATGAAATGACATGCTGTAATACAGCCACAGTAACAGTCAAAGGAGCTGATGTATATATGCGTACTAGGACATTAAACACAAGTATTGTGAAGACCCAGGGATACAGATCACTGGAAGAATGGCCAAGAGCCTCATCTAATCAATGCCTCCAGAACAGCCAAGATGGCTGACTCTTGACCATTCCTTACAGGATGAGTCAGGACACACTAGACCAGTGGTCCTTTCCTAAAATCCTGCTACACGGAAAGAGCAATATAAACACTCTAGAACACAATGAAGCAGCAATTTAGCTCCAATCTTCACAATTATAGTACATTACATAGTCATTTGATAGGTAAGATGGCAACAGGAGAGAAGGCGCAGTTGTGCCGGTGCATTATGAATGGAACTGGGCCAGTTCAACTTGTAAAATAAGACATTTTGTTTTAATAAAATAATGGTGGAATTTAAAATATGAGCTTAACCACCTGCTCATATTTCTATCTGAGATTTGATGAACAGCCCCACAAATTTGCTTAAATAGATCTCTTTGCATACTACATACAGGACTGTGAGAGACATGCACAGGCACATTTACAACAGGGCATGGATCTTTCTATCAAGTATCTGTAGACCTTGAAGACGATAATTCCAGCACAATCTGTAGCTGCAGGTTAATATTACACTTTTATGAATGTTGACTTGAGCTTAACATGACTATAATTTGTGAGCCATCCATCCATCCATCCACCACCCAAATAATTTGTTATGCCAGTCATCCACCTATATAACATGTGTTCAAATATTTGTGCATGACAGAATTCAAAGTGATATGCAAACTGCTGCCCAATTCAGAATGACTATGTTCCTCTCACTTCTACACTGCACAGAAGGAACAGAAGCCCGCTTTCAATTGTTCTTTATAGTGAGAATGAAGGAAAAGTGGATAAGAATTGTGGACCATAACACAATTGCTTTTTTCCTTCTTCTACCTTTCTTGACATTCTATGCCAAAAAACATTGTATGGAGCATCGATTAGAAACTAATTTCTCATGAAATTAATGGACGATAGTCATCACCCTTTTTTGTTAAAATATGTCTGCATAGAACCAAAAAAAACCCTCTCCATTGAAGTAAGAGCTACGTATCCATTGAAATGATTATGCACTCAGTTCATGGCATACCAATGATAATATTGTGAATATTGGAAATGAATGTCCAACAGTTCAAGAAATAGAGATAATTAAAGTTCACCATTATAACCATCTACCCATCTATGCTTTTTTATGGACTGAAATCTACAGGTGATTTAATATTTTCTGACACTAGAACTTCATGTAAGACAGCACAATGCCCTAAATTTAAATTTTAAAAAATCTTGTTGCATAACTAGACTACATATCCTGAGATTTTCCTGTTTGCCCTACATTGTCTGAGAGATCGCATAAACTTGCACAAGGGCCAATCATTTAAAATAAAATAATGCAAAAACCATGTTTGGAATATCAGTAGTTTCTCCATATATCTAATTTGTAATGACGCAGGACTGAACAGTACAGAGAAACACTGTTGAGCCAAGCTCGTAATCTTGCCTGTCACATTGTAATTTTGAAATGAAAAATAAATATTGAAATGCAAAATGTTAAATGGACCATACAAAGCAAATTGTCCATATGTACTTACATATGCAAGATTATTTAACACTGAACATTTCACTGCGTACATGCTTTGTTTGTATAAAAGAAATCTGACACGGGTCCACTGGCAATTAAGATAAAACCTGTTTTACCAGAACAACTGTTATTGGTTAGAGGGAGTGAATACCCCTACTACTGCATCTCATTTTCATTCAATCCCACCCCTAGTTCTCAAGATGCCAACATATTCTCATTTTCTATTTCATTGGCTCTCTGTATTTACTCATATAAGCTAGCCATACAGTTATACATATACGTAAAGGTCTAGGGAGGAAATTATTTCACTGTTGTACGGTCGTCTCAGTTACTTTACCTCTCATTTCATACGTAACAAGATGCGAATGCAATCCTGCAAACCCAACTGATTATGGGCTAGCAGGATCCCAGACACTCCAAAAAACATTTCTGCCTCACCCATAGCACATGGCCATTAGCCATAAATTAATGTGGTCAATCTAGCCAATTCATAGAAGTACATCTAAATTATATCCTCAATACCCTGGTATATATAAAATTAACTTCAGAAAATTAAAAAATGCAGGACTATATAGCATCATGCCTTATATAACAGATTTCTGAGCATGCAAGTGGTTATGTCCTCAGGAAATTCCATTATGATTAGATATACTCAAATTTCCATTTGGAGGACTTTCTCACATTGTCAGGGAAACACAGATACGAATCCTATGGGAATATATTGCATCTCACCTCTCTTGGTGAAAGTAAAACTAGACTTTGGGATGTGACTATGACTCTATCAATTCAGTAAAGGATTTTTGTTCCCACATATTGACTCAAGTTAATTTGTTTTATAACAATTTATAATTTTTTAAATAATGTTTTACAACAACAACCAATACAATTTGATTGCCCTAAGTACAGATCCTCAAATAGCATGTGTCATCATACCATTACAAGGTAGAACATCTTCCAAAAACAATGTGCAACACCTGAAAATGAAGGTATGGAGACAATACTGGAACTCACCTAACACTGTCATCACAGTCTTTATCAGTCTTATTGGTGTCTTCTTGCGGTTTAAGGAGCTACGCGTATGTGAGGACATAACAGATGTTTTCCTCTTAACGTATGTGTAAATCTTCAGGTAGATTGATACCATGACCAGGAACAACACCAAGTTTGACATAGACCAAAAAATGAGGTAGCTCCTGCTGTAGATGGGGGCTAGTTGGGAACACTGATCCAGGTTACAGATGCAGTTCCAACCTAGGGAGGGGACGGCACCCATGAATATGGAAATGGTCCACACTAGCACAATCAAGAAGGTCACTCGCCTCTTGGTGAGGTTACTGTGAACCTTCCAATTCATGATCGCAATGTAGCGCTCCAGTGCAATCACAAGCAGGTTAGCCAAGGAGGCTGAGAGACTGGCGTCGAGCAGGCTCTGGCGAAAGAAGTACATCTGCAAAGTAAGCTGTCTGGACACTTGACCTGTGTTGAACATAAGGTACACATAGGCTAATCCAGCCAAGAAGTCTGAGGCAGCCAGGTTCGCTAGAAGGTAGTAAAAGGGGTAGTGGAACCTCTTGTTGGTAATCACCACCGCAATAACCATGGCATTGGAGAACAGGATGAAACAGCAGAAGACGGAACCAATGCACTGGACAATGATGAGGTTTGTGGAATTCCAGCCATCACTTATATGCTTGCTGTTGTCGTAGAAGAAACCCATGGACTCATTATAGTGGCAGTTGGTCTGATTGGCCATCTTTGTATTTACTCCTGAAAGACACAGAAACATGACCATTCCACACAGATGCACTGCTTAAGTTCTTTACTTTTTAGGGGTGAATTAATTTCAGAAAAATACTGGGACACACACTTTATTATAAATGGGTGCCATATTCATATCAAAACAGAATGACATCCAGGTGGATAATACGGACTATTCTCAAAGTAAAAACTGAAAAGCCTGAAAAGTGTGATGAGAATTTTAGCAGGTTGTGATTCCATAAAAGTTTTAATGTACATTAAAACTCTGAGGCCACATGTCTTCAAACAGAATAATGAATTAAAATGTATCGATATAGGACATGATAGCCTGTTCACAGATGAACTAGTCATTAGTAAATTGCATTAACCAAGATGACCTTCATATTGACGCTCATACACTCATAGCAAATGTTCACCTCAGTGGATACAATCATGTTCACTCGCTGCACGAAATATATGCTTTTCAGTAATTCTAATATAATTTTTAAAAATTAAAATAAAACCACAGAATCTAACACTAAATGTCTGTAAACAGTACTTTCAGAGTGTAAAGAACAGGTCCCATTCGTATATAGTGAATGTACCGTGTCTTGTAATTAGAATACTTCACCTTTTAAATACGGAGCATGCTGTAATAAAATTAAAACAAATGAAGGAAAGGTGAAGGGTAAAGTTTAAAAGAATGATCCAGATTTTACGTAAATACACTTTATTTTAAGTTAAGGACATAAATACGTAGCGTATCTCTACTGCTTTATCTTTGCTATCAAGCTGTATCGTGTAAAGATACGTGTATCCACTTCACATGCGGTTCTAACCGCTACAGTTTAGACCAGGTTATGGATCGAGGCTGCTTATTCAAAGTTAGGTTGCTGCCAGAACTACTACAAAACATATCAAATAGTTTGGGTATAGGCAGGTATTTTATTTCACGTGGTGTTGGTTAACAATACAACAGGTAACAAGAGCTCGTAGGCTTAATCCTTTTGCTTTATTTTAAAACAAACCTATTTATTATGCGAGATGCACCCACTAGCCACATTTTTATTTTTATTATTATTATTTTACCATTGAAACGTTTTTTTCTCCAAATTTTATCTTTAGCCTTTACCTAGCGCTCCAATTTATTGGGCTCCAGTTTCTGACGTTCGAAAGTCGAAACGTAATCATAATAGTGAATTAGCTAAAATACGATAGATACAGATAAAGCAGCTTACTTACCACACGTATGTTACCTTGTTTAAATGACTTCTAGTATTCGTTATTTTGATAACGCGCTTTCTGTCGTTTCGGGACTTGGTTCATGAATCTCAACACGGTTTCCATTCTACTTGAGTGAACGAACAAGGAAGCGCAAGTGCGTTTCGTGTGTGAGAAAGTTTTGCAAGAACGCTGACGCAGCGGGCGTGGATGCGTGTGGTTGGAATGCATACAACAACCGCAAGACGTGTGCGCTTGCCTCGACCCTGCAGATAGTATGAAAATACAGATGAATGGTCATCCCTGTAATCTTATGCGAAGCAGCACCATGAACTATCTTGCGTTTCCTGTCATTCTATAACCTACTGGATTCGCATATAGGCTGAACGAATAGGTTTCGAGGTGCTGTAATACATACATATAGCATATTATCTTGTCTTATCTCAAAAAGAAAGACATTTGAACTGTGTTTGAAGTACAGTATATAATCATTTTCAGATACGTCTTAAAACAATGTTGTCATTCACCAAGGCTCCTTGCCGGACTGGGCATTGGACATTAAATAAAATGGCATTCTTATGCGAGCCAATGTGATTAATATAGCCTACCGCTCCATATTTTATGTGACACATATGTTGAAGACAATTTCTTAAGGATAATTTTATTAAATCTGGTGCATGACAGAATTCACATTCAAGGAATAATAAGAACTGTATTGTGCATTTTAGTAGGCTACATATGTTAAATGCAATGTATTTCGACCTGACCTCTGAAAATATCACTTGCAGTGTTCATTTATGGACGAAAATCCTAGAGGCCTACATTTATTTTCTACTAAAAGCACCCAAGATTTTAAGAGAGTGCTCAGTTTAAATGGTTTGGCTTAGAAGTCTGACAGTTGCTTTCCACTAGAGTCATAATGCTCTCACCAAAACAAACGGCTCAGAAAATAAACCAAGCGTGGAAATATGCTTGAATTACACTGTATCTTCAAACTTCCATATGCCAGCCCTCTTCGCACATACCCAGAAAGCTGTAATTGCCTTCTAGGAACCGAGCAGGAGTGGAAGTGGGGACGTTTGGAATAGTTTTAATGCATTTTATTTATATATCTTTTTTTTTGGGGGGGGGGGGGGGGGGGGGGGGGTTGAAGACAGTGCAGTGACATTCACTGCAGTGATAAAGGCTCAGTAATATTCATGACACATAATTAATAAAAGATTATCAATAGGCAAGTCAGTCAGGTACAGGCTTGCCCAGATATTGTATCATTTGTTTGGCTATAAAACAAGACTTGCTTCTAACATGCCTGCCAGTTTCAAAAATAAAATAGGACATTATACCATTTCAATGAGAAGTTCTATTACAGACTAATCATGTAAAGTAACTGGATTATATACTATGTTTAATAGAGTATTCAAGGAAAACATTTTTTTATTAAGAATACTCACTGGTGATTACAGATTAAGAGAGCTCCACAAGCTTTAATATTGTAGTCAAGAAAAAAATAATGTACATGTATAATTTTATATACCTTTGTTAGCCTTTATTAATATATTGACTAATAGTCCTGCTGGAAAAAATATTTTCAGAGTCAGTGAAGCATGTTCACTTTTATTCACTTAAATATTTATTCAAATAAATAAATGTTTTAAGTGTAACATTTTTCATGGAGTAACTGTGTGGCTTACATTAAAAGCAAAAAGAGTAACAATAATTGAGCCATGTTTGTTGCATCTTCTAGAGATATACTTTCTCAAGATATTGGCATATAAATACAAATATTTAGGTATTATTTTGGAAAATGATAGCAAATGTACTAATATTTCTGCAATTTTGCACTTCACATTTAGATTTATAGAAATTAATGCACATAAGTGATGCATCAGTGTAAACACAAAGCAACAACGCCTTTATTGTACAAGTAGTCAAGTTACTGTAAACCATAATGGAGTGGCTCTCCATCCTTAATTGCACTGGCATCCATTTTTACAAATTATTTGTCATTACAAAATCAATTGATACAATTAAGTACACTTTCTCTGGCTAATGCTGAGCGGATATGTCTATTCCCTAGATATCAGTTTAAAGTGAAATTATACATTATACAAAACATTGTCACTAAGAGCTTTCACGTGCTCCCTGTGGAAAACAATGGTTATATCGGTAGAATGATCTTAATTGTTATTATCTTGAACATGTCGCTCATACAATATAGCATGTTACTTCGGCAGGCAACACTCTTATAATCCCTTCCCAAGTCAGTACTTCTTCCAGTAGTCCTTACGGCCTTTGTTGCTGCCGTCTTCAGCTAATAAGCAAGATGTCATCATCTTTCGGAGGCCTGCACGAAGGAAACAGATCAAGCATTAATTAGACTGAATCTCCCACAATCTTTCAGATGGGCGATTTATACACATTGCATTCTACACCAAAATGTCTGTTTGTGAGACATGCTCACAAAAAACTGCAAAATAAATACAAAGTGTGTTCCTCTTACAGGGTAGAGTGATATAATGGAGGGAACATTTCTTTGCCCACATTCTATCATCTGCATACCTCCAAGGCATTTAAAAGGACAGTGCACTGCACAGATTTCCAAAGGAAGTGACGGAAGATACAGTAATGTGGCATTTCATTGTAAGGTAAGAATTTCAGCAAGAATGAAACTGAGACAGGCACTCCTGGCAGACGCATCTCAGCGATCATATCTTGAAATGAAATTAACTTAAATTGTAATCCATCCCCTGCTTAGAGTGACAAAAACCTTTCTGCAGATAAACAGAAGTCCACTATTGTCTTCTGAAACATTATATTCTGTGAAGGTTAAGAGTATGTCAGCTCTTATATTGTTAGGCAATAATGCTTACAGCAGAGGAGCAAAAGCTCAATGTCTTTCACTATAAATAAATATATGAACATTTTAATATTTTAACACTTATATGACAGTTAGATCAATAATCAAGAAATGCAAAGACAAACGTGGATAAAAAATTAACCTTACCACTAACCAAATATACAAAAACTTACATAAAACATACACAAATTGCAAAAGAAAGCACTTTACTCAGAGTGACTAATCCAATCAGCTCAGCTTTCACACACACTACTTGCAAGAGACCCTTCTCAATTTACACACAACATCAACTTGCCAGTAAAGAATGCTGAGTGGTAAACATTTCAGTTGCCTGTTATGTATTTTGTAGGATGTTTTTCCTCATGTATAATTTTTAACTCTTTGAATACAGTGTAAATTTGAATGATACTGTAAAAAATACTATGGGTTAAAACCAGTGCTAATACTTTCTCTGGTGAGCACTGGATATGAAACATATTTGGATTCCTCTGACACCACCTAGCACCGTTCAGAATGGGGGGGGGGGGGGGGGGGTTAGGTAACCGTCTTTCAATGAAAAACAGCCCTGCAGCAGATGGCTGATTTGGTTGAATTACCTAGGTTTGTCTGGACTTGCTAACAAAAAATTATGTTTTTTCTTTAATATTTCTACACAATTTTATATCCGTTAACAAGCCACTGCACAACAAGGAGCCATTGATTTACAATAATTTGACAAGAGCTATCAGATTTGTATGACCTACTTTGATATATTCATTTCACGGTCCCCCAAACTCTTTGAAACATTTGAAAGCAAAACAAAGAGAAACACAGCAAAGGAAATATTTAATTACTTAACATGATGGAGACCCTAAACATTATAAAATGATCGTTTCGCATTTATTTCGTTCCATACAAATAAGAAACAAGCTGGGAGTTTGATTGCTCTTTGTTATTTTTCTGTAGTTGAGTCCAGTTTTGGGGGAACGTCATTTGTCCATGCAAGTATCAGTGGACACTTTATTAGGTCCACTTAATCGTTAACGCAAATAGGATGCAACTCAGTATTACATAAAGCATGTAGACATAATGAAGAGGCTTATTTGTTTGAACAAACATTAGAATGGGAAAGACGCATGATCAAAGTAACCGTGGTAGGATTATTAGTGCCAGACGTGGTGGTTCCAGGATCTCAGAAACAACTCCTGGGATTTTCAGGCAGTACAGCCTCTAGAGTTTACAGAAAATGGAGTGATTACAAAAATTCAGTGAACTTGTTTATAAGAGGTTAGAGGAGAATGTGCAGACTCATTCAAACTAACAGAAAGGCCACAGTTGCTCAATCCACAACTGTTTACAACAGCGACGTGCAGAAGGGCATCTCTGAAAACATGTTGAACCTTGAAGCAGATGGGCTACAGAAGCGGAAGACTACACTGGGTTCCACTTTCGTCATCTAAGAACAGGAAAATGAGGCTACAGTGGGAATGTGATCACCAAAACAGTAGGTTTGAAGACTGGACAAATGTTGCATGGTCTGACAAATCTCAATATCTGCTTCAACAGGCAGGGGGTAGGGTCAGGTAGCATAAACAGCATGAATGGATCCATCTGGTCATGTGTCAATGGTGCAGGCCGGTGGTGGAGGTGTAATGTGTGGATTTTTTCTTGCCACACATTAGGCCCTTTAATACCAATTGAGCATAATTTGAATGACACAGCATACATAGACCATCAGCATCCCTTTATAGCCAGTCAACTAGAGGTGGAAATCTAGTAATCACACAATTCAATTCAATTTAGATTCTTGGGGTCACAATTCAATTTCAACAATTTCAAAATGATTCTCGAATTTAGTGTAATTATCGATTTTATACAATAGATTTGATTGCAGTAAGCAGTTGAATACATCGCACAGTAAATATATTACACATCAAAAAAAAAAGTTAAATGAATTTAAAATGTAAATAGAATTTACTTTTAACTTATTTTATTATGTAAATAAATGTCAAGTATTTCAACATATACTGCATAGTAGAGCGCCTCCTCTCAGGCTTTTAAGGGCATGAAAACCAATACAAAAACTGAACCACAGTGCATCAGTCATAACAGGCCCGTAACGCATGAAACATGTAGCTGGCAGGGTAGTCCACTGCAATTTGAACACAGCAGCACAGCTCTCAGATGGACAAACATTTCTTCATACTAAAATAAAAACAAGATGAAAATACAAAAAAAAAAAAATACTTGAAATGAAAGCTTTTTTGCATATTGTCCTTCAGCAACTTAAAATAAATGAAAAAATGTATTAATTACAAATTAAATTAATGTAGAAAAGTGTACTTTATCGTCCACCACTGGCTAGTGTAGAAATACAGCAAAGCATTTGGACCAGATTGTAAGAGTACGCTGTGTCTTAAATCTGGGGTCGAGGGCTGAGGCTGTGTGGGCTATATTATTTTCCAGTACACCTGTGTATCTCTTGGTCAAATCTTCACTGACTGCGTTTGACTTGGTTGAAGTTGGTTTATGTGTCATGGAAGAGTTGTACATGCAATAGAGAGATCTCGGACAACGTAGTGGTGGTGTTTGTTGACATGGCCTTCACCATTTCTTCGGCGTTGGTGACATGTTTCACTGAGCGCGCAAATGTTGGTTGAGGACACCTGAGGACAAAGGAGAGCGGCGAAAACAGCTGGCTGCTGCTCGAGGAATCTGTCGATCATCACGAAAGCACTGATCCACATAATGTTTTCCTTGGTCTCGTTACACAGAGTGGGTACCGCTTTGTCAGTGAAAAAAACAATGGGCTGTACCTGGGCTCCGTTGTGTGGATCATCTAGTGAAAGCCCCTGTTTTCTGTGATGATGAGTGCAGGTCTTTTGAAATAAAATAGGTTGGTGTGTGCTGGTTGTTCGCTACTACAGGCTATTCAACTTCCTTCAATACTGGGTGATAGCAAGCGAGGTGAGGTCTCATGTTTGTAAAATTGGCAAAGTACTTCAACTTCTTGCAGCAAAGCTTGCATAATTTACAAGTTCTGTCAAGGTCCTTCTTCCCCACAATACTGAAAAGCCCAAAGTGGGCCACACACTTGCTTTCATAGTAGCGGTGTTGTTTCAACCGGTTCAACTGCATTCATACTTTCAAAAACTATGGCTTTCAAACATCCTTCATCCTTTATACTATGAAAAATTTGATTCCTCCAAATAAAATTAAAATGGAGTTGGTTCATAGCTCTAACAAACTTTGAATTTAGCGACAATGAAGATGCAGGGTAAATACAGGCTTTCCATTTTATTGACGTATGTTCTTCCCAAGAATGTCAGATCTCTTTGTAGCCATATAACAGAAGCAAACGTGATGCACTTCTGTCTGTTACAACAGAACATCAATGTACGGTTACAAATGTGTGCTGTTCACATAGTGCCATCAGTAGGATTTAGCTAGCTATCATAGTTCTCAGTACAATTGTCAGGAGAATAAACCATTTGCAAACCTAAAAATAGAATTAATATAATCAATTTTTTGTCATCTGCATCGACAAGTACATGTATTTCCCCACCCCTAGTACCTAATAAAGGTGCCACTAAGTGTATGTACTCATGTACATGTTAAATATTGCTAAGCCTATTTATACGCCCTTTAAAAGCAGCATTAGCATAGAGAATGTATGGATGTCACACCCAAAGGCAGAGTCCTGGTCTTGAAAACCTGGTGGTGTGCACCCCCGACTTCCTCAGTTTTACTGTTGTCAAGTTTGTTCGTTTTTTTTTTAAATGTCAGCTTTAGTTGCCGTCAACTTGTTGGTGATTTAAAAAATGTATATCGTGTGCATGAGTCTTTAATGTAGTAGAGTACATGTTTCAGTCAGCTTCTGCTCAAGATACTCAAATTGAACCTCAATGACCAATATGCTTGAAGGCATACATGCACTGCGCAGTGTTGCACTTTCGCCTGGATGCCTGCTTGTTAATTATGAGACAATTACAGCCAAGAGGGAGGATTTTTCCCAGAGTCATCCCAGGTTTCCCTGTAATCAGCACGTTGCAGGGTGTGTCCGCATTTTTCCTGACCGCTAATTTCATTTCTCATGCTACAGTGGGCTAACCTCGACGTGGAGGAAATGATCCTCTGCCGCTGATGGCAGATATTGCGCACTGTACCTTCTACAGCAGCAGAGAAACAGGCAGTCTCTTTCCAATTCCCGGCTGTCCTCAGAACAGGGGAAGTCCTTGTGGTCTTTCAGAAACTTTTGGAGATCTGTCACTGGAAAACCTGTTTTCTGGTAGTTCTGTGTAAAAGGAAAACACATTCTCAAATAAACAAAACAAAAAAAGTCAGACTAGTCTAAGTCATGGGGCTTATGATGACATTAAACACTGTCTCTCATTGTAAATATATACATGTAACCAACAAAAAGGCCATGTATGTATGCATGTATGTATGTATATATGTATGTATGCATGCATGTAGGCATGTATGTATGTATGCATGTGTCTGTGTGCACGTGTGCATCATGGCTAATGACTGGGACAACATCTTGCTGCAGTACCTTGATGGTCTCGTAGGCGTCGGTAATGAGCGCGATGAAGAGGCTGAGCACCATATAGATGAAGAGCGAAATGAAAGAGTACAGGTAGACTCTGCTGAAGACCCACACCAGCACGCTCATCTCCTGGAACTGAGCGAAGGTCGCAAACATATCGTCCCCGTTCACTAGAGAGAACAAGCACTCCGCCACCCGGCTCAGGCCTTCAAACTGCAGCCCACGAACATGGAAGGAACAGCAAAGAGAGAAAATTATGCACAGTAATAGTCACACAGGGAGCCACGTATACAGCACAGCTATTGTATATATGAAGGATTCAATCATTTTATTAAATATTTGCCCGGTGTGGAAAAAAATGCACAAAGCATAGGCTCAAGGCCAGGGGTGCCCAACCCATCTGAAAAGGGCTTTTAACATATAAATGTCATTATATTAGCAACTGGCCATGCCTAGCAAACATGGTTTGTCTGAAATTAGATATCAACTTTGCAAGAGTGGCGAAAAAATAACTGGGGCTTTCTGATTCAAAAAGAAAAAGTAGAATAAAATAGGACACACATCAAGTCTGCACCACCTAAGGTTGCGTAGGGGTGTATATGTGCAATTTCACATGGTTCGAGTTATCACGCAGAGTAGCTGCAAATACACTAGATAAAAATCTGTTAGTGTGGGGCAGACTAAGCGAAAAGCAACATTTGCCATGAAAAGAGCTCAGAGGTATTCAGAACTTGTAGAAATACTGCCACCTTTTGACAGCATTCATCACTTCAGGCCATAGCAGGTACAATGTAACGCATTTTACGGGAAGAGTTCCAAGATATGCTGAACAACTACTGGATGCTATCCTACACATAAGTGGCCAAACATGGAAGGGAAGAGACAACCGTGATATTGGCTTGACTGGACAGTGCTAAATGCATGATGCTGAACATTCAGTCCGAATGGTGAACACCCAAGTACCTCCAACCTTTGGTTAGCAGCATTGATTAAGGGCAGTAAGTAATCCGTTTACATAGTTGGGTGGTTTCGGGTGGAAGAGAAACAAGAAAACACCTTCACCTTTTCATGGTAAGGCCCAAGGACGATCCATCCACAGAAGGTGTAGCCGAGGTAGATCATTCCAGCACAGCAGCAGAAGCGCAGGACCTTGGGGAACGCTGCCTTCATGGTAAGAATGAGCACCTGGAAATCACAGCAAATACTGCAGCATCTCCTCCTGGAAGTCCCAGTGTAAAGACCTTTAAGACTCGTGATACTGTACGTTCGCACGGGCTATGCTCTCTTACATTGTACTTCTGAAAATATCCAAGGTATCGGATCACTCCAACCCACACCATCAGGGTTGAGGTCCCCAGGAAAATGCTGCAGACATCATAGCTGGTCAGGCTCTAAAGGGGTTAAAACATTTTTTTAATTTTTCATTTTCCCCCATGGCACGTAGTAAAGTCTTGCAAGGACTGTGACAAAAGAACCGCTATTTTAGTTTACGGCAATTCGACATGAACATGTTCAACGTTTACAACTTTCGCAGCTCAACCACCTCTCCTCCTCTGGATACTGCTCTCTTGTTCCAAAGACTACAGCTAATTCATTTAAACATTATGCAAGTTGTAATATTCTTTACCATTCTAATTACAGCAGAATGCCAATTGTCTTCAAGATAAAAGATGCATAACAATAAAAGAGGGCTGAATTATACTGCAGTGCTGTGAGATAAGTGCACTATAAAAGCAGGTCAGAGGCTGCAACATTAAGCTTCCTGGAGTAGGAACAAAACAATGATCAGGCTAACAGTGAGCAATACGAGCAGAACATTCTGTGACTAGAGGAACAAGGAGATACAAGGTAACCATCAATTTATTGCTCTGTAATAAAATTGTATTATCCAAATACTCAACTAATTCCTGGCGTGTAAACAGAGATGACATACTATAACACTCATATGTACAAAATGATACAATTCAGTAACTAAAAAGAATTCTAACAGTAACATTAAATACCATTCACCCTGATCAATGTAAGTGAACTGACTTGTGGAATGTACAAGGTCATGGCAGATTGCGAAGGGCCACTTGTGACTTCTTAGGCTTTAATTGTAAGGGTATATTAATGTAAGAGTACATTTGCCAGGCAAATTGCCATTTTCTGGCTCTGTCTAAAAACTGTAACTTAAAAAATAAGCTGAACATTTTAGAGCAACTTAAAAGAATCACACACCATAAATAGCAAGAAAACAATGTATTGGGAAATGTACAGGAAATGTAACAATCCCATGCAATAATCCAAACGGTTGCAGGTATGGTTTGTGAAGACCGAACACTAATGGACAACAACAAACAAGGAACCCTGCATGAAACAAATACACGTTCAGCCTTTAATTTAAAAACTACCTTAGATTGTATTTCCATCTTCAGTATAGATCCCACTATTGCCATAATGTCACTGATGATGATCAAGATGTACCACCCATTGAAGAATTCCTTCTGGTCAGCCTTGCACACTTTACGCTTGTAGTGCACATGAAAGAATGTGGAAAATCTCTGTGAAAGGAAAGGTAAAGAAATGTGTAACACTCTGCCTCAATTGTCACGCAATGGTGCTCCACTGTGCGATCTGACAAATAATGCTCAATCATCAGATCATCTCTATGCCAAAGATACTACATTACCCAGGTGCACAAAGGGAAACAATGAGGTTTACCTGAAGTAATTTCACTGCCAGCACAATTGATCGGGTGCAAAGCACCGCAGAGGTTAGACAGACCAAAATAACAAAGCCATCGAACACCAGAAGGTAGTGGGTGTTCTTCTGAGCTAAAATAGAAAACCATTTCTCTTAGCATACAATACAGGGAAGGGGAGAATCTATACCTTCTTCTCTGGAACTTCAGAGAATAAATTGAGCAGATCACCCAATCAATATCTGGTGCATTAGACAGTTTTTATTTACAAAAGTACTGAAAATTCATCTCATTAAACTCATTAATATACAGCCGAATCCACTAATAAAGGTTGACTTGGTATGCAGTAAAAAGACCAAGCTTACCAGTTCCTGAAATCTTCCAGTTTTTGCAAGCACTGCTGATAGCATCAATTTCTAAAAGGATTTTAATTTTTCCACTGTGAGAATGGTTATCAAACGTAATCTAAAAACAAAATAAAGTGTTACATAATGAAATTTACACAAAAATACTCAAACAGATGTTTATAACACGGATCCTGAGGTGGTAGGTTATTCATCAAATCACGTTACCTCACAAACTTACTGTCAAAAAGAATGTGTAACAGTCTGGCAACTCAAGGGAGCGAACTGTTTGTAGGTTGATTCCTTTAAGTTGGAAGGAGATCGTAACACCTATAAGCCTGCATTACAAGAAATAGAACAAGGTGACATTTATTTAGATGTGCAAAATATTTGTGTGTCAATAAAAATCTCCATTTTTTTTACCTGTAAAAGTCAAGGACAAAAAATGATTCATTGTTTGTTTTCCAGCTGTCCAGACTCGTGGGATCAAGTGACAAGCAAACTGCAAGATAAAAATAAATGTGAAAAAAAATAGATTTTTGTCAAGTTTGGACATTTATCAGTTCATAAAAATGAAGTTCATAAATAAATGTGAAAAACCAGACTTTTTCAAGTTTGGACATTTACCAGTTTTATACATATGCTTTATTTTACTTATTTATTTCCAGCAAAAGAGCAGCACCTCTCTCTATCTGGGCATCAATGTCATAAAACTCATCAGATGGCTCCACAGTGCCTCTCTTATAGTGCTCCTTACAGATGACTAGGGGCACCAGCTTACTGTCATCCTCAGCATAGCCCACAGGACCCACGGTGAGGTTCTTTAACTGCCTGTACTATAGGAAACACAATTCACTGATTATTATTTGCATTTATTTACTTATTTATTTATTTAATCAGGGAGGTCTCACTGAGTCTCTTTTTTCAGGAGAGCTCAGTCTACAGAATCCACAGCCAACAACAATAATAGTACAATGAGAGACAGAGTACAAAATACCATACAAATGGATAAAAGGCAGAAAAGAAAATCAGCTACAGGAAATTTATTTATATTATTTTTGGACCAGTTTCCAGAACTGAACTGACAAGCTTTCGGTGGATGACACTAAACCTACTGTAAACAAATTTTCACTTGAGCGATTATTGTGTTTTAATGAGCATCACCAGTAGGTGGTGACAGTTAGCTAGTTTAGTTACTTTATTTGCATATTGTTTAAAAACACAGGACATAACATAGTGTTAATATCACAATATTGTGACAATTAGTACACTACAACTATACACACACACACACACACACACACACACACACACACACATATATATATACACATACATACATACACACACGTAGTGCATACACACACACACACAAACACAAATCAGCTAATACTTTCTCACCTCTCGTAAAAAGACATTGATATTATGAAACAGAAAATAAACTTGAGGGAAAAACAAACTTACCTGATCAAACACATAAAAGAGGTGGTCATAAAAATCCTCCTGAGAGTATACTGCCACACAGTAGTCATTCTCATCAACTCCACTGTAACCCTTCAGAAACAAGTTCTTGAAGGCCAAAGCATTCTCCTCCTTGTAGGAAACCACAAGCTGATTGTTCAGCCCAAAAAGGACAAGCTTTGAAAATGAAAGCAAACCATAAATAATTGTAGTGTCTGTTGAGAGGGACTAGTCATATGAATTCTAAGTTTGGAAACCTACCATGACCCAGTACTTTTATAATTTTCAAAAGGTACTATGATGTCTGTAGCCAAATACATTCTTTTAACAAAACATAGCTCTGCAACGCGCTCTTTAACCTTCTCTCCAGCATGGAGACACCCCAGATCCATGTGCAGTATGTACAGTACTGTATCTGGCTGAAAAGATAGTTGGGCACTTGGACAACTGAAGTCACTCCATAACTACTACTGTACCTTATCATTTTGATGCACATGAATTCTAACATGGAATTCATTATTTCAGTGTTGTGGGAAATGTAACATCAAACCAACCATTAAAAGATTAATTTTACGGGTAACAACGAAAATTTGTATCAGTAATGAAACCCCCGCATATTGATAATTTTCTAGTAATGGTCGGGGATTACTGGGTCTCAAATGCAGAGGCTATAGCCATAATCAATATATATAGGCCTATACCACCTGTGTAGTAATCATGATGATTTTCAATATTTGCACCCCGAGTTTCCATGGAATCTGTCGACGCGCTCTGTATTTGTCACACGGATTCATGAAGTAGTATCTGAGATCGTCTTTCAGAATATCCTCTTCATTCGCCATATCGTGGGTAATTGTAGTGCTGCAAACCAATAAAAGTAGTCAGTTCTCCAAAGAAAATATATACCACAAACTGTAGTTATACACAAGCCAAGATAATAACAAAAATAAATAAAATTCCAAATAAAAAGTATAAAAACCTAACAAATCCACCTAACCAGTATATTTTCTTCAGATCAAACAGACAGCATGCTACAGGCATGTTATGAAATGATACTTGAAAATAAAAAAGGGGAACGTAAACATTGAAATTTTCAATAGAACTTTGCCGAAAATAAGGGTTTTAACAATCCGCCATTCTGGTAATAAGGCGTTATTCCAGCAACTAATTTGCATCTAGCACTTAGTCGCATTTGCGTATTTTAGCGTCTCAAAATTTTAATAACAAAAATCGCCCCCCTTAACACGTCATGTTTCCTGTTCGAACCACTACAAAAATAGCTAAATTATTAAGTTAACCGCAACTCAGTATGCTTCATACCGTCGGCTTAAGGCTATTTTATAATTACTCCAGTTGCTTTTTGCATTTACAAATTAATTTAAAAAATACCATCTAACCTGAAACAGGACGAGTTTGCAAATATTTAGCGCAGGCATTGTAGCTAGTTCATGAGGAAACTGATAACTTACGGCGCGGTATAGCCTTTCATTCTTTAGGCTACATATAGGCTAAATTTCAAACCCATCTTCTTCTTTTTTTACATTGAATGGTTGCAAAACCGAATTTTGTCTCTGGAAATATTGTTTATCCAAATGCGTCGGTTACTTAAGCACATAATTATTTGTAGCATGAGTGCAAAATGTTGTCGTCGACCTAATTTCCGTTTCACTTGCAGCCAAATGTTAAACTTTTCACACCACAATATCAAAATAGCTTAACGTCACAACATAAAAATACATCCACCAGGGAAAACCCCTACCGTACAGAGTCAGTTCCTTCGTTATATTTCACAAAAAAATCCGTATCATTGTCCATTATCCTTTTAAAGATATCCGTGCGTTAGGTCAGATGCCAAATTAGTGTAACTGCGGAGTTTCAACCCGAGGGTCACGTGTGTGCGAGGTGCGTGTTGGCCTTGTTCCAAGATGAAGTTTGATGAAACGTGCCTGCTTTTTTCTTTTTCAACCTGGAGGAAAGTTGTTCCTGAAAATCAGTATACCATCCAGTGCCCGTGAGATCCCTTTGTAAATAATATATTAAGCCGCTACATATTGGGTTACTTTAATTTACCGTGCTTCTGATGGAACGCAATGGCTGTCAAATTACAATTGGATTTGAACTACTTTATTACTGAATCCACAATTTAGCCTGTCCTCTGGAATAAGGGAAAACGATTGACCCACAATCCTCAGTACATATAGCATATGTGTTTGTTCAGCATTGAATATCCACAAATTGTTGATCAACCTTTTCCTGATTATAGGTGACGTTAATGTTTTAGCTACATACCAATGACTATGCAGCCTAATCAAATAAATTGTTTTTCAACCTGTAAAGACTGAGGACATGATATAACCAGAGTTGAGCAAGGACCTATTCTCCAGGACAAAGGCAAACCAGGTTTGTTGCGGTTTCTCAGGCATTTAGTGGTCTGATGTGGAGGCCATTACAGAATAGTTAGTCACCAAAGATGGACGTAAAATTTCCCTTTGTGTGTTTTCAGTTCCCTATCAAAGTTTAGTGTTATTTTGATTCTTAGCCCTTCTCATATACGCCAGTGAACTCTTCACTCAGCTGTGTTCCTGTGCGCATGTCAGTGTTGTCAGATTGTTTCCTAACTTCCTGGAATATTGGGCAAATGACTTGTCCTGCTTTTAGAAATCATGCTCTGTATGCATGAGACTAAATCTGAAAGTGGTTATTTTTCTACGCCGCCAACTCCATTTCTATTAAGATACCAATAGAGATTTATGATTGGGCCAATTACCTGCTAGTCCTTATGTTGTTTCCAGGTGGCCCACATCATGGAACCTATTTTGGTTGCAGTATTCATTGGATTGAAAATGCTAACATTTCAAATTTGTACATCAAGTGCCCCAAAATAGGTAAATCATACCAAAAACCCTTTTGAAAATGTATGTAAACAGTAATTCAGATATATAGAGTTCAGGTATGCTTGAATGTGGAATGGTTGCTGTGTGTACAAATCACAAGGCAAACATAACAAGCCTCTTACGTTTCGCCAAATCACATTAATGAATTAATGCTTTATTTTGAAGGGGATATTACTGTAAATGGTTAATTCCTCCATTTGGCAATTTCAAATGTCCAGTAGTTATAGTATAATAGGCCCGTCCCACCATTGAAAAAAAGTCTATGTATTGCACGTAGCCAGCTGTTTCGTTTTATCCTGACATCCTCCTCCAGCTGTACAATGTAGTTATTGCACTAGAGTACGGTTTAATTTGTAAAGATTGCAGGTGTTTGCAGCCTTCTGTGATGAGGAACAGAATTATCCATCCATCTTGGGTCCTCCCTCACTGGGTGACGTTGAGGTGATTTGAGAATGGCCATTGATACAAAAGAACAACACATTCAAGTGGTCAACATATTCATTTTGATTTCCATTCAGCTGTGGCAACATAAGTGTAAAGTCTATTAAGGCAGGCACTTCAAAAAGAAAGAGAAAAATGTATCACTGCAGAGCCTTGTTGGGCTACTGAAAATCTTAATAATACTCACTTTTCATAGAAAATATTGATATTTCACATTCAAGTACTTGTAATATGTAGCATGGTTTATACATTAACACGACTGAACGTAAACGAAAGAGAACTCATTAACACAATTGAATGTAAACAGAAGGGCACTCATTTCACTGGCATCTGAGACAAATGTGCAATGGCTGCAGAAAACACAACTTCCTGAGCCTAACATTGTAGCTTCTCTTCAGATTCATCAAACCTGTAACACAGCAAAAACAAATTATGAATGGACTGCCACTCACAAGTAGATCAGTTTTGTACAAAGGGAAAAACAAGTTTGCTAAATCAAGCGAATACATTTTTTTCACCCTATGAAAACAAATGTGATGTGGTGTAACATGCCAGAGCCTATTTTGGTTCAAATTTCAAACAAAGGTCAAGTTCAGCAATGTTTAAAGAACAGTGGATTAATCATTAAACATGCCGGTAATGCGTAACAAAACATCACTGACATCCTTGTTGAACCTTTTCAAGGAAAAATCAAATCCTGGCAATAGAAATGCATGTAAAATGTAACAATAGCATAAAACCTGCTTGAGAAATAAGGATGAGTAGAAACTCAAAATTTGTTTTTTTTAATTCATGATTTATCAAAACAGTAACATTGCGGGACTCTATGTTTTCTTAATATTCCTAATAACTTCAGTATGAATGTTGTCATTTATCCCAGTTAAAATCCCAAATCCACTTCCTTTACAGCTCCTCACCTGGAAGAGCAGCAGCAGAAGCATGTAGAACTTGTTTCAACCCTGTACCTTCCTGAACTGGGGGGGTCTTTGCACTCTCCTATGAATGCTTGCAGGTCCGTCTCAATAAAACCATCGCGTTGGTGTTGCTGAAATAAAGAACGGAAGTGGGTGTCCATATAATTTCTCAAAGCCAAAAAGAATGGATGCGCAAAAAAATAAACAAATCTTACCTTAATAGTTTCATATGTATCAGTAATGAGCGTGATGAAGAGGCTGAGCACCATATAGATGAAGAGTGAGACAAAGGAGTACAGGTACAGTCTGCTGAACAGCCAGACCAGGTAGCTCTTCTGTTGCATATTCTTGAAAGTCGGAAACATGTCATCTCCATTGATGAGGGAAAACAGGCACTCCGACACAGTGTTAATGGTTCGGAACTGGAAAATAAGAGAAGCAGGCAGTTTTTTACAGAATACGTGCAAATGTCAACTGTCCATTGCATTTATCCCTCTGATGGAATACTTGCTTTCTCATGGTAAGGCCCCAAAACAATCCAACCACAGAAGCAGTAACCCAGGTAGATCATGGCCACACAACAGCAGAACCGGATCACATTTGGAAAAGCCGCTCTCAAGGTCAGGATAAGGATCTGAAATTTAAGTGTCCTAGTTAGAAAAATCCAACCTCCTTACATTCTGATGGGTCATGATAGGTCAACATTATTACATCATATTGTCAGTCAATGTATTGTGGCATAATGGTTGCAATTTTAATCAGTATGGCAGCATGGCATGGCAAATGCCCTAGCTGTAGATCACAGCTGCCTGTTGGCATAAACACTCCATACAGTCATTTAGCATCATAACTATCCATGGGCCATACAATCATTTTTATTTTTTTTGGAGACACTTTGGGGCCAGAACAATATTCTTGTTTAGGGCCTCCAAAAGCCTAGGGCTGGCTCGGATGTAGATGGATAGGGTAGATGTAAAATGGAAACAGGTCTTATGGAAATGATGATTTTTCATAAAGTAGAAGGTTCTAAAGTAAAGGTGTCCTAACTTATCCAAAAAGTGCCAGAGAGCATTTATTTATTTATTTATTTTTTTGCCAAGTACTAAGACTCCTGATTCTACCTGAAATGTCTTCATTGAAGACTATAAATCATTAATTAGCTGAATCAGGTGTTGTTGTGCTGGGCTAAAACAAAAACCTGCACCCACACCAGCACTTTAGAAAAGATTGGACCCCCTGCTCTACAGAGTAGTTGGAAGCAAAGGATAAAAGAAACTTGATTCCAAGTCCTCCGCAGGCACTGGAGCCCCATTTTTACAACCACTGACCTTCTTCTAGCACTGGATGTCCAGACACCGATACTATATACATACAAAGACTGAGAAAGTTCTTACATTGTATTTCTTAAAGAAGCCCAAGTACCGAATGACTCCAACCCAGACGAGCATTGTGGCTGTCCCCAGCAAAATGCTACAGACATCATAACTTGTTAAATTCTGAAAGAAAAGCAAAAAAATTAATTATTATTATTATTTTAATCACTGAAAAGCCCAATCTCATTTTCAAGAGTGATAATCAGTCTTGGATGTAGTAAAAAACATTCTGGTCTCCCTACGAACAAGCAAAAATAAGAATTATTTATTATTTTTTAGAATTATTATTTATTAATTTACTGTTACAGACCTTGCTTCTGGTATAGACTACCTGACCAAAAGTATCAAATAGAGTTAACAGATACATGAGAGCATGCGTTATGTGCAACACAGGACTGAGCACTATCAGTTTTGAGAAAAGAAAAATCTAATCATTCTGGCTCAGATGACTGGCTCATTAATGCAAACAAGTGTCACAATTTTAATTGTATTTTGTTTCTCTGCTAGTATGCACTTCTTTTCGAAGCAAAGATTTACACATGCAAAAAGTTCTTACCTTTGCCTGAATTTCAATTTTAAGAATGGAACCAACAATGGTTAGTGAGTCGCTGATGATGATAAGAATATACCAGCCATTTACAAACTCCATTCTTTCAGACCAGCTCACATTCTTATGGTGGCATGTCTGGAAAAAGGCAGCGTATTCCTGAAACAGATTACGCAGAAACAATTAGATGAGGACTGCATTAATATGTTATGTCTTCATTTCTCTAAGTTATCTAACCATATTTCAATAAAGAATCTTACTCATCTTCTGAACAAGGCCAGTTTACTCTGCAAACCAGACACATACAGAATATATCCTGTACTTACGAACTGAAGTTGGACCCCACTGCAAACTGATCGGGTGCATAAAACTAGGGAAGCCAAGCAGATTAAAATGATGAAGGAATCAAAAAGCAAGATATAGTAGATGTTCCGGGCAGCTGCAGAGAGAATGGGAATGCACTTTAAAAAGGAATCAAACAAAAATCCTGTTTTACCTTGAACTGATGCGTTCTGTTCCCCCTCATCAGGCCTCGTTTAGATTTTTTACATGATCAAACTGCCACCTTGTGTCCAAAATGTATACTGCAGCAATACATTACCAAAAAAAATAAAAAATATGAAACAAACCAACACATTACTTACATGCCCCTGTTATGTTCCAGTCTTTACATTCTTTGATGTCAACTTCATTGTCTAGATTAATTTGTATTCTTCCACTGTGAACGTTGTTGTCGAAGGTTATCTGTTAATGTTTCCCAACATAAAGGCAACGTTAGAAAAGAAGTGTCAAGTGTAAAGGTGAGATTTCACAGACCAAACTATAGCTCTTTATTTGCTCAGTAAACAGCACACCAATAAAGCTCCAGAGAATGCAGCAGTTAACTGCAGCATGTTCATTTTACACATTTATCTAATTTAAGCTATACGTTTATAAAATACATGGCAAATTGATAAAACATAGAGAAACTCAGCAAAAATAAAATGATATATGCCTGTTATCGCCAAGTAATTGTGGTCCATCTAAAACAGATTCCACAGGCTATACGTGGCAGGTCATATGACTTACCATGACAGTGAAGTCATAGCAGTCCGGCAGCTCGTGATGGCGTACTGTCTGAAGATTTATAGCCTTCAGCGTGAAGTCAATATCCACAGATAACAGTCTGGATGACAAAGGAAAATCATACACGGAAAAGAAAACCCAGTGCTTCCCTCCCTTGAACACGGTGTTTATGATCAGGTGGGATAGCTGCCCTGAGTCCTGATGTGCTTACTGAGCTTGCCGTCTGCCTCCCAAGTACAAGCAGCCTTGAGCTAATTTAGATTGACAGAAAAATCAACTTGACTGCTAGTCGCCATCATCTCATAGTGTTAGCTGACCAGAGTAGGATGAGTTCTCCCTATTGAGCTTGATTCATCACAAGTTTTCTCCTTATGCCAGCCCAGGAATGTTAAGTTGCAACTGTCACACTATATTTTTTATGTTGGGGGTTGAGGTGGTTAGGTTAGGGTATGATGTGAAGAATATAGTGACAAATGTTTTGAAAAATGTGCTAAATATGCAAAGATTTGCAACCCATAGCCAGTTAAAAACCACAAGGAAATGCATGTCGCTGGCTCTCCCATATTGATTTAAAGTGGTACATCAGAAGCCGGTTTCATTATATTTGGTGGTCAGACTGGAATAAAGAGGCCACACCTTTTAAAGTACAGAGTGAAATTCAGCCAAGTTGCATCAAGTTTAGCTTCTGCTGAAGGATTTAGTGGGTGTATTTCAATACATTCTGTAAGAAAAAACAAGACAATACAAACTTTAAAATCTAGACCATGCCCCAGTATGACAATGCAATCACATTTTTATTTAAACTGAAATAAGAACTCACAGTTCTTGGAAAAATAGTGCAACACAGCACTGCACAAGTAAAAATTTGCCCCACTTCCCATTTTAGCAGTCACAAGTCAAGTAGTAATCATTTCCATGACCTTTGTGGCTTTTCCACAGGCAATTGCAACTGCAACTGCAAATCCAGACAACTCCTTAATCTGCATGAAGAAAGAGTACTCAGATTGGTTTCTGATACCTGTTTCAATCTGAGCATCAATGTCAAAGGTCTCATTCCCAGGCCAAATGCTTCCATTTTTATAGAAATCCTGGCAGAGGGACAGTGGTGTATAGATTCCACCATTTTTCTCATAAGCATGGTTTCCCACAGTGATGTTATGCAGGTGTAAATACTAAAAGGAAGAAATAATTTCACAGTCATGGGTATTCAGTCTTGAGATAATATGCCAACAGAAATGTTAAAATAACTCAAGAAATAAAAACAGCAGTCATGAAGCAAAGTCCTCTGTGAAATGACTGCATAATGGACACCAGCTAGTAAAACCAAATAAATTATTAACTTTTGCTGTCCTAACTGAAGGAAGTTTCTCAATGACCATACAGTGTTTTGTGACAATAACCAAAAAGGAGAAAGATGACAAAGTGAGATAGTCTTTGTTACGTCCCCTGCCTCTGCTTGCCTGGGTAGTGCAGGTGGAGGTAGTTGCTTAATTACCTAATTGGCTGATTGCCTCCACCTGCCTATGGCCCAATATATAAGCCCAGTAGTATGAGGCAGGGGAGATTTTCTTTTGGGTCTTGTGATTTGTGGAGGTTTTATTTTGGGGTTTGTGATTTGTGTGGAGAGCTTTTGTTTTGTGAACTTTGTGTGTTTTTGTTTGTTATTTAGATTAATAAATGTCTGGGTTTGTTTTTAGATCAGTTTCTGTCGTGTTTTAGATGCATCTGGACTTTGTTTGTTGCGGCCAGTCGAGCCAGCCGTAACAGTCTTTCACAACTTCTCTTGCTACTTGCAGAATTAGGCCTATGTTGTCTCTCTCTCCCTAGCAATGTCAATAAAGGTCATAGTGTTAATACTGGAGGTGTCGTGCATACTGTGGTTTTATTCTTAGTCTGAGTATTGAAAATTAGCGTTAACGCATTATCACCCTTTTACAAGTTCAGAAATGGTTAAATGTCCAGGAAACGGAAATCTGTGAATTCTTTGCCTATGTGCCGTTTTAATTTTAAAAAATGTATCTACAAAATGGCCCAGAAATATTTTTAAATGATTCTGACAAAAAAAATAAAAATATAGGCAGGCACTGTAATACTGCAATAACCCCAAGTTAATGTCCACTTTCATGAGGAAGCCTTCACCAGATATCGACACAAACCAATATGGCTTTGCTAAAAAGCAAGCGCTGGTGCATGGTGCAGTGCCTTCCCTCCCTTCACTTCCCTCCTAACTGTTGCTGCAAGTGACTCCTGTTGCTCCTTACTGTGGCAGAACAGACGCGTGATGTATCGGTAAGTAGGCCCCTCATTAGCTAGTGATAATTAAATAGCTTTTAAGCCTATATATGTGGAATCAACCCCTTGCTTTATTTGGGCTAGTGTTGCTTTATTTTGTGTTGCCTGGTAGTCTAATGTTTCTGCACAGGACAAGCTGCTCTAACGTAGCAACAGAGACTGGCTTACATATGACGTGTCTCACAGATATGAATATTAATGAGTGCAGGATACATGCCCATTCTGTCATTATCTGCTGAACAGGTCACAATAATAGAAACGTGTTTATTACAATTGAATGTTTATAATTGGGTTAAAAATTTGAAAGAAATATTAGGTAGTCAATTAATTATCACCTCTAGAGAATATACCCACAATCTGAATCCAGTCTTCTGGACCTTCAAACAACAGTGTCAGACAAGTAGCCTGAATAAATTTATTCCATAACTTCAGGACTGTCTCCTTACTGCAATAGGTTATGATTACATTACATTAATTTAACAGAATGACAACTTCTGCACAGAATGACTTAAGGTAGAATGTAGTTACATTCACCTGATTTTTTAACAAAAATACAAGACCCGTCTAACAACATTCCTGGAACTGCTGAGACTGCAGTCATTTATCACATTATGCATTCAGTGACACTATCACTATGCACTACATACCAGAATCAGCAAATGATAATGAAAGTAGAACACGAGGATATAGCCTAGGTTCTTCTTACAGTGTTGAAAACTATATTCTGACCATGGAATATGATAAATTACTTTTAAACAGCTGATTTTCATTAGATGTTATTTCCCCAGTTTCACAACAAATACTGAAAATGAATTTTAGCTTCAAATGAAATAACATCTTTGTGCTTACCTGGTCAATTATGAAATAGATGTGCTCATACACCTCATTTTGTGTGTACACAGCATACGTGCCAGAGCTCTGGTCATTATATCCTTTCAGAAAAAGATGCTTAAATGACATCAGATTCTCTTCTTTGAATGTAACAACCATTTGGTTACTTAGTCCAAAAGAGACCAACTGAGGGAAATAAGAACAAAAGTAGTCAGACACTGCCTTTTTACAAAGGAGTCAGCTTTGAATAATTACAATAACATGCAAATCTACGTTTCATATTTCATGACAAGCATCCAAAAAGGCATCCTCACCTGAATTGTAATAACGGCAATTTTAAGAATCTGCAACATCAGCTTCCATGGTTTTCGCCCACGTGCCCTGAATTTCTCACATGGATTCATGAAAAAGTACTTGAGTTTCCTCCTGAAATTCTCAACAGCATCCGAGTCCAGGTCCAGGTCAGAGTTGGCCCAAGAAGAGGGGTCACTCATAGATGTGTTAACCACAGGTTGTTCCAACTCCTCCATCTCTGAAAATCCAAGTGAGCTTGGAGTCAATTAAGCCTGAGCCCAGCCTCTCCTCTGCAAAAGGCACTCCCCAACTAGTCCAGAGTTCACAAACAGCATAGCCTATATGTCACTCCTTTTCTGCCATTATCATATGTTGGTAAGATTGAACACATTTAGGTCAGGTTACAGATTTGCATGGTTAAAACATTTCCCCATTTTGAGAACTCCAAGGAGGTACATTTCAAAAGTCTAAAGAATAGGCAGTATGGAGCAGTAGCGGGAACTTGAAAAGCACATTTTTGAAGAATTCTGCATTTTGGTGAATCTGCTCTTTTTAAACGGTTGAAGATGATCTACAGTTATACATCTAATTTCAATGAGGTCTAATCATAGGGTTCACAGTTGCTGAAATAATACCAGTAGCCTACGATGATAGGCTAAACGATTCAGTACACATAGACGCCTACGTTACATAGTCTAGTGTATACAAAATTGCATTAGCCTAAATCTGGACTTGAACATCCCTCTCCATTGCCTGACAAACGGTACCACATAATCGAAAAAATAAAATAAATAATACTCACCTATAGCCTATATTTCACTATGAAAAAAAAATACTTTTTCCCCTCTTCAAGACTTTTCACTGAGCAACATACCGTCAAAACCTGAAGACATGGAAAAATCTAGTCTAGATCACATCAACCAGTTGCCAGTCACAATAAAAAGAGCCACAATATACTTAATTCGACGCCAATGTGTTAGTTTGTTTGTTAGTACAAACGAATCGCATCCTATATGTAGGCCTATAGAAAAACAACAGTCGAAACATTTCCCAGTCATCAACTGTTTCCTGCTTGACAGGTAGCCTACGGTTCCCTGGTTTCCTGGCCCGGTTTCGAATGAAATTCCTTTACCCATGACGCGGACTGGCATGCAAATTGTGTGTAGTTAAATTTCAATGGAGATAATTCCCTTGTACCTTTATTCCATGATGTTTAAATTCGGAAACAAGTATCATACATTAGAATTATTAACGAACTGATTTATGATGTGTCCAATTCCGCCTAACAGAATTTCAAAAGCGGCTAACAAACCCACTGTGTGCATTTACCTGCCCGCGAATTTTGATCTGAGCAACATTGAAAAACAAACTGCATCCCACAACCTGAACAGAATCCATGGTCTTCCATATTCAAAATTAAAGCGACGACCAAACCGCTGCAGATTTAAACTATTTCATAACAAACAAACAAACGCTCAACATTCCACATGATCTTCTCAATGCCTGCAAATCAGGTTTGCAGCACTTGAGATTGTAATCCCAGCCGCTCCTTGTCGAAACAACTGTTTGAATTTATCTCCCAGGCTGGTGATACTCACCATTCAATGATGCTCAACTGAAAGAACCAAACCACTTTAATCACCTATGATTTGCAAATAGACTGTGCTGGAAACACGGTTGAAAAAGGCTGCGCATTGCTCATCGTAGCAAGGCGCATCCAAGTAGAAACTGAGACTATTTCAATTGTAGTCTTATCTTCAATGTTTTTGTGAATTAAAGCTACTTGAACACGATCTAGCCAAAATAGTTTTAGATCTTGGCCATAATAGAAAATAAAATGGGCATATGAATTATGCTGTATTTATTGCTATGTTTGACAATATCAGAAAGAACAAGACATGTTTCTTCTCAAACATAAACACATTCTGAAGGTGTTTACCAACATCCACTTTACCACCGTTATCGACACCCTTTAAGAGGGTGTAGGCGTGACCAAAAAAGAAAGAGAAGACGCGAGGCTCACACCAGGCAGTATAATTGGATCTGAAAAGTGTCCGTCTGTAACCATTAGCAACACTGTTGACGCCGGAAACTTGTTAGAGTTTATTTGCTGATTAGCTACGTTAGCAAAATAACTGCAATTTCTGTAATGTGGGAAAAGTAAAGTAGGTGAGTTAAGACGTGATTTTATACATGTGTTGTATTACCCAGAAAGGTCCCCAAAGAGGTCAGTGTCAGTTTTGTGAGAAATAGCTCACTAGTGGTACGTGTTAGCTATCTAGTCTATCATAGCTATAATCTAGTTAATGTTTTCGGTGCATAACGATAGTTTTCCATAACATTCAGGTTCGTGTATTAGTACTTCAGTCAAAATTATTCATACGCATTTATTAACCTATTATTTTGCCATTGGCGTAGTGACACAAACTAACGTTGCCTAGTAGTATGCCGAGAGTTAACGTTATGTAAACTATCACAGAACAAATGGCAGAATGCAGCACAGTGAAGTTAACGTTAGCGCAGTAACGGTATAGATTTCTGACTATTAAAGTACTCGCTAGCTTCCTCTTACTAGTCTATATTATTCTGCAATCTACACTATGAATTCATAGACATATTAATGTAAAATAGCGAGTTACAACAGGAGAGCACATTGCATAGTTGGTCGTTAAAAAAACGCCTTCATGAATATTTGGTATCCGCCAGATGTCGCCAAGTGCTTAACGATACCTTGACTGGCTCCATAACGTTTGGAAGTTTTGGAAATGGTGAAATTTCATATTGCAGGGAATCAGCACACATCATCAACAAGCTCAAAGTTCTTTTAAGTTTTATATTCTAGAGGCCCTTAACGATTTGAACTTAATTCACATTTGTGCTAACATTGTAGGAAAACAGCTTCGTCAGAAATGGCTCCAAAGAAGTCAAAGGGCTCAGCAAGTAGGGCAAGCAGTAAGGCCAGTGTGAAATCGAAAGGTAAGGTTGACAATGAACTTAATTTGTAATTAAATAATAATTGAACCGTGTATACTATTACATATAGATTGTTGGATTGTGTAATGTCTAAATGTAGTGTTTGTAGATGTACACATTTTTTTAAAAGTTTGTTTATATGTATTTTAGACAAAAGGAATGATCGCTCATCTGTTGGAAGTGTTGATGACTCTGGTAAGATTTACTGTTATTTTCATCAGGTAAAAACTTGTGCTTTGATGTTATTCACAGTTAACTGTTGTAAAACCTGTGGGCATGTGGTACTTCATGACAGTGTTTAAACCATATAGTTTCATGAGGAGCTTCACTTCTCTACAGTGTCCTCATATAATGGCAATTTGAATAAGCGTAAGAAACATAGTAATTTATTCAACATCATTGAAAATTAGTTGTAAAATAAGTAGCGCTAATGTAGGCACATGTTCAGATAATTAAGTAGTTGCACTGGATTGAGTGCATGATAAGAAAAGCATGTGTTTGTAGGAGTCAACACTAAGTCCGCATTTTTATATGGAGTAAGCACTTGATCTACTCTGACACTGACACTGTTCTTTCTCATGGTTTATAAAACGGATGACACACCCTCTTTGGAAGTGGTTACTGAATATAACTTCAGTGCTTTCTGGATCTCTTCAGCAATCTCGTTGAAAAGCTTTGAAGAGGCGACCAGTGTAATGTGAACTGTAATTATACAACGCTGTGTTTACTATGGCAAGTGCTCTATTGAAAAGTTTGGTTTAGGTCTGTATGCTGCACATCTGTCTGCAATGGTTTTCTAAGGGCCGAAGCCTGAATGTTGTTGTCCTTTTTGGACTTAATGTAGTCATAAATAGCATGTTTACAAACAAGCGAAAATCACACTGGTTATTCCCATCAGTAAGCAGGTAGTGCAGATCTTTGTCAGCTCTGTGTAGTGTGCTATCGAGCAAAGAACTTAGTAGTGGTTGAATTGGATTGGTTGCTAAACTTATAAAAGTTGATTTTGTGCAGAATATTTTGGAAAAAGGGAATTGCTTCAATTGTTTCATGTAATGTCATTTGTTTCCCCTCAGGATTCCATTATAAATATACAGTGCCCTCCAAAATTACTCATATGCTTCATGAAGATGAACCAACAGACGTTAAAAAATAAGTAATACAAGTACTGAGCTATAACTTATTCTCAGTAATAATGTACTTTACTAATGATTCTCCAATTATACATGTATTTCCTCCCAAAATAAATGTTTAAAATCTTCACTTCCCCGTTTTCAGTACTTTATGTTCACTGCTTGACAATTAACCATGGCAGAGCACTGCTTTGTACTGGTTAACACTGTAGAGTACTGTATGGGCCACTAGAACAGCCATTGTTAACAGGTGGACCTCATAGTTGTGACTATAGAAGTGCAGAAGCCTCTTTGTATTTAATGTCAGATAGACCCATGGCCCAGTGCTGGGAAGCTGTAATACTAATGCTAGACAGTTTATCATATGCTCCTCACTCATGTGAAATGACTACCACTAGGTGTGCCAAACGACATCTTCCCCATGGTGATCACCGCCGCGACACAGGAGCTCTTTGAATGCCGCGCCGACGAGGACGTCACCAAGGACAACCCCTTCAAATTCCTCAAAAAGGAGGACATCAAGCAGGACATGAAGAAGAGGGCCGCGGTGTCCGATTTCCACCCCGTCAAGCAGGTGGTGCTGGTGAGTCATTTCTCCTCCCTGTTTCAGAACACTTCCACAACATTCTGAAGCTGCAATGTACATCCATAGAGTTTAGCGTTTCAGCCACAGGAAAGACGGGCCTGCAGCCTTACTGATCCCGCTCAGAGTGCTTCAGCTCAATTCATATCCCTCCTCTTATTGTCTGACTGGGAAAGACCTGTTTAAACATCAGGAGAATCGTCCTGTGATAACACGGACGATAACGCGGATAGTCTACGCTGTCTGATTCTCTAACCTAATGAGTATAAACTTTTATTGCTTTATAAAGTTATAGCTTTATTGCTCTGTGTTCTGTTGTATGTATGCAATACCGCAACCACTGCAAAATGAAAGTTGATTATCCCTTTCTGTTTTTTTGAATCTAACATTGAATTTCTTTTGTATTGACTGCAGAACTATCCAGCTGATGAACTCTTACTGGTCTTTGACAGAGATTTCACCTACGGGCAGAGCTTCTATCTTGTTTTAACGGAAGAAGCCAAAGAAAGAGTCCTTAATGTAAGGCGATTCGTTATCTTCAAAGCATTCTTGTTTATGGAAAGGATTCGCTGCTGTCAAAATTATTTATAGTGGAGTTAAAATTACTCCTCTATTTTTGTTTTCCCTGTAAATATGCACATATGTGTTCTGTAAATATTGTGATATTTAATATTCACAACATTATTCACTTAACTGAATACAGATGATATTTTCTGTGATAAAATTGGTATGTTGGACAGTATATAAAGGAAAAACAAAGCAGTGTCCCAGTTCTCACTGTTGAATCTCAGGGTCCCCCCATTGGCCAACTGTAATGTGGTAGTATCATAAAATATAAATGTGAAATAACGGCAAAGATTGTATTGTAAACAATAAAATGTAATCCTTTATTACTGTGATCATTTAGAGTTGTGAATGGGGATCATGCTGCACAAATTACATGTTTTAAAATGTTGCTTTTTGCTCCAGCTTCCCCATCTGTCCCATTTGCACTTGATTTGGTTTTACCATGTGTTTTTGGCTTCAGATCGCCACAGGGTGGGATGTTGCCAAACAGCAATCATGTTTAAAAATAGAACTTTTGAAGTGAAACATCTGATAGTAATTTGGTTCGGGACATTGAGTTGTCTGTCAGCAGTTTGTGCTCTTGTTACGGAAAGATGCTTAAACGTCTGAAGGTTGTTTGCAGCCTCCAGTATCAGTAGATGAGCAGGCCCTGGAGGACGAGTTGCTAGATTCCTTCATATGCAAGACGCCGGAACCCAAGCCATGGGTATCCCTGGGCAGCGAGCAGGAGATCGAGGAGGAGTCTGTAGTGGACACCAGATCAAGGGTAAAAACATCTCCAGTATATCCACCTAATATATCCTTCTGGATCAGTGACGTACTTGCAAATAAATTTCCCTCTGGAGGCTCTTAATAAGGGACATTTGAACATAATGTGAAGCCTTGTTGAAAATGACATTATTTGCATTTTATAACAATTGTGGGTATAAATCAAAGCAAGTTTTGTCCTTTTTTTGTTTTAGAATTATTGTCCCACAAAGTATTTTGTCCACATCTGATGCTAGTAATGTTTCAAAGACCATTTTAGATGGAAAACCATACATAACGATACTAACTAAATTCGGCAGCTTTTGCCTTCAAATGTCAAAATCTTTTTGGAAATATCTGTTCTTCTGGAATGAACTTGTCGTCCAAATACCCTTCAAATAATATTTAGATAATCAGCTGTTTCGGTTTCTGTCCAACGTGGTTCCAGTTACCTTTCAGCTGTGTGAGCAGAGGGTTTCAGTGCCCTTCTGTGTCCCATTCAGTTAAAATACAAGATCTCCAGAGTGCGCAGGGAATTCGGAGCTCCTGTCGTGTTCTCAGATCGCAACGCCTCAGAGACCCCGCACGGGCACATGGAATGCATGCCCTACCAAGACAAAAACTTCAGCATTCAGATGCTGGAGAGAAGCACTGGGATACAGGCTGTTCCCAGCCTCAAGAGTTCCAGCACTCAGACTGCATGGTGAATATTCTAAGCTACAAATTCTGATTTATTTAACCTAATAATGTACAGTGTGTTCAAAGCATATACATAATATTAAAGTATGTACTGGAATGTCTTAGAGGGCATATTAGAATTGTCGCTTGCTACTCTCCTGTGATGAAATAATTGTGTATTGTTATTCCAGGCCTCTCATTTATTTTAATTAAGGGAAATTATAAACTGAACATACTATGTCTTAATACATTAAAATTCAAATTCAAAACGGAAGTATTGTTTGATAGAGCCATATACCCTGTAATTTGAGAGCAGATTTGTCATTTTAAATGAAATTATAACAACTGTGTCTTTTAGGAAATATCCAAGGAATATGTATACACAGTATGAACCCAGAGAGTTCACAGCAGAAGAAAAAGAAAATTGCATGAATTCTGAAAACCTTAAGAATTTTGTCAATTTGGTTGCCTCAAGGTAATACTTATTTCTGGTTGACATATTATGACTTGTTGGCAAATATTGGGTAACATGCATGTTTCAGGAACTATGCTTGCAAGCAGATTCATTTTCGTTACTAACTGAACTGTAACCTCCATGAAGTATATTAATCATTCTGTGAACCTTAGTAAGGTATGCATTACAAAGCACACTGCAAAACCCTTTCCTTAAACAGCTTCATAATCATCAATATCATTACTATGCAGTGGTGTCATTTCTGTTGCAGAAGACAGGTTCAAATGAAATATAAGCCTGTATTTGTTCAAATGTTATACACTGCCTGTTTTGTACACTGGTGAACCTGTTGGTTGTTTGGACATGGCCTTGTTTCCACTGGACAGATTTGAGATCGCACTCCAGCAGAATGAGATCATGGACGTGTTCTTCGATGACTGGCGGGCACTCACCGAAGAGGATGTCATTTTTGGGGGGAAAACTGACACCCACTTAAAGGAATATCAGTCCTTCACAGATCTGAAGTTCAGCAAGGAGAAGACCGTCAGCTACATGAACTGGCACCCCACCATCAGCGGTAAGACAGCACCCCATCACCTTCAGTGCACTACAGGCCCTGGGGCATTGGTGTGACCTGTGAATCATGGTTATCATTCAGCACTATTGGGTCCTACTGCTTAGGGGCAATTAAATCGTTAAGGATTACCTGGAACAAAGAATTGAAAATGAAAGGGACTCAGGTACACAAGTTTGGCCTGTTTGGTTAAGGAAAAGCATTTGGTTCAAGAAGGCTGCAGGTTTGAATCCTAGTTTAGGCACTGGCTGCAGAAGCCTTGAGTAATGTAGCTGTCCTGACTTAAACTGCTTCAGTGAACTGTTTTGTACTGTTGTTGGTTAGTACATTCACAGTGTTCCTACTTCACTGCGAACAACTACATGATAAACATGTAATATAAATGCAATCAAGTTAGCCAGACGATTTATATTGTTTTATGGTTCTTTTAAACAGTCTATTTGAGAACTGTAGAGTCTGTGGTGTGGGAGTCAAGCTATTGCAACACTTGACTCCTCAATTGGAATGGGAATGGGGATAACCACAGAATTCAAAAATTGGAGCGGAGTTGACAGGGCGAAGTCTTCGATCTTATGGTTTGGTCTCTGTGATGTGGTTATGACAGGGGTGATCGCAGTAGCACTAACAGAGAGGCTGTCCTTTGAAGAGAGGATCAATGACTCAACTAAGCTGCTTCTAAACCCTTCTCTCATTCTCTTCTGGAACTTCTCTGATCCCCTTAACCCCCAGGTATGCTGAAATCTCCTCTTTCATTTTCCTCCACTCTTTAAATCCACACTGACAGGTTACAACTAATTTTTTCAGTCTCAACTTTGTCTGTTTGAGAGTCTTTAAAAATAAAGATGAAGTCTGAAGAGTCCATGTAGAACGGCCATTACTTAAAAGCACATCACTGGTTTTGCAGAATGCAATAACTTAATATTGACTTTTGATTAGATTTGAATGTAATACAACAGGATCATTGATGCGTGAACTTTGCAGGGATGCAGTAAATTACAGAACAAATATCCAAATTAAATTAACTACCATGAAACACAAGAAACCAGTTGACGCAGAAAAGATTGAAAACAGGTAATAGTAAGCACTGCTTTGTCACGCAGCGATCTGATGGCTTTGTCTCCCGCAGTTGGTGCTGGAGTGCCCGGACGATGTCCACTCCTTTCAGTTCTGCCCTTCCGATCCCGACATAATCGTCGGCGGCTGCATGAATGGACAGGTGTTGACTCTCCTTTTCAGTGCCCTTCTGACTTTCACCAGACGGACGCTTTTTCTTATGAAGCGGTGTTATGTAACCTCCCCAAGAATGTGGTTCCCTTCAGTCTCAGGCGTGCTAGGATGAACACATTTTCTTTTCAAGGTCTTTTTTCGCGTGTGTGTGTGTGTGTGTGTGTAAAGTTAATGCCAGAATGCCACCGAAGCAGAACAGTGAAATGCTCTTCGTGTAAAATGGAGGGAGCGCGAGGTTTTGATGAGTAATGGCAACAGGGCCTTTGAAATGGAGTCGGCCGTCTGAAATAGTCATTGTGTTGTGGTCCCAGGTTGCCCTGTGGGACATATCGGCCTACGCAGAACGACTGCAAACCGCACGCACTGGAGGGGCAGGCAGCGCCTCTGCAAACACGAATACTTTAGTGAGTATAGCTGCCAGGAACTGAAATCATTTTTTAAAAGAAAATCTATTGACTGTGGCTGTTCTTGTTGTTGTTCATCTTTTTCCCCTCCTCACAGAATACAAGGGGTAAATGTAAATAAATGTTTTATAATAATTTGGTTGTCGTATATTGTTGCGATTTGAGGAAACTGAGACAGTAGCTTGTAATTAATTTTTTAAAATCCTCATCTTTTAATTACTGCATTTGAGGCCTCTTTCTACTGGTAAGACAACCTGCAGAAACCTAGCTGTCACTGTTTATTCCCTGAAGTTTACATAAGACTTAGCAGCATGCTGCTCTCTTGCTGTTATGCAGCTAGGATCTTGTCATAGTACACTATCATGTTTTCACCGTAGATAATTTGTTTGTGTATACAAGATCAGCACCACGTTTGTGTCAAACTCCCTTCAATTTAATATTAAATGCATTACACTGTGGATTTTATCAGTACAGTTTGTATTTTATATCATATTCGGGGCACCATGATCATTGTATGTGTCCAAGATTTTACAGGTGATGGTCGGACAAAGTCTGACGTCAGGTTCCCAAGCAACGCTGCCTTTGAATCCAGACCACCTGTGAAACAAGGCTGATGCGACAGACAGATTAGACCGTTAAAAATAGTTTGCCATTACCACCTATAGAACACAGTACAACAACTTAAGGTTCTGTTTTTATAGCTGGTTCAGTGTGTGAATAGTAGAGATGTAGAATAGCTGTTATATCAGGTTATATCATTTAATCTCACCTGGACTTTAATAATGCGGCAAAAACAAGCCACATTGTTTATATTTACATGCTAAATATTTCATATTGCTACACTGGGTAGTTTAGCAAGAATATGCTTATAAATTCGGACTCCCATCTCTGGGTTTTTTGCTGCCAAATTACTAACACTTCGTAAGTAGTAGGTACTGTATGTGCTGCCATTCTTATCAGAGATATACTGTATATTATGCCCTGGAACCATCCGATTCGATACTGCTGTCAAGCTAGCCAAAGTAATCCTGCTGGTTTTCAGCCCTGTCCCCATAGACAAGTTATTGATGTTTTGAGAGGAAGAAAGCATTAGCTGGTCTGTAATTGAAAACCCACTTGTTCACGTTTGAAATATTAATACAAATTAGATTTTATATTATTGTACTCTTCAGACATTCACAGTTCGATTCAATGAATGCTTGAATAAGGCCTTATTGAAATCAGAAAAAAAGACAACAAAGCATGTACAAATAGATACATTAAAATGGCTTGCAGCTTACTTATTACCACACAAATTAATTGAAATCTAAAGAAGAATTTAAGCCATGTTATTGAAGCAGTTTGAGTTTGAATGCATAACTAATGTTTCCTGCAATCTCTGTGTATTTGACTTTACAGCCAGGCTTTGAAGATAAACAAGCAAATGAAACTCCTGTAATGCGCTACTGTGCTGTTTCAGGCATAGAGAATAGCCACAAAGCACCAATTACTGATGTACAATGGCTGCCAGACTACTTTGAGGTACGAAAAGCCTGGACACTAGGAGCCAAAGGTGTATGAAGAAACCAGTGCATGTGTATCTGGTTCAAGATTTCTGTATTCATATTTGTGTTTGCATGTTTAATATAAGTGTTTGAGGTTGCAGGTTTTCATAAATTAAAATGAAATTAAGCCTAGACATAAAAATCATGCAGATGTCAGGACTGGTTTCAGTGTAAATGAAATATTCTATAGGGTCCATTTAGCTGTCCACTGTGATAGCTCTCCGATGTAATGCAGACACAGGCTACCAGGAATTTAAAATATGACATGTTTAATGCTTCATGTCCACTTTACACGCAAATATTTACACAAATGAGTTAAAAGGGTAAACCCATCGCCTTAGTGATTTCACTCTCATTTTTAAATGGAAGTGCTGCTGGATTTATGGAGCTAATTAGACTAAAACCACTTCAGACTTGGACAGGACTCTTAGCTCGATTAACAGATAACTAAAATGGCTCACGGAAAGCTTTGCTTTCAGGGTCAAAGGTGAAATTCATAATAGGCTTTTAAAATATTGTGATGGGCAGGTCTGGATCTGGGGGCTGTAAATATGAGCCTCCTACCAGAGAGGTCAGAGAGGGTTGTGGAGTTCACACTAGAGAAAGGCCTCCTTTATGTCAGCTGACAGTCATTTGGTTAACAACAGCAAACGGTGATGAAGGGGACCTTGGGGAGTGAACATAACCTCACAGACACAAAACACTATATGGAATAGTTTCATCAATTTTGAAAGAATAGAACATATGGTGAACATGAATTCCCAATAAAATATAATTATCCCCAGTTAGCCAACTTTCCTTTGTGATCAGCATAGTAGCACTGAACGCCTTTTCCCTAGACCCAATGAAAATGATGGCAGGTGTAAATGGAGAGCAGCAGCTCTATATTGTTTGGAGGCCTAGCGGAAACTAAAAGGACAATAAAACTAATGATGCATTATTTGCTAGCTGAGTTTGGTAGTTATCAGGCAGCTAGTTAACTAACCAGTTATGACTAGCTTTGATTCGGATAACTAGGTACAATTTTTCTTTTTTTTTTAAGTTGGTACAAAGTTTTTTTTAATTTTTTTAAGTTGCTTCTGTTAAAACAGACAGGGAAACTTTAGGCTCTGTGGTACGACATTAAAATCAGGTGCACTAGTTAAAAAGCTTCCAACACAAGACTTATTCACCTTTAAAGTAGCGTTTGACCATTTTATGGTGATGTAGGGATGGGTCAGTGTAAAATACTCTCATTTTCATTTTCACTGTGTCTTCACTGTAAAATAAAATGTTCTTTTATAGAGTGTGCATATTCATCTTGTGTTTTGTTGTCTTTTATGTAGTCTAATCTTATGAATTCTAATTACAATATTCTCCTTTGTTTAGGTCTCCAGAACAGGGATACCTTTAGAAAACAAGAATCTGATGTGTGTACAGATTCTTACTTGTGCCCCTGACTGGTATGAAGCCTACTTTTCAAGTGTTGTTCAGGCTAAAGTGAACACTATTCAATGCTTCTGAATATTTTTTTTGTCAACAAAACGTGACGTGTTTTTTTGTTTCTGGTCATGTCTGTGTGTGTGTGTGTCGGTTAGCTGTGTGATGTTCTGGGATATCCGAGCTCCAAGGGCGGCCACGCAGTCCGTCACCGACAAGAAGCAGAAAGAAGAGATCCCGCTGGAGAATCCGCACGGCGTTCCCAACACGTTCAAGCACTTGGACCTGTCCTGGAAGCCTCTGTTCCGGGTACAGCAGCCAATAATCTCTGCCTGCCTCAAAAACGATTTCCCTAAGGCCTCCTCGGCTCAGACGGTGTTACCCGTGAGCACCGGCCCGCGCCTGAGACGTTCGTGCCTGGCCTGTGTCATTAGCTGACTCTGACCGTGAGTCTGCGGCGGCAGGCCACAATTGACCTTGTCCTTCCAGAGGTGGGGCGGGTGTGGATCAGCCAGGGATTCTTAGGTTACTGCCACATTAGATCCTTCCATCAGTGCGCCAGTTTCCCCCGCAGGCTACAAATTGTCCTCGGGCTCTTCTCTGATTACAACCAGTTCTTTCTTGTATTACTGTGTGGAAAATAGTCACTAGCTCACACGCAAATGCATTGGACGGGTGCTTCTTTTGCAACTACAATGCTCCTGGTGCATTGGCTCGGGTGGTTAAAAAGGTGGTTAAAAATCTTTTGCTGAGTACAACCCATAAACGGCTCTGAATACAGCATGGAGTAATAGCAAGTTGCTCTCATACAGTTTTAGGTAGAGCTCTGATAATCTATTTGTTTAATTGAATAAATTCTCACAATCTGGCAATAAAGACCAATAATCTTCAACAGGTCAATCTGCCGAAGATAGACTCCAGCGGTGATTATAGCCCTCTGAAATTCAGTATGATGGACTCCAGCGAGAACCAGCCGGGCGGCGGCATCGGTGAGCATTCTTCCGTCCCTCCGTCAGAGAAAGAGTCGCCGGGGCAACGCCGAGGCCGGAGGGCAGGGATGGGCGTCCAGCGAGCGCGCGATCCCCAGATTGAGTGCGTGATAGCGCTGACCCCAGGCCGCGCGGCCTCTGGCCGGGGAGGGAGGTTGGCAGCGGCTGAGAGAGAGAGAGCTCAATCTGCCCTCTGTCTGGGACCCTACTGTGGATCAGTGAGCGCCGTGATCAGCAGGGCATGGCTGGCTCTCCTCTCCGGTTTCATGCAGTTTTTTATTAAGCAGAAGCTCAGACAGGGTGGCCTTGGTTTAGGGTATTGTCAATTGTCAGCTGACTAATTTGGACCCTTGGGCCAAATGATGTTCACGTTTATCACTTTGGTAAGAAGTCCGCTTTTTTTGAAGAGCTTTATTTTGTCATTAATATGCCTTTGATGAAGTGATGTTATTGATACGCTGTGGAATAAATCCAAGCAGATATTAGTGGTCAGTTTGAAGGATGTTTTTTTTTTTTGCCATATTAATTTATATGTGCTTATCAGCTCCCGTGTTTCCCCTGATAGATGAGTGTTCATGGAGAGGTCACAGCATAAGATAGGCTTTTTAGATGTAGGAATTGCTAAGCAGTACTAGTGTGATTAAACAGAGCGAGCAATAGACCTGTGTCATTCTTGACAGTGGGTCTTTTTGGAACAAAAGTCATCAATTCCTTGCAACATTACTGAGTAACACCAATCACGTTTAGAGAATTGCTGCTCCACAGATAAATTCAACTGGAATTTGTGACAGTGAATGATTACGGATATACTTAAATGAGTGTATTCAACACAAGGACACAAGATCACCAATCGCAGTGCACAAATATGTGATCACCACTTACACTGTAGTAAAACCTTTACGTTTTACTTTTTGCAGATAAATCTAATCAGAATGTAGGGAACTCTGAAGGAAAGGTTGAGTATGAACGGCTGAGAGTTCCTTCGGCCAAACAACTGAAAGTACTAGAGGATATCAGCACCAAGTTATATATTGGAATGGAGGTGAGTATAGTGGAATAGTATAAATTGAGCATCCAAACGAAAAGCTATCTTTGCATAAATGGATTTTGATTGACATTTCACCTAATCTCATACTGTATGTCCAAGCCATCTCTGAACCTTGGGAGAGCACAATATGTAGTGCCAATTACAGATATTAAGCTTGCTAGAGTCACATGATTGCACATAGCATTGCCCACAGAAGGATGGTGCCAGTCAGCAGGGTTTTCCCTGTTCTGTACAGCGACTTCTCTGGCCGAGCACGCAGCTGCAGTCTACCTGCAACAAAGCCGTGCCTGCCAGCCACAGATTGCTGACAGAACGCACTTGAGAGGAACAAGAATGCTTGTCTGTGCTCTCTTGAATTGACAGGATGTTGCAGTGATGAGGCCTATAAGTACTGTTGGTCTTTTAGCATTGCACATTCCGCTATGGGAGAAAAGTAAACACCAAGAATTGAAATACGGAAATTGATCAATAATTAGTTAAATCAATTTCAACGTGATGTAATTAAAATGCATGTAATATCTAATCAAAGCCATTTTCCTAAAGACTTTATTGAAGTGTTTTTAATCTGTTTTAACATCAGGATGGAGAACTGATATATACAGATTGGAAAATGGAAAAGGATAATGACTCCGGAAGACTGTTCAGTAAGTAAATTGCATTGGATGTTAACATTAAACTGTAGAATACTACTTTGTGTTGTGCAACTAATTTATTCTGCTAGAGGGCCCATTTAAGATACTGCCAGAGGATAATCAGTTTATTGGATTTTACTTTGCATTTACACTGCCCAAATAAGACTGATTCTCAAGGGTATTACATTGTTAGTGCAGATGATCTAGTCCAGTCTGCAAATGGGCCTAACAGTCTCGATTAATTAGTTTCATTTCAAACTCACTCTTAGCCTTTAGGTTGATTGATCTTTGGTATTTATATTCAGTGATTCCATTTATGCTCTCATCGTGAGGACATAAGTACTCTATAAACACAAGAATGTTTTCCATGGAATATAGACTCGTTCCCCTCCAGCATCATTATCCGGATACCGGAGTTCTGGCACATAGACTTTGGCTTAATATTTAAACAGATCATTACCGGCACAAGGCACCCGCTTCGCTCGCACTCATTTTCCTGGAAACACTTCTGCTGCGTTGGCGGCATTGTGCTCGGTTGGACGAGGCTCAGCGCCCCAGATCTTCCCGAGCACGCAGCTGTCCCGTATTTCACACCTCTTTCCTGTCTCAGGTGCCAAGCCCTCTCGCTGCTTCATTGTACACGATGGCCCAGTGAACACTGTGCTGAGGTCACCTTTTTTCAAAGACATAATCCTGACCGTGGGAGGCTGGACTCTGGCCATCTGGAAGGAGGGGGTCATGGTAAATTAACCTACAATAGACTTCTACAGGACCTGTCAAACTCCGATCAGCTCTGTTTTAAGGAAGCTGCTTTTTGCAGACAGTTGGTGAGCAAGTTTTAAATAGGGCCGAGGAGGCACTGGCATGTTTTGGCAGCACAGGCCAATTTGACACATGTGGACTTAAAGTAGCAGCGTCATTTGAGCAGAATAATATATTGGTTTTTCGAGCAGTATTAAGAAAAGGTTAAGATTAGTATCCTTGGCGTTCCCTTATGAAACCCCTCAGGGGGAACATTGTTCTTCCCAGTATTGTTCCATCTGTCTACAAATGCATATAAAACAAAAGCTAGTATTTTGTTTCAAGTTTAAGGGCATCTCTGCCCGCAAAGCATCCACTTGTGCAAATGCAATGCATGTTGTTTGGTGGACTATAAGCCTAATGTGCATTGATTTTAAATAATGATTGGGCATTGATTGAACATGTGGCATCCCATGGCAACATAAACAAGGAGCGATCTTCCTCCTTGTTTATACAATAATGCTCCAATTTGACCTAGTTTAGCACAATAGTGGAAGGTGACTTTTTGCCATTATGGGTTCATAAACTTTTTTATTTTTCTTGTGTTCTAAATACAGGGCTGAGAGGCCAATAAATATTGTATGTTTGATTTAGTGTTCTAAAAGGCCATTCTGTCCTTATTTAGTGTGGAAAATGTGACTGAGAAGAGTAAATCTTTGCGAACACAAGTAGAAACAAACTTAAGACATTGAATTTTGAGTGACAAAACAGTCGGATACCTTTTAACATTTTAAATGAATGCAATTTAAATTGTCTTGGGAAGCCAGAAATATACCTGCTAAAGTAGTCCTCAGACTCTTGTGTTGACCTTTATGCAGTGCTTGATCACCTTTTTTCCCCCTATATAGTAAAGCTTATTTGAAGCCTCTTTGGTTCATCCCAGTCTTGCTGATTTCATTTCAGCAAGGACCCCTCATTCAGGTGTCCTGTGCAGCGAAGAGAGGCACTGTGGGACACTGGTCCCTGTCCAGACCGGGAGTGTTCTTCATTGGGAAAGAGGATGGAAACATCGAGGTGTGGGACCTCTTGGAGAAGACCCACGAGCCGATACAGACCCAGAACATCAGCACCACCCGTATCACCAGCATCAAGCCCTGGATAGTATCCTGTGTGTCACTTCATTTGGGGTCCCAATGGTTGATCATGATTATTAAAAGAGTTTTTGGCACATGGCACATGCTGAAACATGAACACTGAAACATCTTTAAATGCTCTTACTCGATAGTAAAATGAGCTCATCTTGCGTACAAGCACTACTTGATATCTGTGGGGTTTTTCTTCCAGCTAAACAGCACCTTTTGGCTGTTTCTGATCATTTTGGCACGGTCCATATTCTAGAGATTCCATGGGCACTTCGCAGTCCTCAGAGCAAAGAGGTCAGTCATTTTTTTTCTGTCAATGAAGGCTCCGTCATGCATAACCTCCAACAAACAACTTTATAGTTAAAAGCTAGACCATCTGTAGTTTGATTATTTATGGCGGTTCCTTGCATGCATATCAAGATATCTCCTAGATATCGCCTTCCTCTGTGATTATTGTTCAAATGGAATTGCATCCTCAATGTCAACCTGGGTCTAGAAGCCTCAGCTTGCTAAAGTGGTATTTAATTGTTTGCAATCAATTAAAGGCTGTGTTATAGATCCAAACATTGCATGGGCTTGCTGACCATGTGGATTTATCAATCAGCTGTACTGCTGTTCATTATTGACTTGGCAATTTTATGATCAATCTTACCTGGTCCTGGTTGTATCACTAACATTGAACATTTTTTGATGGTCTAACAGAAGCTCAATGTGGGCAGATACTTTGAGAGGGAGGTGGAGAGGCTGATTTACATTGAGAAGCAGCTGGAGATGAGAGCAAAAGAGAAGAGGGAGATGGACGCTGAGGAGCTAAGGAAGAAAATGGTAAACAATAAAAAGGAAAAACATGGTGCTCAGTCACTAGGTTCTTTGTCTTCGTGTTCTCACCATGTCTTAACTCTGCTATAAGTACATTGATTTTATTGCTGGTCTGAATGTGCTAATGAGCGTCTCAACAATATTTACATGCAAGTAAAATATCGCTAACTAAATTCCTGTTTACAATTTACTGAAAAATAAAACAAACACAGCTGATTACCATTTGTAGAGCTGTGTGTATTCCTGAGATTCCCTAGAATGGCTGGTTGGTTGAAATTGAAATTTTAAAATCAAAAAACAAACATCATCAAGCTTTTTCGTCAGTTCAACAATAACTAAAACATTAAGATGACTACTGTTGGTTGCAATCAGTCCAGGCTTGATGCCTTGGAAACAGCGTATTTGCTGTGTTTTGAAAAACTACAGTCATCCTGAAAGCAATCACACTGTCTTTTAGATAATTGAGGTGGAGGGGGTTGGGGGAGTGTGTTTCATTAGAGTTCATTTGGATTGTTTTCCTCTCTCAGGAGTCGGTCGTGCCAGAGATGCTGGTGGAACAGATCGAGGAGAAAGCCCAGAAGGAGTATCAAGATTACCTGGCCCTGGAGAAGGTTATACTGAAGGACATGGGTTTACTCTCTGAGGAAGACAAGTCCTCTGCTGAAATCTAATATCTGTACTCTAAACGCCTGCAATACCCCCCCCCCCCCCCCCTCCACTTAGTTTGATACAGCTTAACTTATAAATCCATTATTTCATATTATTTCAGTTTAAACTGTTTATACACAAAACACTAGAGTACGACAACTGAACTGTGGACAAATACAACTTGAGTTTCTTTTAGTCGATGTAAAAGGCTAAATGTTCATACTGCTTTATAAAATATGTATTTCACTAAAAATCAACTGCAACCATGACATTTTTTTTGAGAATGGCCATTCTAAAATGGCATTTTTAGTAATCCATTTTTGGTAAACTTCACATTTAGGCTTTAGAATATGAAAGTGAAAATCACTTTCATATCTCCAATCTCTTTTCAAGGTGAGGTCACATTGAAATCCATCCACGGCTCGTTCCCTTTCTGTTTCCTTCAAATACTTTACAGAGTCATATTATAGCATACAGTTTGAATTTATGGCGGTATGACCTTGGTCTAAGTATGTGCATGAAAAAACAAAACAAAGGATGGATTACATCCAGGCGTTTTATTGATTAATGTCATTGATCCAAACTGCAGTAGCTCTTAGTGAATTTGCATTGTACTAGCTTTGAGCTAAGAGAGAAGTACAAGGCTAACTGTAAAAAAAAGTAATGGAAGCAGATTGTAGACTATTAGATATTTCTGGGATAAGAATTTCATTAATTTAATTAAAAAAAGCTATTGTCAGAGGGATGAAAATGTGAATTTGCTAATTTAACTCACATAGGTTATAAGTTCATAAGTTCAAATTCACTGAGATAGCTACATCAATTGTCATACTGATTTGCAATAAACTTTTCTAGACAAATATGTTGCATACAAAAAGGTCCACTTCCAACTAGGTTATGTTTCTTTAGCATTTTAGCTCCTGCCTTTTCCTTGAATGTGATAATGACTTCTGCCCAGTCAAGGAGGCCTATTTCAGGTCAAGAGCCTGTTTTAAAAAAAAAAGAAGAATAAAAAAAAAAAAAGCCAGAGGGTTGACTAGTGACAGCCGGTGGTTAATATTAAAGAGGGGGGAGGGCCTGTGCATTATGCAGAAGGCAGCTGCCTGTTGCCAGGTTTTTTGCTCTCTGGGTCAGATGCCGCGTAAAGGAGAGCGGGGCGCCGAGCGGAAATGAAATGCAGCCGAGGCCTGGGCAGATTGAACACTACATGGGTGACCTCACTCTTTCCGTGACTTCGCGGGCCCCGTCAGAGGGGGTCAGAGACCGCGCCGAGGCAGACGTCCATATGGCCCCAGGCAACTGCCGGAAAGAGACAAAAGACGCACACGGGACTCCGCAGGGACCCCTCCGAACCGTCGGCCTTTCTGGAGCCGCTTTGACTGGGAACCCTTCCACGCACAGCCGTGCGCCTTTTCCTGGTCTCTGGCAGTTTAAAAGCCACAAGTGGGAAAACTTAAAGAGTTTTACCTCGGAGTGCCTTAGCATGTGACCAAAGCATGCACAGTGATGCAATTCTGGTCCTATTAAATGTGGTTTATTATTCATTTAGTTACATTCTCTCGTATGCAACCAATAATCCTCTGTGATTTCCCTCCAAAATATAAAGGGATCTTTCATTTTTTTTGGATGGGAGGAGGGGGTGGGGGTGGGGGGGGTTGTTGTGAAGCTGCATTCCTGTTTTATTACCCTCTTTAAAGGATTCCCCCATCCTGGGAAACAATGTGAGCAGGTGCTGGGCAGGACGGGTGTAAATCAGCCTGTCGAATTAAGCTATTCCATGGGCATTGTGCTGTGTTTTTTTTCTCTCTGGGGGAGTGTGTGTCTGTGTGTGTGTCTCAGTGCATGTCGGGGGAGTGTGTGTAAATCTTCCTGCTACAGAACACTTGCATTTCACACATGTTCATCGAAGTCCAGCTGCACAGCAACGCAATATTGACCCTTGCAACTTTTCAGCATGATTGATGGGTGATGCGATTATCTATTTGTTAGTTTGGCCATAGAAAATGTCATTGGTTCATGTTTTAAGGCACGTAACAGCCCAGCCAGTAAACTTCAAAAACTTTTTTTTTGCTGATGTGTAAAAGGTTGTAAAATGCTTTTAAAGGATAGCTTACAGACAAAAACTAATGCAACAAATTAATTTGTTCAACTCGCATGCGTAGTGAAGACAGAATGGCTTAAAATATTTCATGGAGGCATTCCAAATTTGACATACGTATAGAAACAGACATGCATTTCTTTGTGCATGTCCTATAGAGGAAAACTGTGACTCATTGTTTGCTGAAATTACCCAGGATATTGTCAACAAGGTGAGTGCTGAAATTGTTCTCATAAATTATTGTTAGAAAGCTTATGTGAATAGACAGTCCATCAAAAAATATATTACCTGATTATTCTTTAAAAAAGACATTTAATATTATTTTCGGTTGGACTCAAAGTATAGGCATAAAAACTGATATTTATGTTTATAATTATGAATAAACTAAATTATTTTGTTCATATGTACAGAGTTACTTTAATTGCATTTTCTTGCTGTAGACCACAACCCCCAAATGTCCATTAGCAACTATTATAAAGCTGGCAGGTTTTCAGAAACTTCTGTAAATGTCTAAAATATCCTACATTGCACATTCAACCTGTCTGGGCCAATCAAAAACACTAAAACTGAAACATCAAAAAAAAAAAAAAACTAGGAAGCGAACTATCCTTCAAGTAAGCAGAATAATGTAAATACACCAAACTGTACAGCATGTTACCGTGTAGGTACAATTGGTATTTGTTCACATATGACTGGGGGCTCATATAATTTATCAGGCTTTTGCAAGCGGTTTGGTTTGTAAGCAGAACCTTGAAATGGCGTTTAACTTTGCACTGTATTGGTATGAACTAATATTTAATCATACTGGAGTTAAAAGTGAAACATGGATGTACAATCATCACAATCTCAAGCTATCTTTATTTTTAGAATGATCTTAAACCCTCTTCCCCTTCCTGTCCTACTTTCCACATTTGGGAGGTGCTGGCATGTCTGATGTCATTTAAACTGCCCCCAGCTCTGCAGAGAAACAAGGCGGCCATAGCATCTCACTTTCACTCCAAAGACACGCGTAACCTGAGTTTCAAACGTTACTGAAGAAGAGACACCAGATCCATGTGACCACTTCGGAGCAGACCGGCGATATCACGCCTAAAAAAACACCATGGCATGACATCATAACCTCCTCGAAAAATCATTAGCAATGCTTCTACATTTCATCTGTTTCCAATATGTTGGGTGATGATGACAATGGCTTGCCTACAATGTATTTTCTTTGTATTACCGAGGTGCAATGCCTTCTTTAGCAATTTATGTATCCTTTCATTTATATAACAACTAATATATATATATATATATATATATATATATATTTACATATTCCTGACTTCTTTACAATGTGAAGCAATTGTCTTTTTCCCTGGTCGCAAGTTTTTGAGTGCAATACTCAAGCAGGATTAGCCTTATTACAATGAAATACACAGGGTCTGAGTGACAGTGGAAGGGAATTAATCCCAAAGGTCGGGTCCCGAAGGACTGCGGCACAGCATACCGTGGACCGCAGTGCGTGAGGCCCCTGCCCACGGATCTAAGCACCGCTCTCCCTCCGTTCCTGGATGCTGTCACCAACTGTGTCTGTCAGTGTTTCATCGGAGGCTCAGCCACGCAGGCCTTAGATGAGTTGCCAAGTAGAAACCAGGTTCAGAGAGAAGAAAGAAGAAAAACTTCAAAAGCGAATGGCCTTCCTCCCCTCTCCCCCACCCCCCTTGCCTTTATTAGTACACTTGCTACTGAAGGACACTCCAGAACTGGAATGTCCTTCCTGAGCAGCTTAAAGCTCCCAGGAGCTTATTCTGCCCAATATCCAGTACAATATAACATCCAAACAGATGGGGGATGGGGGGCACATGAACATAATCATGATGTTATGGAAGCAATTCATTCATCTTTTTTGATATGGCCTACATACACGTTCTCCGAAAACATCTTCAAAGCAGAAAACAAAGCTTTCTCTGAGCTCCAAGTATTAGCATTCCCAGGTCTGTTTGTGTGAATGTGAGGGGGTCAAATTTCTTGAGAGATTATCTCTCCCTATGGCAGACAGTCATCCCTACTGTCTCCCACTGTCCAGCCACAACCAACTGCCGCCGTGCGGAGTCCGGTTTCACACACACGCAGGTGGCTGTCAAGAATGTTTATAGAAGTGCCCAAAGCACTCTGAAATTAAATTAGAGCAGGGGTTCAGCACAGTTCACGGGAGGAGACTGCCTGATATTTAATAACAGTATGAATTCACATAACAGCCAGAAGGTTTTTTTTTTTTCTTTAAATATCCATCTGCTTACGTCACCCACCAAAAAGTGCCTTTACGAAGCGCGCAAACAGAATAATTAAACGGTGTAATGGCTGCACATAACATCCAAAAGAGGACATTTTCTTTTCATGGCAATCAACCATACATAAATTAAGAAATCTTCCAAACATGCAGAAGTTACCTGTAATTAATCGTGGCGGTGGGAACATTTTTTTCCCAGCTGTGTGGAACAAATCAGACCGCATATGTTCTGTGAAAGACAAGTAAATTTTTTTAAAAAGGAATTCAGTCGCATAGTTTCTACAATGAGTGCACTGAAGATTTATGAGAGCCATAGCGCCTGACCAGGTGGGACACGTCTCACTGTCTTATGCACTCTCCACTGCTCAACAACACGAACAACAGCCTCTTAACTTCCACCTCCTCCATCACCTACACAACAGCCAACGATATCTAAAGCTGGAGGTCCGTGAAATAGGAGATAACATGAATTAAATTCTAATTTTGTACTGCTGACACGTCTGTGAATACTGGTTGAAGAATTTGGCTCTCCACCAGACAAAACTGTTTTCCAGGCCTCCAGAGCGATGGCCAAAGGAAATTTTCTCTGTTCTTCAGCGCTATAAAAACACACCTTGAAGTGCTCACGTTACACTCCTTTCATACAGCCATTTAAAGTGAGTCCATAAAAACCACATCAAAAAAGGAGCATTTTGCATTTTGTACAGTATGGTGCAAAGATGAAAATTTCCACATAACTGCGGGCTAAGGTGCTCATTAGTGCACTTTTATTGCACAGGGTAATCACTAGTGAAGCATGACTGTCATGAATTATCACCAAAAAAAGGTAGCTCAATTCCACAGGGGATTCCCCACAAGTACAGTACTTGAAAACTTTCATCTTGACACGGAAACATACAGTACAACAAGTATCTACAATTCCCTTCTCACCAGCTTCATCACAGTGCATCACTGAAAAAGACTTCACCTGCCACAGAGCCCATCTTGGTCCTTACATCACAGCAGTGTGCTGGTGAGAAACTTCTGGCTGTGTTAATGAGATTTTACTGTTTGTCTGCTCTAGAGCAGTCATATTTCATCTTCAGTAGACCAGTTTGCAAGGAACTGAAAAGGAACACAATCAACATGTGAAATATATACTTTAATATGACAATACATTTATTTTTTTTCCCAGTCAGTACAAAGTAATATCTTAAGGTTCTGTGATACTTTCATCACATTAGGTTTCTCTTTCCAAAAAAAAAAAAAAAAATGATAACATATATTTATATAGCTGTTCTTATAATGAGCTATGAGGAATGCATTTATACAAGAACAGCAGAGCCAGCTCACATTGTACAATTGCACAGCACTAAACATCACTGACGAGGAAAAGAGAAATTTGCTCCAATGGCATAGATCCCACTTCACTTGCAGTAATGTGTGGCAGTACCTAGAGTATGCTCACAATACTTTTAAAACATCCTGACATAACACAGTCATACACTGCTCAATCAAAAATGTTTCTGAGACAAACATAATTTATTTTTTTACATTTAAAATTTACAGTTGAATAATGTGTGTGAGCAGCTGCCAAAGGAAAAATAAAAGGAACAACAAAATGATATCTATATACAACTATAAACACCCTGGACAGTGAGGGATAAAATGAGCTTGTTTTGACTGTAAAGCTTTTGACCATGTAACGTTCAGTAAATTTAAACCAACAATCACAAACAAAGTTCATACTAACAGTGACTAAATAAAAACATACCAAATATGTACAGATAGAACAAAAAAAACAAACCTTTCTGAGAATATGCATATATTTTTTATATATATTTATATTTTACAGCTACGATAATTTCATTAGTCCCACAAATTATTTAAAAGCACAACACATTCATGAAAAATGTGTACAGATAGCTTGAGCAATCCATTATATGAAATAACTATAGATCAACAATACTACAAGGTAATTTAAATAGGAATAAATGAAAAAATAAGCTGTCAAAAATATACTGCAAAACATTATATGTGTGTATATATTTTTTCCTTGTATTAAATACTGATAATTCTGGATCCCTGGATAACTGAAGAGTTAAATTATTAAGTAAAAAAGTCTCTGTCATAGCATATGAAGTCATCACCACAGTGACTGCTCCAATAAAATGTGAATGGCTAGTTCCCAAGCAATTGGGTCTTTCTGACAATTTGTCACTCTTAAGCATCTTAACTGCTTGAATCTGCACTGTATCAAAAAAAATGTATATAAGGGGCTAGAAAAATAGAAAATTATCATCTTTATACATGTATACATTGACAGAGAAACCTTTCTTTCAATGGTGATACAACACGTACCATTCATGCCTCAGAAGAAGCATGTGTTTTAGCACCCGGCGAACATTTATCGTATCTCATAGCTATTCATAACTGTACAGTTTGTTTGATTTGACAAATGATTACACTGATAAGGGTCACAGGTCAACCCCAGGCTCCTGCTGCATAAGAATCACCTCAGCAGTCCCAGCAGCATTTCGGGGAATCCTGGAGGAGAGTTCAGCAGCCACTGGTGTCCACCACAGCCCAGCCCATAGCCTACGTCTACTCGAACAAGCTCCCCGAGCTTTGTAAGTGCATCGGTTTACATAATGTACCTCAAGAACTCTCCACTGCCACAAGTACCACCTTTACACAATTAAGGCACCTTTTACACCCCTTAGGGTCAATGGATTCTTCTAATAAGAAGAAAAAAACAAACAAACAACAGTCTAAAATAGCTACCGAGCAACACTGTAGGAATGCCTATGGCAGGTAAGAAAGCCCACAAGAGATTGGCGAGAGAAAGCGAGAGAGGTGCAATATCACAGGCTCTGAGAAAGGTACCCGGCAGCAAAGTGGCTCACCAGGCCTGAGCCACACCACTCTTTACTTTGAAGTCAATAGCCCACGTTGAACTTGTTCTTATTCAACTCCCTCTCCAAGTTGCCAATCAAAGTGTCGATGCTCTCCTGCAGATCCTTGAGGTTGACTCTGTTGCTCAGAACCGGGCTGATCTCCTGGATTTTCATGTAGGCCTGGTAGGTGTGCTCTTTGGCTAGGTGCTCCTGGCTCGACAAAATGTCACCGGCGGACTCCTCGGGCTGTCCGGTATCCTCCGCCTCCTCTTTCTCAACCTCCCCCGATCCATCGTTCTCCTCCGTGACCGGAGGTTCCTGCTCCCCCCCTTTCTCCGGCCCCTCCTCGGCGCTCTCCGCGTCCTCCAACGGCACGTCGTCGTAGTCCGCCTCTTTGCCGGCGCTCTCCGTCGGGGGCTGGAAGTAGCCGTCCCCGCAGCAGCTCCAGTCCCCGGCGTAGCGGTTGCTGGGGCTGTCGAGGCGGCCCGGTTTGGGGCGCAGCACCCCGGCCATCTCCGCCTCGCTCAGGTTGAGGACCTGGGGGCGCTCCCTCCTCCGGCGCAGGTACTGCGGGGCGGCCGGCGTCTCTGCCGGCGCCTCCCTCACCGGGGCAGAGGTCTTGCCGTGGGGGTCCACCACTAGACGAGAGAGAAGCGGGAGATGTTTTTACAAGACTTTTTAAGAGCCTTAAGGGGGCAGAACCGAGGGGAGAACCACGTGCCATGCAGCAGAGAAGCATGCCAAACCCATTCTGCAACACACGAGTTACAAGTGTTCGTTTCTGCTGATTTATTACAGCAAAGTTGGGAGTCATGTCAATACACCTACATCTTATGGAGTTTGTGTTGTAGAATATTTGTATATTCTATCCACAATTTAAGTTCCCCATCAGGTGGAATACATAATATAGGGAGAGATTTTAAAACTTCTTTGTTGAATGAAAACACAGCAAGTTCTGGCCACTTGCAGGTCAAGAAATATGACCTACATTGACCTGAGAGGGGCTTCTTCAGCCACAATCAGAGAACGTTAGTATGTCTGTCATCTGGAAAAATGACTGAGCTCAGTTTAGTGCAGTGCACTCAGACACACCCACCGCTCAGTTACCTGTCTTCCTCTTTACAATCAGTGAGCAACTAACTCTCCGCCACCTTTAGTTGCTTCCTATAGTGAGTGATGAAAACAAAGACATTGCATGGAATCAAACCTCACAATTCTTCTGCTAGGAAATGCAACATTAATTAAAGCAAGCAAATCACTTCTTTATATAGAAATGGATTGCTTCACTCCTGTCATGTTTGAAAAGAATATGAAGAAAATCTTGAAATGAAACACCCATTTTCATAGAAGAAAATTTTCAAAACATTTGCTCCATTACACAAATTTATAAGAAGAAACCCATACAAAAAAAAAAAAACGTAAGAACAGTTATTTTCCAGTAACCAGGGGAACAGAAAAGAATCACAGTTCCATTTCCTGTGACCATGGAAAGAGGAAAAGCTGGCAGATTTGTGGCTGATCCCAGGATATGGGGGAAAGCCTTGAACTCCCAAAGCGCTTCATCATGTAAGCAGGGGAGTTTCCCCTCTCGGCCTCCAACGTAACAGACCCTGCAGAGTCCCTGATGGTCTAAAAATATTCTGGCCTTCCTGCCCCCCAACCCTCCAACCCCCCAACCCCCAAACCCCGCTCCTCTTTCCTCTCTGCCACGCAACGGCGCGATCTTTCCCTGACCACCTGCCCTTTCCTCAAACACACACACCAAAGCACACAGTCGCACGGGAGCGCCCAGTCATCACACACGGTCCCCGCAGCTCAAGGAAGGACTTGGTAAGAGGTTGAAAATTTAACCTAATGACTGTGAAATGTTAGGGGGGGGGGGGGGAGCGCTGGGGCTAAGGTTAGGTTAGGAATGCCGTTAATTATAGATGGTGCGCGCTGCTCTTAAAGCCAAGGAAGTCGATGGCGGGAGGTGGGAGTGATACACGTCTCGGGTTGCAGCTTGATTCAGTGTAAAATTTCAGGTGGGTGAGGGTCAGAGGGTTTCAACTGGCCGGGACTGTAATTTGACAACGGTTCAAAATCAATCCCCAGCTGGAATTTTGCACCCTTCACGTCATGAGCAGCCTTTATTTGCAGCAGATGTCAGATATCTGTAATTAATGCCACATTCACCCACATTTCCAAGCACGAGAACGGTGAAATTAGCTTGGGTCATTCAGGGTTATTTTTAAACTATGTGGATGTACAAGACGGATGTTGCACGCTAGTATTAGTTACTTAAGCCACAGCCACATCGACTGGTGGAACAAACATCGAGCAGAACATTACCCACAATGCAAGGGTTCGGAGCTGGCGCACATATTTCCTGGCACATTTGCACAACTTATAATTCCTAAATGCTACTCTAATTCCATTCTCCACACCTATGCCTTTCCCAGTTTATAAGTTACACATTCCATTCTAAGCATTTCTGCTCAGGCAGAGGGGGAAATTAGCTGCTGATGTGAAATGCTGTGCAAAGAGATAAAAGATTATCTTCGACCGCAAGGTGCAGCGTCTGTTCTGGATGGCAATTTCTGAAATTGCCATCCAGAAAAGCACTGTGAAAACCCATTGTTAACATGCTTTCAACTCATGATGAAGCACCCTGTGGACTATGTCAGCTCTGGAGTAAAGAATAGCTGTTTGCAATGCCATGCTGCTAACCCCAGATCAAAGCCTTAAGACCATTATTCCCGGGTAGGGTTTTAAATCAATGGTCATGGCTAGGAGACGGCTGCCCTGGTCCTTTGTTGAGTGACAGCAGGACACGGTTGTAGCCACAAATTTAAAGCATCAGATGTTTTTCGGTACCATAAAAAGAAACAATGCTCCAACTGTTAGTTAAACATGGGGTTTGTAACTTGTCTCCACTAATAACTGGCAAATTGAACAGTCCACTGAAAAAGGGGCACAGAAAAATAGAATCAGGCAGAAAGTAGTGGGTACAGTAGCATACCTGGCCAGAGCTGCAGGAGATAGTGCAGCACCTCGATGTGCTTCTTGAAGTGCAGGGCACTGGCCAGCTCCTCCGAGTCGATGAAGACCCGGTTGCTGTGGCAGGAGGCCTCCTGGCGCTGGCTCAGCAGGACCGGGCCGAAGCAGACGGCCAGGTTTTGGCACGTCATCTTGTTCACCTCGTGGTGGGAGGCAACCAGCTTCAGGTGGTCCAGCAGCTTCCGCAGGGTTACCTACCCACCCGGCCACAGACAACGCAAGTCAGCTTATGAAAACGAAAGAGATCGCTAAATAATAGTCAAAACACAGCTCATAAAATGAAGACATAAAAAAGATGAGTAATGCTCTTCAAATTTCCTGTTATACACTTTTCCGGCCACCAACCTGGCGCTAAGCCTGAAGTTTACACCTGTACAAAGGGTTCTGGATCGAGTGCTGATCTCGACAGAATGAGTAAAGCTCCATTCAGCCACTGAGGCAGGACTGAGGGCCCTGGCGGCTCCCGACACGCTTGCACACACTGCCCTCGAGGAGCCCCGCTATCGGAACCTGATGAATGCATGTTTACGTCTGCCAGCAGCTGCAGGCCCTCAACCCAATGTCATCCGGGAGGCGCTGCCACGCCAGGAATGTCAAGGAGCCCCAAACAAAGACCAAGGTGTGGAACGCGAGCTTTCTGCCGGAAGCCCCAAGCGGTGAGAACAGAGGAGGCCAGCACACGCCCTCCCTCGCCGTGGCAACCGCGTCCGGCCCGAGGCGCCGTTTACCTTCTCCACCTCCGGGAGGATCTCGAGGAGGCCGACGGTGTGCTCGGAGTCGGCGGGGTCGTTCTCGCAGCCCTTGGGTCCGATGCGCAGGGGCCTCTTGGCCATGGAGTCCAGAACGGCCTCGTACAGCTGCTTGGTTATCAGGGGCGACGGCAGCTCCCGCAGGTAGTCCTTCAAAACACCTGGGGACGAAAGGACAAGACGCACGGCTATTACAAACAAGCACTCACTCAAGGGAATCGCAATCACTGTAATAAAATGATTACATGATGACTACAATGATTAACAGGTTGGCCAGCATTGTTTTTTTTTTTTTTTTTACGACAGAGCTACCATTTCCCATGCCTTAACAGGGCACCACGTCTAATCTAGGACATTAACCTGTAAGTACTGTATGAATCAGCACAGTTTTTTTATTGAGTCATTGTTGTACATTTTCAGGTTTTTAGGCAGTGTGGGCTGGCAGACTTTGGTAAGCACAAAGACAGCCTATTGTTCTGGTGTATTGTATGGAGTCTGGTAGGATTCCTGATTGGAATCAGGCGCTATGCAGCAGCTTGAGAATGTGGGGATGTCTAGGAGGGGGGGCGATCACAGCTGTGACACCCTCCCCAAGGCCCAAAGAAAGAAAAAAAAAAAGCCAAATATGAAACTTACACCAGCTCTCTTCACAGAAAATAAATCAAAGGCATGCCCATAATTCATCAGGATGAACATTTTTTTCTTTTTAATTTTTCCCAGCATGCAGAAATATACTTTCTGTAAATAAATAGTCATTAAAAACTATTAATGAATCTCCGATCTTCATCCTAGTCTAAAGGAAGTTTCAAGTCTCCAGTCTCTCACAACAGAAGCTTTCAACAGGTACAACTGCCCCTACGGTCGCACCTAAGGACACACAGAAATTACAAAGCATGCAACTCACAGGCACCTCTCGCAATGGCCATGGGTGTTTAATGCAAATTCACAGGTGGGGCCAATGGCAGAACTTTAGATTTTATACATTTTGCTGGTATTATGCGCTTGGCTATATGTCAAATTACCATTTGCATAATGGTCACCAGCGCAACACAGTTGGTGGCCATGCTGTTGCCCGCCCACAGGAGCTATATTTATGTGTATGATGGCCACTAGTCAAAGCATAGTTTCAAATATCTCAGCTCATAAGAACATAAAGCCTTTAGGTGTGTTTTTATTTAATTTTTCATGAAGGGTTTGGCCAAAAGATTTCCATTGTAGCTGCGGCTAGCATAGTAACCAGCTGGCCAGCCACTGCCTGGCTATTGTTCTATGCGCTGCCATGATGTTCACTTGTGTTGTGTCGTCACTTTGCATGTATTGTAATGTCTAACCGTAGATGAGATTGCATGGGTAAATGATTTTTGCATGGCAGTCACCTGTACATGCCCATTTTTCCTTACTCAGACTGGTTTGTAATGTATAAAATTTTTAAATGGATTAAAAAAATACATAAATAAATCACTTACCACTATTTCAATCACAAATCCAGGTGTTGCCTCAGAGTCAAAGCAATAGCAGCTGAGTAGCTAACAGACTAAACCAAATTGGCGAGCCATGCATCTAGCTGATGAGAGTATTATAGATTGCAGTAGTGACCCTCATCAGATTTCCAGCCACCGGGGCCATACATTCACGAAGACAGGTTCAGGCTGATGGAAGTGGGTTTGCAGAGGACTGCCCTATCACTCACATTCACTTAAGAGATCAAGCTGCTTCAAAGCTAAATATTACATAATGTGCTCATTACTGGACCGTAAATCCGTCCGGAAATGTACTCAGCATTACCAGAACTGCCGTAAAACACTGTGCAGTATGGTGCTCGTGTCAGACAAATATGAATTTTTACACATTTATGTCATAAAAAATTACCAGCTTGCACTAAATTCAGCTCCACATGTCACAAGGGGCAGGCTTATATAAACTAATGTTCTGGTTTCAAAGAACCGGATGCTGTCTCATACATCATATCTCAATTAATGAAATTGAAGAAATGAAATGAACAGTAGGCATAATTCATTTGAGACAAATAAATCTTTCCTTAGATTTATTGCGGTTTCTCTACATCAATCTCAACAAACAAGGCCAAGAAATGTTCCCACAGGACCTGTAAATGGCTTGAGAAAAATTTAACTGCATTTAGACCAAAGAAAAAAATGCAAAGGAAACAATAAAACACTTGCAAGCAAAGTTGTACGACTGAATAAAAAAAAAAACATTGTGTAATCCGATTCTTCTGAAATCGCTGTCAAGTATCAACAGTTACAGTGTTTGGCATCGCGCAAAACCCAAGACAATTTTCCTTCCTGCGGATACAAATTCTGATGTTAGTATGCACAACAGGGTCTATTAGCTACGGTCTGTACTCCGGCGTCTGATCCACCAGCATGCTCCATTAAATCAAGACCTGACACGTCTGAACACAACAGCAAAGATGTGTGAGCTCGGGCTTGTTCATTCCAAACCAGCGGCAGCCACAAAAGTGCAAAATAACAGTCTTTCATTCCTCCAAGGAACAAGACCTTGCAAAGTCTACTACCAAGGTAAACACTTACAAGTGGATTCTTACGGGCCACATCATTACAGACAGGTAAATATTTTTGTTGTGGCGCAGGCATAGGGATTGGAATAAAAAATGTATTTTGTTCACAGGTTCTCTACATATTTGCACCAGACTGAGGTACCAGCACACACATTTTTCATTTTTAATCATTAAAATGGTGAGGTAGGTAGGACATATTGACACATTTCAAGAAGTAACCATTGACAAATAAAGAAAATGCTTAGTGTAGTCATCTACGTGCATTCCAATGCTTGTACTTCAAAATGTAGTGAAAATCTCTGTAGATCTGCACTTAGGTACTGATGAGCAGATTATTTTTGTTATCCACACCCCAGTCTGTGTTTTCACCTGTCAGAACCCCTGCAATTTGCCCCTGCCTCCACAGAACATGAGAGAAAAATCACCCACTCACAACTGCAACAAAGTGTTCTTTGATAAAGAAGTAACAGATTAAGTAGGGCACACATGTAAAATAGTTCCTTGCACATGTCTTGATATTAATGCCAATTTCGCTAAAACATGTTTTATCAGGAAGAATTTGATTCTGCAATATAAGAACTTCATGTGGAAAGGCTTGGCAGTTTTTATAATCAAACCTGAAAAGATTACATCGCCTCCTTAGTAGGCTAAATACACACTATGTACACAAATTAAAACAGAACTAATCGAAAGCAACTTGTTTACAACACTGAATTCATTTCGAGAAAATGCCTCCATTTACATTCTCTACACTGTCAATTTTAATACTGATTTTTCCCATTTAAAATGAACCTCCTCGTTTATAAAAGGGGGAATAAATTAGGCAAGAAAGTAACTACAAAACACCATTTTGTCCCTTCACAACCTTAGCTACTCCATCTGTAATAACAGCAAGCTGGTTTAATATAAACACCAATAACCCCTGTGCAAGTGTGAAGTGACCCAGAACACTAAGAATGCTGCCTTTATGTGGGAGTAAATCATTAGCCTGCTATGACTCAGCTGCATATTTGCTCTGTTTTAAAGAACCTTAACCTCCATTGGCTGGGCCAGGAACTCAACACACAAACAAATCCTGTGACAAAGGCAAGGTCAGGACTCGGGAGCAAACAGGTGGGCTTTGCAGGTGTTTCTCGTTTTCACAGCTTGTCCAAAAGGCAACACGCATTCAAATGATCATAGTCCAATGAGATGGACAGTGGCCAGATTAAAAGAAAACACAAAAGCCTGCAAAAGCTGTAAGTGTATTTATACGGAAATATAACCGATTTTCTGAATTATAGTCAGTAGTGATAACTGTGCTGAGGAATCTATGTTGTGTCCAGTTTCTGAAGAACTTCTGCAGAGACCGTCCAGTTAAATTTCCTGTTTGGACTTTCCTATCGCTAGTCTAAAATAAAAGCCCAGTGAAACCCCAATGAAAGCCCTGCTCAACAATATGGGAGTGTGCAGGGAGGCCACTGTTGACACTACTGGTTTTACATCCGTTTAGACTTCCAATATCCAGCATCTCCAACAGACCCACTTCTGACCTTATGCTCTAAAAGACAGATGGACGGGTACACTACCAGCACAAGAGAACAAACAGCGGCTTGTTCTGTCCCCCGGCACTGACCGGGAGAGGGGTGCAGCCCAGTCCACTGCTTCGCGTGCGATTCTGACACCCACACAAAGTTGTACCTCTTTGTATCCAGGGCGCCTCCTGGCCAGCCCAGAGTTCAGCTAATCCCCAATGCATGAGTCAAATACCATCTGTGTTTGTTCGGCAACAAAGGGGGCACTTGTTAATGACTTTCCATGTCTTCACACAGTGGGGGGTGGGGGTGGGGGGGGTGGTCAGGATCCAGGACGCAAGTTAGGCCCTATCCCCACCGACTGACCTCTTACACTCAGCCTAATCAAAACACTGCCCTCACCATCTAAAAGAAAGGCCTCAATATGGCGGCCAGAAGTAACAGTAAGCAACACCATTCTCATAGCTACAAGTACAGCCGGGCTGTTTAGTCAGTTAAACACAGTTGTAATTCACTTCTCATACATCCCGAACAATTTTTTAAATTTATATTTTATCCCTTTTATCTCATTTTTCCCGACACCGAACTCAACCGAATCTGCTGATCTACCATCAGCAACCCTTCCTGCCGACTTCAGGAGGAGACGGCAGACGCATGACTCCTCCGATTTACGTGACGCCTTTTCTCTCTATTTTCCACACTGCAGATGCACCAGCAGTCATACACTGCCCGTGTCGTCGAAGGATAACGAGGTCAGCATATTCTCGGTTTGTGTGTCCGCAGGCGCCTGGTCTGACCAGGAGTGGCCGCTAGAGAGCGATGAGACCAACGGAACTACCTGGCTTACCCCCTATCATTGGCCGAGCCAACTGTTGCCTCGCCAATGAAGACCTCCAGCCAATGGCCTGTGACCAAGAACACCCAGCCACAGGGCTCACGCTTTAGCTTCGGAACGGGCGTCTTTACAGCAAGAGCCACCCAGAGGCCCAAACTACAACTGATTCAAAACTCTGCTGCTAGATCATTGACCCATACAAAACCACATGATCGCACCACTGCAGTTCTGCACAGGCTCCACTGACTGATTTTCTGTATAAGCTAGCATCTTTGTTATTTTCTTTATCCTCTGTACTTTGTGTCTTATCCCGATTTCCATGTAAAGTGACCTTGGGTGCCCTGAAAGGCACTTTACAAATAAAAAGTACTATTATTATTATTTATTTATTTTAAATTATTATTAAAGAAAAAAACCAAAACACAAAGCAAAGTGAGACAAAACTAAAAATAGGAGCAGAAAGCTTAGCTAATGGCTCTAAACAAAGAAATCCAGTTGATACGGAAGTTCCCCTGTGATACACTGCAAGAGATCATCTGATGGAGGAATTTACTGTCCGATGCCAGCTGTCCCCAGCAACCCTTTCTATCCGTGTGCCTGAGGAGGATCTGTCCGATGGCACACGGACTTGCCAACAGCAAGTCCTGGAATGCCTCAGAGTCAAATAAGGTGGAGATCCATGACCTTGGTTAATTAAAGTTACTCGTGCTACATCCCAGTCCACCAGCTGTTATTCGATTAAAACACCACAGGTCACCACACCGCTAACCCCTGTGGCCTATTCAGCTAATTCTGCTAATGGTAGCATGCGAAGCGGCTGGAGGCAGTGACAGTAGTGCTGTGGGTGATGGGTTGAGTGCTATGACTAACACTGTACTGCAGCCTTGAGCTAAAGCACTTTACCCAAACTGCTCAATGAAAGGTTCAGTGGTATAAGTTTAAAATAAAAAAGGACATTATCAGAACATGTTTTATATTTTTTAGAACACACACACACACACACACAAATGCACACGCGCACACACACACAAACACAAACATACACACTTTATTGGGATCAAATTTATTTTTGTTAATTTTCTGAATGCTACAGTTTTTACGGCCAAGACAGGCCTTTTCAGTGCCACTTGTCTGGATTCTTGTTTAAAACAAAAAAAGGCCCATGCACTGCACATGTTTTGCAAGCTTTGGATTGAACTTTGACCCCAGTTAATCCCTTTCACTACCTCTGCTTTTTAAATTAGCCTTGTGACACGCAGGCCCTCAGCTCCTCTCGTTTCCCTGCTTATTAGCTGTCCTGATTCTCCCATCCCCCCCTTCAACTCTCAACTAGCCCCCTCCCCCTCCCTGGCTATCTGCAACACCCACTCGCTCCGCAGAGCTAATTTAGACAGCAAGCAAAAACCAACAATTCACGTTGGTGCTGGCTCTTTTTTCCTGACCCGTTCAACTGTTAACTGTGTTCTTTACCCTGACATGCAAATTCATGCGGATCAAAGCAGACATGATACAAGATCGGCATTGTGGGCCTCTTCGCAAAACCAACAAGAGCCCTCGACTACAGGCTTCCAGTCTTCCTCTTTTGGAGGGAGAAAAAAACATGTGCAAGTCTTTTCCTTTACCCTCTGATGTCTTTCTTGTTGAGTAGAATTCCCGACTGCTAAAGTATGCCGATTACTGGGCGACTATTTCACTTCACTGACAATCCAATTTACACAGATGTTTAGATTCACAACATGGTTCATATGAACTGGCTACAATGTAAGAAGCTATTATAAGAAAGCAGAGGGCTTGTAACTTTGGACGTGTAGCCTTCCTGAAGCTGCCCATCAAGGTTTGAATGCGCCTGGAGCACCTTCAGCTTGGTCAGCAGAAAAAATGAGGGTTTTCAGGCATTTTTTTGTTAATGGTTTCAGATGACCTCGAATGGTCAAGAGATAAGAAGACCGTATGTCTCAACCTGGAGCAAAAAAATGACATCAATGTTGCCTGGTTCATGTTAGGAGATTCACTTCAGGCCCTAGCAAGAACTAACAAAATACTGTGCAGAATGATATTCCCCATTAGACTTCTGGCAACACACGTGCAAGAATGCAACTCAGTGGTAACAGTATGCATTATATCCTCTGTAATAGTTTTGGATGCCAAACACTTGTGGTGTTCAATTCTAAGCTTGATAAAGTACCAGATATACTCTGGACAGGCTGAAGGGCCAGTTCTGATTTTTATGCTGTAACAGGCAAACCTGAGGACAAGTAATCAATTAACTTTGATTTGATTAATCCACTTGCCAAGGCCCCATTGATCTCCATGGTGCTTTCACATGAACAAACATTTCAATACCATATACAGACCTGGTCATCAACACCCTGTTCCGTTTTGTTTTTTCCTAATTTAAACAATAAGACAGCCCTCACATTGAATACAATTGTGAATAGGCTTTGAAAGTCTATGTAGGCAATTTATGGTTTTCTTCACCACTCAATCCCAGATCTACTGTAGGTAGCAGAAAAATGCTGTTTTTTTCACAATGAAGAATGCTCTGCTCAAATTTGGCTTCAGACCAAGAAGACAAGTGTTTAATTTCTCTTTAACAGTGACTGCATTGTGCAAGTACACACAAACTCACATAGAAACATATGCTCACACACACAGGGGTAATTATAGCTAATTATGTTTTCTACTCATTTAGATGCTGCCAGAAATAGTTAGTGTCTGAGCATTCTTTAAGGCTCATATGGATTTGCAGACTTGACTATACAGTAAAGCCCTTCTGTTTCAAATACAACAGGACAATTTCAGTTCCAGTTTAATTCCAGTTCGAACCGCACAGCCAACCAGCTACTTAATGCCATTAGAATTTGATGTAAAGCACTAACACTAATTTATGTAGTAGAAATTACTCCCATTAATATCTCAACCATGAATTTTGCAATGGTTACGTGCTTTAATAAAGTAAGTCGCTAACAATTTGCTATATTTAAACTGCAGCAAATGGTCGCATTCCACCACGTCACGCCATTATCACTCAAGTCTCATAGTAGTCCGCCCGCATGAGACTTTGCTTGTTTGCAGACTACACAGTTGGCATACTTTGGTAGAAGTATTAGTTCCATGAAACTGCGCATAAATTAAGATCTATCAATGTTTGTGAGTAACCGTGAGATTATATTTTGAAAGAAACATTACTGTTCAATGTAAAGTTTTGCCACTTCGAAGCCGCAAGAAGATGGGCTCGTGAGCTCCGTTTTATCAGGGCGAGCGGCAGCGTATATCTAGAAGACTCCTCACATTTCAGCGTAACCATCTAGATGAACAGATACTACTCCGGGTAAGTAAAAACATACACCATATGGCCAAAAGTATGTGGACAATTAAGAACCTATCAATATCCTCTGAGTTCCTTGTATCTTAATATGGGTAATAACAGGATGCCTGTCAGTGTTGTGGTACAGAGCAGGAGCCCGGGGGGTGTGGGGTTGCCTTTACCTGTGATGACGTTGATATCGGGATACTGGTTCTCAGACAGATCCACGTCGCGACTGTCCCTCTCAAAGGCCTCCCTCAGCTCCTTCTTCACTGCAGCTGAACCACAGAGACGGTACAGCCCCACCACCTGTTAACATGCATGCACCACTCTCAGTCCAGGAAGCGGGGCGCTCTGCTGAATGCAAGTAGCCTACATTTGTGTCTTTAATGGTCTCTGAATTTGTAGCGCAGTCTAAACTGCCGTTTGCCTTAGCACATCCTCTCACACAATATTATCAGCGCTGAGCACAGTCAAAATATACATATCATAAAGCATATTGAATTTTCCAAAGCACAACTGAGCACTCCATGTTCCATAACGACGCGAACCAGACCACCCCACCCCCCTTCTTTGGTCACAAGGTACAGGAAATTAAAAGGGAAAAACAATAAGTGTACCTAAAATAAATTAAAACTGCACATGCAAACAAGACCAATCAGGACAACACATGATTGTAGCCCATACAGAGGCTTGTAGGCATTTCTCCCCAAGATTTGTTGCTGTTTTCCAATTAATTTCTACATAATAAAATCATGACGATTATATTATGCTTATCTACCAAAATGCTTACAACATATCCAAGAGATAAAAAGCTTTCGACAGGTTTACAATTTCACTTCTCATTTAAATGTCTTGGCTGATAGTAATGCTGGCCTGAGTCAGCAACTGTTGAAGAAAGGTGAGCTTCAGAAAGCTTAATAATGCAAGTAAGAGCTTGATTCAAATAATAACACCCATCAAAGAGTTTTGACAGAGCTTCCTTATAGTATGTTTTTACTCTCAGAGGCACATTTGACAGTAAATACACTTCTGATGACCAATCAAATTTAATGACTAATACTTTTTTTTTTTTACTACTAAACCGCTTTATATCACTGGTACAAGTCTCTCTTTTCTTTGCCAGCAGATTTCGGTAGATTCCGTCGGCGAGCAAGCCCTCGACTTTGGAAAGGCACGCCAATTTAACAGGCCATTAACACAAAACAAAGGCAATGTGTTTACTGTGCCTCGCCGGCATGCACTAGTCACGCTTCTGTTCACGTTCTCATACGATCAGGCCTCTGGTTTATCAAACAGGAAGTCAAGCAATCAGACAAGCTGTGTTCCCGAATAGTTTTATCTGCCAACCTCTAAAGATGCATAGCATGACAAGTAGTATGACTACATGAATTACAGCATTACAGACTATAAGGCTGCCTAGCCTTCTATGTCGATATCATTTTGTTCCATACAGCATGACAGTGAACCAGCATGAACAGAAAAGGTGGGGATTTTGGTTTTCTACGTGTGCTAACAGACGCCAGGAACTAGCAGACTGTTATAGCGGGAGAGTTCCTTTGGCAACAAAGGAAGCCGCATACATTGGCTGAGAAGAGTTCCTGTGCTATCTCCCAGCGATGAGCGACGCACATCACCAATAGGAAACAATAGCTCCGGCTCAGGCTAATTAAAAAGAACCAAAATATTTCCTGTGCTGAAATATTTGCTTCCTGAAGTACTCCGAGCCACCCGGATGTCCAGTCCAGGGAAGGTCTGACTGTTTGATATTTAAACAGCAAAGGAACCGACAAACTCAACTGAGCAGGTCAGTGAGTGGAGAGATAGCAGCTCAATGGGTCGGCGAAAGACAGTTGCACCTGCGCCATTACCAATGACAGAGGCCATCACCTTTTGACCTCTCCTACCAGTGCAGTTTGTAATAACATCTAGCAACCTACTGCCAGTACTGCCAACTAACAATGAAAAAAGAAAAAAAAAAACTCCCAGTCTTTGTTTTCTTTCTAATTTAAAAAAAGAAAAATCTGCACAGGGCAGGATGTCAGGAGCTTCTGCAGGAAAGGTGGAAGTTTTTCCAGGTAAAGAGAATGTGGGCTGCGGCATTTCAAAAGTCTCTCAGCTCTCGTGACATTCTGGACGTGCCGAATACGAGCCTGAATTTCGTTCTTCCCTCCTTAAAAAAAAAAAAAAAAAAGTCATGCGCTAAATCGGCCCTCGCGGCGCACACTGTGTTTAGGCGCACACCGCGCATGTGCCTCGCATGCCTTCCCGAGACAAAACCGTCTGAGGAGCTGGAAAACATCAACAGCCGTAGCGCCCGCGAGGCGTGCTCCGTTTTCGCGGCAGGCGTCCAGACCCATTTTTCCGTGCCGGCGAAGCCTCTCTCTTTCCCTCCTCTCTTTCAAAAATAAAACGTGCTCCAGGCAAAAAGAGGCATTTAAAGAGATACCGCCAGCCCGTCCCGCATGCCTCGCTGACACGTCCTATAAATTCCTCCTAATCTGGCGTAGACCCCCCCCCCCCCCGTCGCAGACGGAGGCGAGAGGAGGCTGGGATAAGGGCCCCTGCCGCTTTAATAACATCCTGCTTCTGCCCCTGCTCAGCACCAGCTGTGCCTGCCAGGGCCGCGTGCTTTTCTAATTAATACGGAGAGCTCTCAGGATTAAAGGACGGGCCCTGCAGCCCGCGGCTGATAAATGCTCTTTATAGACCCGGGGCGGCCCGGAGCGGCCCCCGGGCCCCGCCGGTGAAGGATAGCGCGCGAACGGCGGCCAGACACTTTTACTGCCAGCGTCTCCGCTCCAATTAGGAGAAACGAAAGCCAGGGTCTCACTCTGGTGACAGTGGCTTCAAAGAGGGGGGAAAAATGAGATTTGGCATATGTGCAACAACCCCCCGCCACCCCCCATGTCCCAGTCATAGAGCCCAATAACACTACTTTGCAATGCTATCACCTATTAAAATAGCACTGTAATCTATAAAGCAGTATACAGATATATAACAATGAAGAGTCACTTTAGATGTTTGGCTTGGACAGTCCACAGTGGATACTCTCTCCTAAAAGCAGAACCCCGGAATGCTCACCTGGCAGCCCCGCTTCTCGATCTCCGTGATGCACCTCTCGATGAGCAGGGGCACCATCAGCCCGGCGCACTCCCGCTCCACCACCCTCCAGGCCTCCACCCCGAACACCAGGGGGTCGCGCTCCACGTCGGGCCCGTCCAGCGAGTTCTGCCACTGGTCCATCAGGTTGAGCTTCACGTAGATCATGCCCCGGGGCTCCAGCTTGACGGCCAGCTGGTGGGTCTTGGTGACCCTGAAGAGGGTGGGCAGCACCACCGTTCCGTGGCAGCACACGCGGTTCTTGCGCGGCGTGGGCTCCCAGCTGAACACCACCAGCTTCAGGTGCTGGGCGTTCTCCAGCTCGATGTTGAAGGTGTGGTCCATGTCCAGGAAGGTGGTCCTGCAGGTGAGCAGGGCCGTGCGGGCCTTGTTGACAGAGTCCACCTGAATGGCGCAGTAGACGTCGCGGGAGTCCATCCGGGGGGGCTTCAGGTCCTCCGCCCCGTAGAAGTGCAGGCTCATCAGGCCCGAGATGTACTGCGCGCACTTCGGCTGCTCCGTGAAGCTGTAGTGGCGGAAGGCGTCGATGTCCAGCTCGGTGCCGTGCAGCTTGGGGCTGCAGTTGGCCGGGGGCTCCTTACTCTTCCCTGCCTTGCCCTCGGAGCCGTGCTTCCCGGACTTGGCCACCAGCTCGGGCGAGTCGCCGTCGCTGAGGTAGCCCCCTTTACTGGCGGACTTGGAGCCCCCGCTGCTGCTCTTCTTGCTGTAGCTGTGCTGCGTGGACACGCTGCTGTCCAGGTGGTAGCGGGAGATGACGTTTCTGCTGGCCGCCGTCTGGCCGACCCCGGGGGACAGGCGGGCGGGGCCAGGGCCAGGACCAGGCTCCACCCCGCCGTGACTTTTTGGGGAAGAGGGTCGTGGCTCCGGCAGGCTAATGCTGGGGGTCCCTTTCACGCTCAGCTTTCTGCTGAGTTCCGGAAGTTTCTTCATCTTCATAGATAGTTTCCTCACAGTGCGGGGAGACTTGATTTTGTCTGGAAAGGACCAGTTGATGGCGCTTCCCTTTTTTAGGGGGTTGGGGCTGGAAGGAGGTGAGAAGCCAGGGTTTGACAGTTCAGTGCTATCTGTGGGAAACACACGAAACAAAATGGCCAAGGTTAGCACAGACACAAATCATTTGTGGAAGTCAAATACAATGGCATACAACATTTAAGCAACGAACAGAGCGGTTTTAAAAATATATTTCTGTCTCAGGCCACTGACTTTTATGATGGAAAAATAGAAAAATAAAATAAAAAAGCATTGCTGGTAGTGTATTCTTTGGAGCGCAATAATTCAACAGGAGATCATACGTTATACATCATCACAAGACTTTTAACAATCAACACAGGATCTGTAACTTAAGTTCAGATTCCTTTTATTGACTGAAACAGCTCTAAAGAAAGACTATTACAAAACAGTGCATTGAAAAGAGATTGTACACATCTCAGCATAATACATTCTTGTGGTCTCATTGTTAGTTTCATTTCATTTAATCCAATCTTAATCTAGTCCAGTCTAGTAAATGAAATTTAACACTGCTTCAGCTGCTTTTGCAGGCTAAACCATCATTATTCCAGAAAAAAAACATTAGAAAAATTAAATAAAAAATGAAAATTTTATTGCAGGAAAGCAAAAATACATCTCAAAACAAACAATTTATCGAAGAAACACTGTCGAATACACTGTATTTCTAAAAACATCTTTCTCAGGCATGGCCTTGGAGAACCTTTGCTGAATACGTCTGCTGTTTGCGTAAGAAACGTATTCATTTACCCCACAAAACCTCCAGGGCAGACAACTTATTCTTTTCTTTTGTGTTGAGTTCACAAGGCTAAAGTAGTCGATCTGTGTACTAATCTGTCTGTCTTCAGACAGAACTGGGAACATGGCACACAGATTTTTTTTTCCATTTTAGATTAAAAAATAATTTGTAGAACTAGGGACTCCCACTGCTATCCAAATCTTTGAAAAAAAAAAAGACATTTTTATTTGTGCTACTAACAGGATGTCCTACTTCAATACACTCTCTCTCTAGCACATTAGAGGAAATCTATGACAAATCATCAGCGAAAACATCCAGCACCAAAAATGCTCAGAAGCAAAGTTTCTGAAGGAAAATTAAAAGATCAAGTCTTGAAAAACGCACATATTCTCATTTCATATTTTATATGAACGCACCAATGGAGACAGGAAAAAATGATTATTCACCAAACGAAGTTGGCATCAATGAGAAGACTTTGGGACCAGGAACCAAAATAGGTTTTAACATTTGGTCTTCAAAAAAAAAAAAAAAAAAAACATAAAAAGGTGACAAAGATACTCGGTCATTTCATTTTGTAACCACAAAAACGGGCTCCGGGGACAAAGTGCTTCTGTTCCCTCAAATTTCTCACTGACGCACAATTCTAGTTTTGTTTTTGTTTTTAACTGCGATTCCTCTGCACTCCTAAAACAAAGAGCGGTTCTGTTGGCTCTCTGCAGCAGTGAGCAGTGGCAGCGGCTGCCAACGGGGCCAGCTCTATTTTCAGAAGGCCTGCTGTGCTATTCTGGCAAGAGTGGGACAGGAGCCGTGGGTCTCGACAGATGAGAGACAAAGGCCCCTTGTCCTGCGAATCAGAGCCCAGCTCGACGGCTGGGCAGTCCCGCAGCATTCCGTAATAATCACAGCCATGTTTAGCCCCCCCGTTTTTCATGAATATTTCCCTTTTCAGTCTTCCTGCCAATAATTTGCACAAATGCTGAAAGAGGAAGCTGGTGGAGATGGTGTCCAGCTCGGAGCTGGATCCCACAAGGTGGTCACTGTGCGCGAACACCCTTGGAAATGCCAAGTAACATCTGTGGGTCTGAGGGCCCAACTTTGAAGGAACTCACTGCCTACAGTACAAGTTTTTCAGGGCAGCTCTGTACAGTTTGCATATCCATTCACCCACACTTCCTGGAAGAGCCTCCAAAGGAAATTGTACCGAAACCATTTTTTCCACAAGCCTGCATCAGCTTTAAACCAGACCGTGGAAAGGAAAACTGTTTCGGAATTTGGTTTCTATTGTTTGAGTTTGTTTCTATTGATTCACCTCTGCCAAATGTCTCCACTTGGAAATGCCTTTGAAAGGAAAATTCTGAATGTATGCAATTCATTAAATAAAATGTTTGTCAAAAAGCTAAATGTAGAAACAATAGAGACATATTTTCATGAAAAGCAGCTTTTCTTAATGCACAGATACAAGCCAAATTCTCAGTTCATTTCAGAAGAACTGGATGGAGAAGCACCTTTTTAAAACATACAAACATCACATGCATTTAAAAATTAGAATTGCTTTGCCCTTGCCACTCGATATTATAACCGTCCCAAGCTTCAGGCAAAAACAGCCTGATCAGCTGATACCTCATGATGAAAGTGGAGATATTGTGCCAGATCGCCAGGCAACAACACATCTGCCCCGCCCTGCGGCATCATTCACACCGAGGCCATAAATGCAGACACCGCTCCCTGCCCGAGGCTCTGCTACCCCTGGCTGAAGCCCTACCCCCAGGGCCGAGCCACGGATCAGAGGGCGAAAAGCTGCATTCCACGCGCTGGAACCAGAGAAGACCGAACGACTCCTCCGCAACCAACCCCCCCCAACCTCAGAGTCCTCAGGCGCCCAGCCTGTAACACCCTCTGACAAAGCACGGGTCCCCGTCCGCAGCCCGCGAGGGCTCTTACTAAGGCCCGGCACGGACAGGTGCTGGCGGACCGGGAGCCGCTGCTGGTCGAGTAACCAATCAGGGGAGGCTAAAAAGGAGCCTACTGCCCTATCCTTCAGCCCAGTCCTTCCTACACAACCACAACCTCAGATTATTGATTTTATTTATTTTTTTATTTTTATTTCACACAAAAATAAACAAGCACCACACATGTATGAATAAATGTTACCAAGTTCCTGTTCTTCCCTTGATTTCATAACAGACCTATGAACCACACATATTTAAACAAAAAAAGACAACAGAAATAACTGAAGAATTTGGTTGGCAACAAAGTTAAATAAAATACTAGATCTATGAAACACAGGACAACAAGAGGTTAGGTGCTTCTTTATAAAGGTTATAAAAAATCCATGCCGTCTACCACAGGAGAGGGCATGCAAGGCTTGTCACTGCCAGAAGATGGCTGCTCGCCAATGTCTATTTTTCTCAGCTACAACCTCAAGCCCCGTCTGTATTATCAGACTTGTTGTCTGAGGCACCCAGCATGTCCCTTGATTCAAACAGTCAACTCTAATCAAATTACCATCTAGAACCATTCTTCCCTGATTTACCATAACAACCATGAAATAGTATCTAATGCACTGGCAACACTCATAACTCAATGTCTCTAGTGTGCATAAAGTTGCATGGAGAAAGCTCCCCATGATGGCTTAACTTACTGATGGTATCAGACTGGAACAAATGGAACAGCTTCTGTCTCTGCTCCATATTCCTAACTCACTGCAAACATTGGAACCTGACTTTAAAAACACCCAGTCTCGCTGCAGCAAGGTGAAGAGACATTTACAATTTAAATGGTGTGCTGCTCGGTGCTCTACTTGTGTTCTCTCCAAATCACAGAGAACTTGCTCACACTGCAGAAACCTGGGAATCCACAAGGAGCCATTAACTGTTCAGGGTCTGGGCAACACTGAGGGTTCCTTTTGTTTTTCATCTCCCCGCCCCCCCACATGGATACGCCTGGAATGAGGCACTAATCATGGGGTCTTGATCGAAGTGGTGGTCCAACTGTTCCTTACATTTTACAGTTCAGCGTCTGCTCTGTCCCACAGAACTCTACACTTTACAGCAATGTAATGGTTAGGCTGTACCTCATGGTCTAAATACATTTTGGTATGGATTCACACATTCTCAGTGCAAAGCCTATAGCAATTTCAATACACTCTTTCTTCCATTTCTGAGATAAAGTTAAAGTTAGTTACAACAATCGCAGGAATATTTTACACAAAATTAGTAACAAAATACAACTGTAGGAGCTACCTGGTGTTTATTTTTGATGTCTAAAAATGTCATCATTGCTGAACAATTTTGAGGCATAGATTGATTTACAGAAGTTGATTTACTTTTAATGAAAAGGCTCTTACCTTTCAAACACGTGAGAGTACCACTAGCCACTTTGCCCAGCATGCTGCAGTCACATTTAGATAGGATGTCGACTCAGATTACATCCCGAAGGATTACAGGCATTTTAACTAGCTGAGAGAGGCAGTGCCGTGTCAATCAAGACTCATCACCATGACAGCGCAACAAGCTACTTAACAGCACTGGCTAAGATAACCACCACTGGCTGCCTCTGTGATGTCAAATAAATGCTGGGGTTTATTGAAATACTACACGGGATGGCACTGGTAAACATCACAGGCAACCACAAAAGTCAACAACAACCAGTTCAAAAAAAAAAAAAAGAACTCCTTTCAAAACCAAGCAACAAAGACTATCACAATATTTCAAGATTCACCGTCTTTTTATGTTTCTTCAAAAATGATGCTACTACATTAACAGAGAAAAATTGTTTTACACTAATATTCAACAAGAAACTGTAAACATTTTAGTATTTTATAATGCCATAAAATTGTCTTGAACAATAAAAACACTAAATTGCAAAAAAGTTTATTGGTTAGGGAAAAATGATTAATACTCATTGACTTGTTTAAATTTATTCACTGATTTAATTTAGCCTAATCTTTGCTGTTGAGTGTTCAGAACCCGTTTTAATCTTTTACGCATTAATTCAAATCCCTCCTTGTAAACCCCTCCACTGTAAAGGCCTTGGCGAGGGCAGCACGTGATTTCTCTGAGAAGAACCACAATGTGGCCCATCAAAGAGGCTCTACTTGTTTACCAACTGTCACTCATGCCAGTGTCTTTGCCACAGTGACACACGGACAAGCAGAGCATTGTAAATGAGCTCTGTTCATTGGGTATATTCGCACAAAATAAAAAATACTTTTTTAAACTATTGAGTGATTAGCCTATGTAAATATAAATAGCCGAAAACAGAAAATATTCTTTAAAATGAATACCATTTTATTTAAATGTATATAATCACGAGAAAACACTTTTTTTTAGTGGAGCATTTCAATGTTTCTCTAATTTTTATTTCCTCAGAAAATGAATTTCCTATTTATTAATATATTATAATTATATTATATAATATTAATAATAATAATAATTACACATTTCATACTAAGTTGCACAAAGTGCATACAGATTTAGCTTTACTTACATATTTACCTTCACTTATCTCTAAACCACTTGCTATAAGCTAGTGAAGCCTTAAAGCTCACAGAATGACACACAATATAACTTTCTCACAAAGATGCCCATAAAAGCCCAAACTTTCCCCAGAAGAAGTTCATATTCCTTTGTTTCAATGTGTTTATTCAGCAGTGTAGCCAGCAAAAATATAAAATCATTGGTCACTCTGTGCAAAGATACTGATTTCGACAAACAGACATGGCTGCCTTGAGAGAGATTAAGAGTGCCAATTCTGTGCACTCTTGGGGGGATTTTGCATGCCAAGGGTAATTTTCCCCAAAAATTATAATTATGGGTTCAGTCTGAGATTTGTCAAAATGACAAAGCTGCTGTAGCCACATCAAAAGAAATAACAAACACGTTTTATCAATGATGTGTGCCACCTTTCATTATTTATGACATTGTGTTATCATATCAGTGCACAGCAACACAGTCTCAGCTCATACTAATAACTGAGAATGGTATGAAATACAATCTTTTCAAATTCTTACGGGCTACTAAAGTTTCAGTTCGGCCTTTTACAACTAAGATTGCAGCTGATGAACCAAAGTGGGTAGATAATGTGAGAAATGATTGTGTAACCAATCAAATGTAGAGAGAAGGACTAATTGACCAGGGGTAGTGTTAGTTCTGTATGAATTTTACCAGGACATCAGGGCCAGTTATCTTGGTTAAATGCCTTATTCAAAGGGAGCTGTAGCATTATGCCAGGACTTCCGTAGACTGGCCAGCAGGGTGACAGTAATTCCCTTTGGGAGTTCTTTCTCACCCAGAGTAGCAGCATTTGTAAATGAGTCAGTCTATTAAGACGCCATGAGTATAAGTGCACAGCGCCCTGGAAACAAGAGAGCTCAGCTGGGCTCATCACCTCCACTGAGTCAAGATTACAAACAGAGATGACTGTGATTCATTTGACAACAAAAACCAAAACAAAATAATGCCCTTTATAAGCATATAATGATACTTTGGGCGTATGTGCCCATCCACTTGCATTATGTAACAGGATACGGAGTAAATAGGAAATTATGCTTAAAAGCAACGGTGGAAAGTAGCTGACCTTAATCGATTAATAAAAATGTTGCCTGCTCTTAAGTGACGAGGCAACACTTTTATTACACAGCCATCTACTGTTGCCCGTGGCTATTTTTGGTCTAACCAAGATTAAAGAGAGCCAAGGTTTTGTCCTCTGCATTAAGAAACGCTTGCTGAAAATGACCACCAGCAGATAGTTTTCCTAAACGATTTCTGAGGAGATGGACCGTACCTGAAGCCGTGGCCTTGGGTGCCGAGTTTTCGTCTGCAGGCTTGCACGCGAACATCTGCCTGTGCAGCTGTGCGGGCTCCGTGGAATGTGTGGTATTTGCGTGACTTGCCTCGTTGCCTGAGCTGCCTTGACATTCCCCCGCACCCTCCAGACCAGTGGGAGACACCCCGCGAGCCCGTTCAGAGTCCCTGCCGCTGCTCCTCCTCTGGGGGGGCGCGCGCTCTGGCGCCGGGGGGACCTGCAGACGCGCCGCGCCGCCGTGGGGGCCCAGCTCGGGCTCCTCGTCCTCGGGGATGGGGTTGTACCAGATCTCCCCTTCGTCGTCGGCGTCGTTCTCCTCGGCCGGGTCCACGGCCCTGGGCTGGGCGCCGGTCCTGGCGTGGGTCGCGGCGACGTGAGAGAGGTGCAGACGCAGGGGCTTGCAGTGACCCACCGGGGCTACGGGGGGCGCCGGCCTGCGGCCCGCGGAGGGGGGTCCAGGAGAACCGGCTGCCTGACCGTGGTCCTCCACTGCTCCTGTGGTAGGCAGGCCATCCTTCCCAGTGCTCTGCTGAAGCCAGTTGCGCTTCTTGGAGACGGTGATGGTGTTGAGGGGGGACCGGGTCTCACTAAATGCACTGACTCTCAGCTCCCTGGTGGCTGTGATGGAGCTGTGGACATTTTCAATCAAGGCTGCAAGGGAACAAGCAAACATGAGTATCCTAGCATGCACCACACTTGTTCAGCCACTCACATGATCATCAGGAGATATTATCCTTTTAATATATAGCTGAGAAGCACATAGGGATATCCAGGCCATACCAATCGATAACACTGCTTTGCAGACAAATGGCAGCCACAGACTGTATACGCATTTAAAGGTAACTCTTGTACTCAAAACAAAGATGCCCCATCCATTATTCCTCAAATCACTGTGCAACAATGGCTTACAAGTAGATTTTCTTTAGTATATTCCTGGAAGGATAACTATGTGCTTCACTGGCTTATAGACCACAATTGTATCATGAAACGTATAAGGCTTAACTGATAGTGATTTGCAAGTAAATGCATCTACATTCACAATGTCCGTGTAACATTATATGATAATTAGCCTAAGTAAGAAAGGTATATCTCTCTCTTTTTCTCAGTCGGACACATACTACATATGAAGAATGGATGACCTACTCTGGGTTTATCCTCAATATCTGAGAATGTAAGTTTAAGAGAATGTAAGAATAAGATCCAAATCACTATTTCCGTTTGGACTGCTAGTAGTTTACCCTACCACTAGAGATATTTTCATGCATTTACTACGCAGTTAGAATCTGAAACGTATCTTGCTTGCATGTGAGAAGTCTGACCGCAGTTGGTTTTGTTTTGTCCTGATCTACTTTGACCAGGCACAAACTTTTAATTATAAGTTGCAAGCCCTTGGCGAGCCACACCAGCAAATTAAATGTGGATGACTTCCACCCGAGGGTAATGTGCATATGCAGAAATAACCAAGGTCACACAGAGAGTGCTCCGAATTGCGGAAAAGCACATATTCTTTATCACAGTGCAACAAAAAAAAAAAAAGAAAATACTTGAAAGACAGCTGTAACAATAAAGAGAAGGCTAAACATACTCTCAGAATTTGGAGTTTGGTAAGAAGCAATGCAGGAAAAATTAAATAGCAAAGCTGCAGCGAATATAATGTTTTACATAGATGGGAGTGGAATCAGGACACAGTGGGCATGTTTCTGCAGTGTCCTTTATCAGCATGCAAAGGGAACACAGAAGTTAAGGTGCTGTGAGGACTGCTCATCACAGCTAAAAAAAAAATGTAAAAAGAAAGAAAAAAAACACACACCAGCCAGCTTTAACTCTTCAGATTGTAACAGCAGAATTACATTAAAGAATAATGCCAGTATATATCTGATACAAGGCTGTTTTAAAAAGCCTTTATACAAGAAATAGAAATTACAAAATTTCTAACTGAATTTACTGAATAGTGTGCCTTAAACAAAAACACACTGAAGTATTCCCTTATATGAGCCTTTGACTTCTTACACTCAAGAGAAAAAGCATGCGACGAGAGATAAAACACTGAAATATCTTTTGCATCAGAAGCCAAGGCTTTCATAATGCATAAAAGGTTCAGACAACAATAACATCTACGCTGAAAAAGAATTCAAAGAAGCAAGGGTCCTTGCAGGATCCTGATCCAACATGCTTCAGAGATCACATTAAAGATTGTTTTGAGGTACCTATTCTCCCAGACTAGTTCCTTAACATGTTAATGACAAGTTGCTTTTCCTCAAGGAAACAGATTTAACAATACCATAGCTACAGTCTCAAAATTACAGACTACAAAGAACATTTTCACTTACACAACAAATGCATGTGGGGGGGGGGGGAGGAACAGTGAATTTAATTAACACTGCGCACAATTATAAAGAGCTGTTTCAAGAGACTGCGTTTCATCTGCACAATAAAAATAACGCTATGCAGGAAATGAGAAAAAAAGAAAAAGTGTCCGCAGACTGAACTTATATATTTAAATGCAACGTTCCGACCAACAGGGTCTTCATCACGCAAACATCAGTTGCGAATTTCATCCTGCACCTGTACCCAGCTGGAGTTGGATGTGCACACAATGCACACAAAAAACTTACCTTTCTTCTATGTAGAAAATGGGCACCATAAGAATTGGTGTTTTATGCAGCATTTTGAGGGTACATTTATGAAGAGGATATGCTTGTCTGCTAGGCTGCTGCTTTTCAACTGCCATTAGTGCTTTAATTCAAATAATAGAAAGAAATTATTATTACAAATTCCCTGACTGCAGCAATGTTTTCTTCAGATGCACAAGCAAGTCAAAACCTATTACGAAAGTGACAAATTGTCATTCCAAAAAATAACTATTAGCCATACTCTTTCTTGCTCTTGATCTTTCTTGCTCTTCTAACTCTTATCAGCTGTGTGTGCAAGATTTCAACATGCCCATAAAGCCAAATGAAATGCTAAGCATGTGGTTCTCCAATGTACTCCTATTACACTACATTGGAGAAAATAGTTGCAAACCTTCTATTATAATTAAAATATAAAAACTGTACTGTACTACGAGGTTTCAAACAAACAGAAAATAACGGAAGCATTTGATCAAAATACCAAAAAATCTTGCATTCATTTCTTATAATTTCTGATAATTATGAATTCCCGGAGTTTTGTTCAGTGTTAATCTACTTGTGTCGAATTGCACTCTCTTAACAGGAAGTGCATACCTTTAAGGGGGTCTTTCATAATACACCAGAAGCATGCTCTCACACGCTCAACATTCCAGTCTGTAGCAAAAGATTTACAATCATCTCCCCTATTTTTGCCTTTAGAGGCAGATAAACATATGAGTACATCTCCAACCTGACAGAACTCCCCCTCCTCAAGATAAGATGATTTTTTTTAATCGTGAAAAATAAAAACCTAAAACAATCTGTCATATCAGACCCTGAACATGGTGAGAGAATTTTTTTTTTTTTTAATGTCATTATCAGAGGTCTTCAAGACAAATGCAATTTAAGACATGCTTTAAGTCACTTCAATTCTAGCACACAGCATGCAAGAGCATTTGAAAATAATTAACAATTCAGGCCCAAATATATACTGTGCCTTACTTTGTTTTAATGCTGAAGGAGGCAAGACTCTCTTCCTGTTTTTTTTCTAAAAATAATGAACTAATAGGTCTTAAAATTGGGTATAACTACTCTAAAAGAGTCTTAGAACTAAGAGTTCCCTTCCTGGCCATGATACTCAAAAAAAACAAAAACAATTATGAACTTCTGATTTAGAAGGTGTTCACAAAAAATCAGTTTCTACTGAGCAGTCTCATATCTGGCTCTTCACGCAGCTTCTCCTTACAAACCAGAGCGTACTGCTCTGGTGAACCTCACAGCTGTAAGGTCACTCAACTTCGGCTCTTTCTATCAATAACAATTGGATAATCAATCATGCCATAATAAATCATGTAAAATGAAGAGTAAAATATAGCTGTACTGCTGTGTGAATTGAATTTTGTTTTGTATTTGCAAAAAGAAAAGTTGTTCCAAATGTGTATACTGTAGATACATAGATCATAATTCATAAAAATAATAAAAATATACATTTTTTTCTCTTCATTTCAAAAATGTGTTCTGAAAGTCCAAATGTCCACATGATGATTAAAAAATGTGAAACCGTAGGCCATTCAAAGGAATTAATCTGTAATTTCTACGACATAAATCTGTGTTATCCTGCCGTGGTGCCCCCTCCCCTACTCTAACCATGTTAGGATTCAGGTTTTCGAGGAGACTTTTGAACAGGAATACACAGGGTTGTGAATTTAGAAATGGTTCGTGTGTGAGCGCCGGGGATCAATACAAAATATGTCGAAGATCAACAACGCACAGATTCAGCTGCGTCACTTCCCCCTGGGATTATCTCCGGAGAGGGACTCCGCATGTCAGAAAGTGCACCATAAGTCGAACAGGCCGAACGCTATGCAAACAGTGTGCAGTCGCCTGGCGTGAGATTCCAGTGATGGGCCCCCAACACCGCAGGACCAGAGCAGGACCAAAAAAAAGAAAGTGAACTCGGCGGCCATATTGCTCGGGAGGGAGACAGCCTCCCTTCCATCTCATGCATATGCCCTCTGCGTAACAGATGGCCTGAGCAAACAACCGGCCAAAGTGTGTGAAGGGCTCCAAGTCAGAGTCAGCCTTTCTTCAGCCACATGTGTCTGTTGTACTGTTACAGGATGAGAGGAACTGTGTCACACTATGACTTGGCTACAAACCGAATAAAAGAGCAGGTAACAGACACTTTTTGATTTTTTTTTTTTTTTTTTTTTTTTTGTATCTTTTGCTAAACAAAACGGGCAAAGGATACAGAGATTCCTATCAAGTCCGACTGAAATGATAAGCTGAAGCCTGTCTGGCTCAGACTTATCAAAGTATCATATTTAGGCATATATATTATACAGTCTGCAGCACTGGTTTGTGCAATTATCATGTGATATCTCCTCAGCAGTACCAGGTACCAGTAAATACATTACTGAGGCACCTTTCGACAAGAGGAAACATTGCACCTTAAGTCAGTGCTGCGTGTTTATTAAAAAAAACACTGCAGCACAGTAACAATATCTGGCTCTTCATAAACATCAAGCAAAGCACCTCAATAAAACTGCAAGGAAAGGCACCAGCAATGAAAACTGCTAGCAAAGTCAGAATCATTATGGAACCAGAGACACACTGGCATCTGAAACAAATTTAATTTCATTAACAAAGATCCAAGTTTATAATAGCATGTGTTCATAATAAATTTGTGATGTAAAACACCATTCTGGCTCATAAATGATTTCCACTTCCTATGGCTTTTCAGTCTGGTCTACACTTGAGGATACATATAAGAATTTCAATTAGGCTACTTTGTAGTGTTGCAGTAGTCAAATTCTGAAGAAAAAAAAATGGATTTGTTTGACATGTGATTTTGGGGTAAAAAAAAAAGACTCAAAGAAAGATGGGTTTAATTTGTTTGCAATATGACGTAATAATTTACCTATGTTGGGGTGTTGCAATACTGCTCAAGGAGAGTAGCACATCTGCACATTTGTAGTAAAGTTTTTTCAAAAAATTTCAAAGACAACCTTTAGATGCTTCTTCGTAATTTTTTCAAAATAAAACGTAGAACTGCAATAACCAGTTCATAGACACAACAAGGTTTTCCTGAAATGAAAAAAGCTCTCTACACAATGTAGGGCTAAATTAAGTCAAATATAGTTGTTGCTTCTTACCTACATGAACACAAAAAAACATGTCAATCAACAGTCCTTTATCATGGAAGCAATTGAATGAGCATCACATGTAAACAGCAGTTAACAACTAGCACACTTTTAGCCAAAATTCCGAAACAGATACTGAAATGGCAAAAAGAGAATAAAGGCATCAAACAACAATGACTTGACTCCCCTGAGGCTAAAACCCCACTGTCTGCCCACAGAAGATTTAATATAAGCTCAGTTCCTTTGTTTGTGACCCCTTAGTGACACAAACAAAATACCAGGGTCCAAAATGACTGGCAGGCCCAAAACTGAAGACACCTTGGTTGGCACTGTGCACACTGCACACACACACACACACACACACCTCGGTTGCCTCTAGCAAACTTCTTTACCAAAAGGACACCGTTCACATGACAACATAATAACAGCATCACTATATTTGACATTCTCTTCTAAAGATTTACAGAAGGCTCACACACTCACACAAAGCTGCATGGAAATGTCAAAGATGAACATGGGGAAATAATAAACAATGCCAATAATTGTGCAAAAATCCAGCCCTCTAATGCCAATAATTATGCAAAAGTCCAGCCCTATAACAAAAATTATATGATTTTCTTAAATGCCTACAGATTTATATAAATCTCTTAAGTGGTAAACCATGTGACGAAAGACAAAAAAATGGAATTAAAGTCTTTCGAAATACAATAAGCACTCAAAATAAAGCAATCAGCTGACCACATTAAGGCAAAGGCATGGACATACACACAAGCTTAAACATATGCAAGTATATTAACATCAAACCATAAAAACCAGAAGGCTTATGGTCTGGAGTTACAATTCACTACAGATTTCAGACACAGCCTTAAAAAATAGTTCTTTGTAGTGAGCTTTTGTTAGTATAATCTGAGATCTGGCCATAATAAATACTTAATCACTCACCATTTCATCAAATCACACCGAAGAATTTAGGACTAGCGCACAAACAAGTTAGGCAACAGGAGTGGCATTCAAAACATGCACTCAGAGGTCTTTTAAACTCAAAGTCTCCAGGAGACTAGGACAAATCTAACAGTAGTACTAGTGTTTGCCCATTCTTGCCCAGCCCCCACCTCAAACCCCAAACAACAGAGCCTACATGGGCCAGTTCAAAGTCCTAAGCAATGCTTACTCAGAAACATCCACAACATGTTAACACTGCATCGGGTTTCCTGCAAGGATTCCCCCTCAGTAGCCTCCTACAAACAAATAGGTTGGAGCAGAACATTGCATGTGTCGCGAGAAACTGAGACGGGGATGTCAGTGAAAGGAATGGCGAAGCACAGCCGACAGCCTGTCAGCCAGGCCAACAGCTGTCCCCTCTGAACAAATAAACACTGCTTCCGCCACACTCCACAGGCCAATCTGTCCGTTGCACTGACTCAGATAGTGAAAACAAGTGCGCACAGGGAATGTTGAATACTGATTAAAATCTCACTCAATTTTCTGGGTAACAACACCGGGAAAAAAAAGATAGCTGCAAGATTTTAACATAAGGATCAACAACAAAAGGTGATCATTATCATTTTCCCATATTTTACCTTTTCTATCTTTTCCCCCCACAAGCTGTAGGCTGCACAACTGCTGGTTTTCCCTTCTTAGATTATTTTGTAAGCATTATTTGTATTTACACTTCAGATTTCAGCAATACATTTTAATTCATATTTACTGCCTATTCTCTTAAAAAAACCGTTTATATGTAGATTATTATCTTGTTTCATGATACAAGTGTTTACAAACATTCAAAGTACAGTAAAACAGTAAAATGTAATTTTCAATACACATTACCATACCTTCACCAAAATAGAACTAATAAGTGTGTTAGTCGTTAATGTGCTAAAGTTGTAACCCCCAAAGTGCGACTAGCTAAAATGTTAAATGAACTTGAATGAGTGTGAAGAAAGACCCGCCACCAGTTAGAAGGAATCGCGAGGAAAGCAAAGAGGTGTGACATTCCATCCCTTTGCTTTGCATTTGGAAGAGCCACCAGTTGAGTCTTTTAATGGGGAATGACAGCATTCGAGGGTCCCAGAGAAAGGTATCCAGTTGCCACGCCTTGTGACGTGCCTACCTGACTGCTGAGCTCCCTGGCAGGGAGCCACACTTTTGCTTCCTTGAACTCTGGTCATCTGGGTCGCTGCTTTTGTCCTGTTTGAAACCCCGTGGCCAGACCGTAAACTAGACGGGCCATGGGCACGGAGCGAAGACCCCGTGATGCGCTGCTTCATTTCTGAGGACAGCATGCGTCCTTTGTGCATCCACTCCTGCATCTTGTTGACCGTCACCCCATGGGGCCTGGCTGAGACCGCCCTAGCCCCAGAAAAATCTTGTTTGTTGCCCTGAGTTTCTGCATTATCGGATGAACCTGTCAGACTATTGACAGAGCCACTGCTTTCATTCAGTAGCCCGTCATCTCCATTGTCGTTAAGGAGATCGTCGCTGCTCACGCCATCGTACTCAAGCTGTTTCTCTTGGCTGCAGGCTCCAGCTAGGTTGTTCAATTCATTGCCGTTTTTGCCGACAAAACAAATTCGCGAACCAAGGATTTTGGGGCCGGGATGATGCGCCTTTGGGTACTTAATCGCACCGTCACTAACAGAACGTCGTAATGTTGGCCTTATTTTCGTGCCCGACAAATTTTCAGAGCTCTTGCTAATTAGAAAGTTCTTGCCGCATAGTTCACGATTGTTGTTGACATTCTGCGGCATCGCATCATTGTCGGACACCTGTTGGGAACTGTTTTCTCCAGAAGACCACGCATCACTATCTATGGCCTTGGCAGAGGACTGCGAGCAGACACTGTCCTGTGAGTGACTGGAAGTGCTCGCTTTGTCGACAAATCCGTTGACACTGACCTGGCCATCAAAACTAATATCATGCATTGCATTTATTAGCAGATAATACGCTTCTTTTAGCTGGGTCCTCAATCTGTCCGTCTCTAAGGCAGTATCATTTATACCGCTTTTAAAAGTGTCTTGCCTATCTGAAACCTCCGAATTTGCGGTATCGACTTGAGCAGATGCTTTCCCGACATTTATATCAAGGTTTTGACAATTAGCTTCATAAAACGGAAGAATTTCGTTATCGTAGTAATCGTCGTCCTCGCTATCTAATGAATTGTGGCGTTGTGCTCCTTCTCTGAAACCTACATAACGAGGGGCCACGTTTGCGTCACATATTTCTAACTCTGTGGGGAAAAATGTTGGACTTTGTAAATTACCGACTTTGTCTTCACTTTGACGACCCGAAGCATTGCCATAACTTTCTATATTGCTTATCAAAATATGTTCCTCTACATTATCAGCGTTGGTTTTATGACATGCATAAGGCGCACCAAACCGATACAATTGTGTCCCATTAGTAGGCCTAATAGCATTTGTTTCAAATACTTGGCTGTGGTCAGTCTGCACACTCGTGTCTTTTATATCGCTCAAAGTTTCCATGAATTGTAGATTATCTTCGGATTGGGAGCAGAAATCAGTTTCGTCGCAACGTGTCTTCAGATCTTTTTTACAGCCTACATTTGTTCTACTGTTTTTTGAAACTGGATACTGACCATCTGCGAATTCACGGGGCCCCATATCTGTACAGACCATTCTGCACTTTAAAACATGATTTTCACACATCCCGAATCCTATCGAATCTCCTCCAGAATACTGTCGCGGAATTGGGACGGGGTGTTTTTTCTGCCCCTGTGATCTCCCACATGACCCAGGTCGCACTTGTCCTGTGAAATTGAGCTCTTGCGTATTAAAACTGCTCATCTCGTCACTGTCGCTCCCTTTTTCCTGCGTTTCTCTTTGAACTGAGACCCCCAAGAGTTCCTCATTAACTCGACCCCTAAGCCTCAAGTCCTCACTGCACTGAATGTCCCACCGTCTAGTGTTTATGTGCACGGAAGCCTCGCACTGAGAAAACGTATTCTCAACAACTGTGTTCTCGTGTACAAAGCCAATATCTCCGTTATCAAATCTCCTAATAAAACAACTGTCGTTGCCCTTCATTGTATCTGGCACAAAGTTTAACTCAGCGATAATTATTGCTTGTTGCGTTTGCTCGGCTTGCTTTTGCAAAACTTTGTCTTTACCTTCTCTGCCCCCATTAGCTGCAACGCCGCATCCACCAGCTGTCGTCCCTTTCTTGGATTTCTTCCCCCGAAGTTTAGCTAATAATGTCCTCCGCAGAGGATCAGCCATTCCTTTTCACCCCTGAGTTTTTCCAGTTTCAGCAGATATACTTCGGCGAGTTGAAATCACTTAGAGCGGCCTTTTCTTCGATCAAAACTCCCCTACAATCCGGAGCCCTCTCCATTCTCCACTGTCACCGCTCGCTCTCTGTACTTCGCCTGCTAGCCCGCTTGGTAGCTCACTTGCCCCCCCTTCCACCACCCCCCGCAGTTCAAATGCTTGGAATATTTTCTAGCGGGGGTGAAAGGTTATACGCTTATTGCGCAAGCTCTAATCGCAAACACTTCTTTTTGGGATGTTTATGTTGTTGGAGAAGAGATTTTTAGAGTGCAAAAGTTTACGCATGGACGTTAACCGTTTTGTAAATATTTCGTGGATGTTTTAATTAGTAGGCTATTTACACATTAATAGCGGAGCTGATCCGTATGCAAGCACTACTTCAGCTGTTTTGGCAAAAGGACGGTTTTGTGAACCACAAATAAGACGTGAATTATTCGCCTTTTCTTTAATGAGAAGAAAATAAACGAATGCAGCGAACAGAAATATGTAATATCATGCCGAAGGACACCCTTCAATAAACTATTAATTGAATGTTTGCTTGATGTTGCTATTTGGTATTTTGGTAATTATAGCCTTTTGTTATTAGAAAGCGTGAAAGACTTGTGAAAAGTATCGTACATACCGTTCTTTCCATCCTGGTAGAGGAATGAAAATTACTTATGAACTAACCTCGCTAAAAAATAATCAAATGGATAATAATAGGCCGAAATTATTAGAAATAGAAGTGAGTTACTCATCAGTGAGCACAGATCATAATCAATGTTGAACCCAGGGAAGGGTGTTTCTTTTCAACCGATTGTCTGAAGTGTAAATTATGCTATGACAAAATGCTTCAGTGTTTTGAAGTACAGTCAAAATGTATATCTGATGTGACGGTCTCCTGTTCATTTTTATCTTCGTGTTATTAGTTTAACGTACTATGTAGTACTATTATATATAATCTTTTTCTACAGTGTAACTCATTTGTGCATGGTAATTACATTTTCTAAGGTTGTAGTTTGCCGCCTAGGATTTCAAATGTGCCAGGAATTCAAACCATAAACACGTTTAACTGTTCTGTCATATTCTTGTATGGATATTTCAAATGTGTACATTTGCCTATAGTGTCTAATAACTTGCTAGACCATGTTTCCTGAAGGAAATGATCTAGGATGAGCTACAGTAGCACATTGTGTAAGAGTAAGAAAGCATTTTGATCTACTTGAGAAATTATGTTTTATAAAATATGAAACACACTTTCAGTTGATCTGTGCAACACCACTGAGATAAAATGAGCATAACTACTTTTAGACAACACCTTTTTCTTTAATGAGATGAACTTGACAATAAAAGCTGAGAGAAGCCAGAAGCACAGGAAATGACAGAGTGCACGGTTATAAGTACTGGTGTCTGCAGCCAGAGTTGATCTCTCCTCCTCTCTGAATTGCTTCCAGTTGGTAATGCTTGCAGTGGAGGGATGGGGCACACCTACCCAGGTTAATTAATGTTTTCCTATTTTCTGATGTTTTTTACTGCATGTCCTTTATATATGTAACTTGTTTACTAATATTATCAAAAAAATGCACATAATGTGAGTGATATAATAAAAAAGTGAAATGTGTGACTGATTTTATATGGAATATACGTTTATGTAAAATGCATACAGACAAAAGTGGGATGTTCAAGGTTTGCAGACCAGTGTTCCAGGGACATACAATACCCTGATAATAGCTGAATTCTGTAATGTCTTAAGAAGACATTTTAATTTTTTATTCAACTATTAAAATTCAGAGAATATTAAGAACGTTGCTTAGCCTGTTTACCTACTTTCATGAGCACAAAAATTAAAAGATCCAAAAATATTTAAGCAAACAAGATTAAGGAAGAAAGAACATAAACCTTTCTGTTCCAAACTTAATCTGTACTGTCCATACTCAAGTGAGAACTACTCAGAAACAGCAAAGAACTCAAAGAACCATCAGTGAGATGATAAGGAGCTGCAGCATCATCACCATTGAACAGTGTTCTCATAATGCCACTCGTATGATTTGGTGAATAAAACTGCAGTCATTTGACTAAATCATCTGCAATTTCTGAAGTGAAATTTTTATAAAATATTTTTTCTGATATATCAAGATGAAACAGTATCATGTTGACATAAACCTAAAAGTAGTGTTCCCTCAACACCGAAATAATAATCAACCTCTGGAGTGTCAGCTGATCAGTATCATCTTCAAACAACAGGAAGGATTGTGTCTTAGTCACAAAATAGAAGGCAGTAGGTTTTGAATTTTCACTTTAATCTCTTTCACTTTAACCTAAAGAGAGCCTTTACAAAGCAATTGTGCCTTTCTGCAACTCTAAATCAGTCGCATTTTTGTTTCCTCTGTGTCTGCTCCGGAGAAGTTAGATTATTATGTGTAATTAAAATGAATAGAAATTAGGTTTGATAATTCTCTGTTACATATTCAGAGCTCAGTTACAAATCCACAACTCAGATCACTATTTGTTTTGGCACAAAAAGAAAACATTTCAGCTCACGTTGTCTACCATTTTGTATCTATGTACCAGCACAAAACTTGTTTTTCATGCAAGAAATTGGAGCTACACGGTGTTCTATAAAAATTTTAAAAAATCAGTTACAATGGCTGAACTGATTAAGTGGAAATATTGTACCAACCACCCCCATAAAAAAGCAGAGAAACAGAAAAAGATAAGTATCAGTTTTTGCTTTGGAGCCACGCAGACCTGACGCCTGTGCGTGCGTGCATGGCTGCCAGATTAGGCCCTGTCTGGGCACCCATTTGCAGGTCAAAGCCTGCAGGCCAAGAGAAGAAAGAGGAGGGGGGGAAAACTCATGCATGCTATGTGGTCTACAGCTGTGGCCTCCACATTCTCACCCAACCAGTTCTTCTGTAGTTTTCTCTCCCCGTGTTGCCACAGCACATGTGGAAGGCAAGCCCTGTACCTGAGAGGTAGGTCATGGAAATCCTGCTTCCTCACTATCTTATGAGTACTATGGCCAGTTACATTCCACGGCCAATGGAATCATGTTGAAAACATCTAAAAATGATTAAAAGATTAAAAACATATTTTTTTGTTAGCTGCTATTCAGTTGATGAGCGAATTAATAGTCAAGACATTTCCCGGCTGCTAAATTATTGTTAATATAGCTGTACAAACACGTTCTCAGCACTTACATTTAAAATATATTGAAGCAGAATTGGAAAAGTGAATCAATTATATAAATAGACTGTAGGATATTACTTTAAATTAATGTTTTTTTAAGTTAATCAAATTTTATAAATATACAATTTCAGTACTGTCTTTGATGGCACGTTTTGAGAGCACCCACATTTTGGTTCATTTTTCTAAGGTTTTCTAAAGCCGCAATGCAAAAAGGAGGAGATCTTTTTTTACTCCACTTTCTTTCCTCTTTGTGATGGCAAGAGCAGAACATCTATTTTCCTGGCTCCTATTCAAACAGCCCTTGCAGTTCAGTGTGTGCAGAGAGCCTTGCAGCTGTTTGCATTTGCCTCCTGATCAGTCCTATTGTTTACTGAATCTCCCCAGTTAATGGGCCTTCCCTTTTCAATGCACCCAGCAACAAAATTTACGTCGGTGACATGCTCCCTCTCTCAGGACATAAATCCAGCTGGATTTCCATCTGAGAATAGTTCAATATGTGTTTCTCTTTCTTAATATATATTCAACACAGCACCAGATTTCAGTTCTCATGCATTCCAGAATTGAACACATGCTTTCTGAAAAAACTAAAATAAAATTTTCTCTCTGAAGCATATTAACATAATGTGTATTGCTATGGCAAATAAGATCCCTGGAGCTTTGGCTTTTTATATTATAAAGCTTCACAAAGATTAATTACAATGCAATATTTACAATAGAAATGCATTTTAAATCAAGAAATACACCTCCAAGTTATGAACTGTACTTTGTATTGATTATCTATCAGCTAGTTATTATATCTTTGTGATTCATGGCTATTTGGAATGTAATTTAGATTCTTTGTCTTGTGTTCAATTTCCCTGCAGCAAAAAGGGGGGGGGGGGGGCTCTGTTAGTGGGAAGAGGTAGACTGCTGGGAAAGAGAGTAATGGATCCATTACATCAACGTAGACAAAAAGCATTCTGCAGGGTCAGACATTATCTGGAGGCTTCAGCACACTCCTCGACCTGCTCCGGCCACTTTAGCTTGTTGAAACGGTGCCAGATAGATATCTCCCTCATTATGGCCCAAGCTACCAGCCCCTCATCTGTGGTCTGGATTACCTACAGACACGGTTGACATGTTTATCATTGACAAGGTCAGACTAGCTGTCTCCTTGCTTCTGTTCAGCATAACTCTGTAAAGACATTGTGGATCTACCTGGTTGTTTTAGCTTTAGGCTGCTAAACCTGTCACAAACAAATCTTGGAGCCCATTCCCTGTAGTAGCCAAAAGTAAACTGAAGAATCGACAGGATTTTAAATGTCTACCATTCCAGGAACAAGATGTTCTGGCAACATCTGTTTCACACTGTGCTGGTGGTGTAAAAACCAACTGTTTGCTTCTAGGGAACATCTGCCTCTAACTGAGATGGCAGCTTGAGTGTGAACAGTTGACAAACCTCTCAACACTGCACAAAAGCATTCTCTACAATCCACAGAGACAGCCCTCCTTCTCAACACTTAACAGCACATTCAGTTCATAAACATAAAGAAGGCTTGGTAGCAGCAATCACATTGTTAATTAAACAGTCTAAAAATACAGTGGCATCTTTATAGCTTACTCCACAAAGAAAAAGCAGTGAGTATATAGTGAGAAAAAAAAATCATAACATTGGCAATATTCAAATGAGAAAGACTCCAGGATCAAAAGTACCCAACAGATTAAAAAAGTTTTTTTTTTCATAGTACCTGAAAGTAGCTGTGATACAACTGGGTAATGTACACACATTTGTTTAAAAAAAAGGCCTTTAATATGAAGAGCTGCCTTTTAGTGAAATGAGTAAAACAATTTGTGTAAGGATAAACAAACTCCAGTCTGACTTTCACAGACTGTAACCCAGATGGTGAAACAAAAGGAAATTGAGCCTGCAAATGGTTATTTGTGCATAAAAATCTGATAACATCCCAACTTTTGTGTTGGATCAGGCAGACACTGTAGACATGGCCAGACACATATTGCAGGCTGGAATTTAATCGCACACATATTCACTGGTGTAACTTTTTTTGAGAGATGACGACAGATTGAGCAAGAATTCCTCTTATCATGAAACTATTACTGGTAACTTTAAATACGTCTTTGTAATACCAGCACAATTGCTCCATTTAATATTTTTCTTCTTTTTTGCAGATAACACGTTTAATTTTCCACAATGATTATTTCGAACAAGAGCATCAGCCAAATTAATAAATACAAATGTTAAATTTATTCAGTGTAATTACAGGAAAAAATATAATGCAATTGCTTACCATTTTTCAGGAGCAGAGTAAATCACCTTTCATAATAAGAAAAATCTCACCTTGTTCATTATAAAAAGAATAAATCTACATTTATCCTGGTTACAGAATGTAAAATATCACACTAAGGATTCATTAAATATGCAACACACTGAAAGTGAGCATCTGTACAAGAGGATAATAAATGAGAACTGGAGGCAACAGAAGTAAACATTTGCACAACTGAACCCATCCTGGATGTACAATTTATTTGGAGGTCACATGACCATTTACATAAACAGGAAAAAATAATAAAAAAACACCCTATATGTGTACATATCAAGCCAAGTGTACGTCTTGATCTGAAAATGCAGTTCTTCAAAATGCCGTCATAAGAAATGCAATCAATGTCACCACCTAGTGGACGTCCTTTCATAATTTCAATGTGCTTTTCTTAATCATATTATGCAATTTAAAAAAATTAATTTTAAAATACATTTCTGAACTGAAACTTTTAATCGCATAAATACAAGATTTCAAAAAATTTAACAATTTTATCATAATCATGGCAAGAATTCCTCATTTAAATCTCTAAACTGAGTTATTTATGATTAATTTTAGAACCCCAGAGGTTTGAAAGTCAATATAGTTGGGTTAAGGAATTCTGAAACAAATGCGTGAAAGTTTTCAGAAAAACAAAGAATGTTTTTTCTCTTTTTTGGGAGATACGACACATACACAATATACAAATATTTATTAAAAACAAAACCAAACAACACTTTTCCCCATTTTTATCTGAAAAACGTATAGAGTCCAGGGCAGCTATAGGCGGTACATTCACAAACACAAGCGTGCGGACGCTGATGACAGAACGAATGGGGGAAGCTCTGTGGGACAGTCTCTGGCTCATCTCAGCTTTTTACTCCAGGCTCTGTCGCAGAATCCTCTTCTCCTCTTCCACAAAACTCTTGTCGGACGTGGCCTGCCCCATGTCCCTCTTCCTCTTCTCCTTCTGCTGGAAGCTCTCCACTTTCTTCTTCTTCGCTGACAAAGATTTGTCTTGCTCTTCATCTGAGGAACAGGTAGGAAAAAAAGAAAGAATGAGCCTTGCATACTGAAAGTAACCCGCTGTGAATTCCCAAAACTTATGGATTCAGACAAGTGTACTTAATGATGTAACTGTGCATCTACATTTTCTGATACATGCTGCTGCTTTTCTTCTGGATGCAGCGTAAAGAAAAGCAGGACAAAGGTTTATATTCCTTGCTTTAAAGTCAAAGGGTCATTTTATGAATTATCTGTAATCTTGCTGGTTGCTGCGCAACGCAAGAGCATGTTTGGCATTTGCCAGTCTTTTAAGGCATACATGACTTAGCTAATGTGCTACTTTATGCAAGTATTACTGTACATAGATACAATGTATGCAATGTATCCCTGGGTTCCGAAACCTTTTAAAACAGCATCGCACTTGACTGGCAGTGACATAAAACAGGTGCCAATTATTTCTTGTGTACAGAGTGACTCATTCTCTCCTGCACTGTATTTTGTATTTACAAAGTGATGCTGGAGGTGGGAAGGAAGTCCCCCACATCTGAAATTGTTGCCCTGTAATCAAAAGGGAAAACTCCACATCTCAACATCTCTGCTCATTTTTCTGCCTGTGTGAATCCTATTTAGTGTTGTCACGGTACACTGCACTCTCCTCAACAAGTAAAGCAAAAGCAGGAGAATAATAGTGCATGTATTCCTGCATGTATTCCTTATATATACCTCAATCATTTAAAAAGCAAATGCAGATGTATTTCACCCAGCTGTCCCTATGTGGTCAACTTCAGCAGTGAGCTTGTGCAGCAAGAGCTGTTTGCAGCATGAAACATTTAGAAAGGAAGAATCGGAGCGCTACAGTAAATTAGAAATTACTCAGTGACTGAATAAAAACTTAATAAAAATGTAGTAGCTACAGTCATCACCATGTAATGAATGAGGCAGTGCTACCAAATAGTTTCTGAACCACTAATCTCTGACTTGGGAAGGAAGAGAATGGCTGAGGACTAGGGAGCATACCCGCCCCACTTCTTCAATTCAGTGGATATCTCCTCCGGTGCTTGGGTGAGCTGGGGACAAAAGCTATAGAAGTGTGCAGAAGTGTATGATCCCTGCCTTCTATATTATAAAATAAATAGCATGAAAGCAAGTTATGCTGCAACCTGACTGCACGGGCGTCTCCTCATCTGGCAAGAAACGTGCGTTCCCTGAAGCGGGCTGCGGAGCATCCTCGCCATTGTCTTCGTAGATATTGGACCATTTTATAGCCATATCCATGCCTGGGGGAGCACTCTTCTTCTCTGTAACGTAAGTCTGTGGCGGGGGCACGGCGTTGGTTTTCCAGACTTTGAATTCCTTGGCTGGCTGTAGGGAGCACATTGCAATTTAACATTGCACTCAAGAAAAGGTCATTCTGCTATAACTAGAAAAGTGTGGAGATGAAGCTTTGCGCTTTGAAAATGCATATCAAGAAAAACGTATTAAAAATTGCACTTTTCAATCAATTTGTATTGAACAGTGCAATGTAATCTGTAATATGATGTTGCATACACATTCCTCAAAATGTGTAAGCAACAAATCAGTTTGTAGAATACCATTTTAATATTTTCCCCTTTAAACATTCACACTATTTAGATTTATTTTTTCATTACATAAATGAAATACAGCCAATATTGCACAAAATAGTTTCTAAACCTATTACTTTTTTTTTTTTTTTTTTTGCAACGTTACCACCAAAACTGTTGTGAAAATTGTTACAGTAAGCCTGCTGTCAGCATCACTGAACGTTAACATTAGCTAACAAACACCGATAAGAACGAGCTACGACAGCTGATGTTAGCTGATCTAACACGGCTGTAGTTGTGCTAACTCACTACCAAGGAGGTTAAAAAACAACTACTCACTCACTACACAAGCTCATTACAAAATACACCTAACGTTACTTTTCCAGCTTGGTCGTGCTGCCGTAGCGTTAGAAGTTGGCGAACTATGTAGCTTCCTAGCTAGCAAGGTAATGTTATATTACTGTATGTTTACCTCCTCCGGAGCTTTCACCGTGCGGCTTTCCCAATCAATGTGTTTATTTAACGGGTTGTATAAGAACGACGGCTTTGAAACGGATTTAAAGAGGTCATCTGGTTTAGGTAAAGGGCATCCACTCGCGGCTCGTTTGGTCCCTTGGTGAGATCCATCTTTACTGTGTTCAGTCGGATCCTTTCCCCCTTTCTTTTTGGATGAAGCCGGGCCTTCCTCTTCAGAATCACTGCTGCTGCTGCTACTGCTGCCGCTCAAATCATCGTAACTCATAAAGTAATGGAGAGAGTCACGTTTCTTCTTTTCAGCCATACTGAAACGATGCGAAGCGTTAATAGTCTACCAACCTAGCGACCAACTTCAGCTTCGGTGAAATGCACGCACTGTACCAGCTACGCTGCACCAAAATTTTGTATCACTCCATTTTTACAGAGCTAGTCGTAAGACGAGGCTTTGTAACTACGTCACTGAGTAGTATACCCTACTTTTTGATCCCATAGGACGCCATCTTTTGAGGTTAAAAAGGGTTTGGTCCGTTGAAATTGGTTTAGTTTTCCCGCTTTTGGAAGCTAAAAGCTGGGTTGTAATTTATCACTATAATTTTTCAAAGCTTTGCATACTTTACAAAATTTAAAAGCGGGTAGATAAAAACAAAAAAGAACATCAAAACAACCAGTTCCTCTGAACCTCACCTCTGCACATGCGCACAGAGCCAATTGTGAAGTAAATCCTGCTTCAACAACACAGCTGGGTTAAAGTCAACGGTATGGCTGGAAAAACACACAAGTTTTTCCCACTCCGGCCATGGCAGAAGGCGAAGCGTTTTTAGATTTATTGAAATATAGAATGAAAAAGATAGTCATTGATGTACATAATAAGTCCAGTAATTAAAAAATAAAAAATGCATAAGACACACAACACAGCACACAGCAATAAAAATAATTTGTGATAAATGAGTTCACTGTAAGCCAGAAGACGACAGAAATATGTGTTTGCTGGACTATGGAGGTATCACACATTTATCTGGAAAATCTTCTTGACATACTTAATCCAGAGAGCCATATTCAGCTTACATTTTAAATGGTTTCCAACTGCACAGCTGGGTATTTGGTGAAACAATTCAGTTTTGTCTCATGCTCAAGGGCACTGGGGCAGTGCCTAAAAAATAGCACCCTAAAGCTCACCAATTTCTTTATCACCCCAGATTCAGCACATTTATAAAATCATGATCCATTCACAAAATATCTGTGGTTTTATGTCCTTTTACACTACAATGCACCACACGATTGAAGTTTTCTGCAGTTTGCTGTATCCAAATGTTTTGGATGTGAAACTAAAAACTGTAAAGTATCGCTGTGTATTTTACGTGTGTTGTAAGTTTGGTCATCTTTCCTACATTTCAAACATGACTTTATAATTATCATTGTAACTCTGTAACTTGGATACAGGACACAAACGCATGTGCTTATCCAAACTCTTCCTAGTGGTGATTCTGATTCAATAAGCTGATGAGCTCAGTCAGTGGGTGAGTGTATGCCAGGGCACCAGCTAAGACCTCTCAGCTCTGACTTCTGAGCCCAGCGGGTGAGTGCATCTGGGGCCACCAGTTAAGGCTTTCTCAGCGGGTGGATGTGTCCTGGGACTTCAGCTAAGACCCCTTGTTTACGGGAAAGTGTATGGGTTGCAGTCTCTCCCTAAAATACACAAAAAAAAATAGACAAAGTAATATATGTGTCAATAGAGACCTAAAAGTACAGATCATCATTTATCATTTATCATGTATCATTTATCTCTGTTTTATGAATTTACAGTGTTTTTTCCCCCATAACTTTAATGTTATCCATTCTACGGTTCTGTTGAAGCTATTTTAATGGATCAGGGGATGAGTGCAAGTCTTACTGGTTAAACTTGTCTCTCTCTGGGTTGTGGAGGTATCTCTGCGTACGTGACTTGAAAGCAGAATGATGGCTGTGTAATGTTGTTCGTTGATCTTTCTTGGCAATGTTGTATGTTCCTGGACCCAGAATGCGCTGCAAACACAATCCACACACAAAATAAGAGACATATTCTTCCGGGTGAGAGAACACCATCATAAAGATGAGTGTAAGAGGCCATGCTTACGTTGTTGTGGTTGCCGCTCTGCAGTCTCTCTGCCCTCTCACTGTTACGAGGGGCGGAAGACTGGAAAGGAGGTGGATCCCGATTTACTGCTCCAGACAAGGGGCGTACGGTGTACCAGCCAGGCCCAGGAAACGACTATCAGTGCACATGATTTGAGAAGAGGGGGAAAATGCATTGTTTCACCAGAGAATCCAGAAGAGGGTGCCACAGTGCTGATATGTACCTTTTGTGTTTAGTGCCTCACGGCGTCGGCCATATTGGTGCTTCCCAGTCAATAGTAAGCTTTTCAATCGGGTGGATCCAGGGCACAACTGTTTAAGATCTGTAGCAAGTCTACTCTCTCTAATATCAGTTACAATTTAATGCTGATTAAATTTATAAGACTTACAATTTAAGTCTTATAAACCCCAAGCAGTCTGATTAAATATATACTAGGTAGGCTGGAACAAATGGAAGACTACATTTTCTGATAATTAATATTATCTGGACCAATCTGGAATAACTAACATAATCTAATAAAGCTTCCACATAATGTGAACAATTCTAGCCTCTATTGGACAATTTCAGCTGTCACTGTTATGAAAGACACCCTCTATATAAGTTACAACTGAATAAATGTTGCACAAAGCTGAATGTTTAGTGTGTATTGAAAACCAAAAGGCAGTTTGTCTGTGCAGAGAGGTTGTAAACATCTACAATGTGTTAGTGAATAGTGTGCAGTTATCCCATGAGTATACAATATTATTTTTCACTGTAGCATTCAGTGCCAAGCACTTACGTGAAAAGCCAGAGTCCAGACTCCACTATTAGGCAAGCTTTTAGAGCTCTTGGAGCAAGTACAAGTAAATCATTCCACACAGTGAATGGACATCAGGATTATATTGCTATCATTAATTCATTATGCCCCTGATACCATGTCAATGTCAGCCTAGTCAGTAACAGCACACAATTCCTTTGTCCCTTTGATTCTGCTTGGATGTATGCTCACAAGTGAAAGTATCACATCACAGTAAGCAACTACACATATGAAATCTTTAATATGTAAATAATAAATAATGTGAATCAGCTTCAAAGCTTACACATGCCACATAGCTGAGGGCACAAGTAGTACAGGTCTGACTGCAGTGAGAAGCTATAGCTACCTGAGCCAAGAGCACTAGCAGGGGTAATTATTACAGTTGTTAACAGGAGGAATTATATCAGTGTTAATTAAAGGAATACTGACCACTAGGAGAGGGGAGTGTTCATGAGAGGCACTGACCAGTAGGGGAGCGGTGTGTTTGAGAGACAGGCACAGACCACTAGGGGATGGGGTTTTAGTGATAGAATTACTGACCACTAGGGGAGGTGGGTGCCAGTAAGAAATGTACTGACCACTAGGGGAGTGGGGTGTTAGTGAGAGGAGTAGAGCCTGCTCTGGGATGGGGTTGTTATTGGGAGCAGTCCAGACCAGTAGGGCGGGCGTTGTTAGTGAGAGCAGTACTAACCGCTGGGCGAGGGCATTGGGCCAGGGTACTGTGATAAATCCTCTCCGTAGGACACTCAGGGTTCCGACACATCCTGCTGAACAGCCCATGTTTCCTCTTTTCTGGTCTGTTCAGCTCTTCCACAAACGAACTTACACCTCTGATTTCCTCACCTGAGTCTACATTTGATGCTTTCTGTGACAGCAGAAAACAAAAGACAGACAACAGAATAAGATGATACGAAAGTAATGGTGTGATAAAATTTCTGACAGATCGCAAGCTGTCAGTCAGAGTTCAGTCAGTCAGATGGAAATACATATCTATAATATTCCCACAATCCAAAATTGTGCTTCGTGGTTATCTGATTAGTGATTACCGGGTCAGGTAAGTGTCCACTTGGGATGGATTTGTGGTCACAGCGCCGATTCAGGAGTACGTCAATAGAGGTCTTCAAGTTATAGGTACCAGGACCTACACCACAGTCCTGCGCACATACCCACAAACACACGCACACACACACACACACACACAGACACATGTGACTGTAGAATAGGAAGACAAGCTTCTAGGTGAGAGCTAACAGAAAAGAAAGAGTAGACAGCAGTGCCATGACACAGTAGCCTGCTGTGAACTAGCCATCTATGAGCCAGCTTTCAGAACAGTCATTTCAGAATCGCTGTATTCACAGCTGTGAAACTACAGGTAGTGAACAAATAATCAAAACATGCTAGTGTCCTAACAGTGAAGGGCTCTGGTGGTTCTGTATTGGTGTGGGGGCACATTTTCAAGGCATGGTCTGGGTGCACTGATGGCCTCAGAAGGCAGACTCAATGTGAATTTTTCATGAATACTGAGTATTGAGCCATTGATACTCCATGTTACATTTCTTTCCTTTCGTGTGGGATGTCTAAAGTTGACAATTCCTCTGTCCACAGAGCACAAACTTTCACACATTAAGGGGTATGAAAGTATGCATAAAGAGGCCTAAGTCACCAGACCTGAACCCAATAAAAGCATTTAGAAGATATTCTGACAAGACCCCAGAGATAGCATTTTCTACTGCCATCAACTAAACATGTGTTAACAAAAGTTGATTGCCATGGAACATAAAGGCTTTACAAGCTCCAAGTGATGGCCCAACACTATTACAGTAAGTTTACATTGGTGTTTCCATATTTCGTCACTACCTGTCTACATACTGTATAACATGATGTATGGTATATATAAATTAAAGATTTGTTTGTATGTGGCACACTGTAATAATTTCAGTTTCCTCACCCTTTTGGGCTCTAGTAATCGCTCCACTGTGGGGCCAAAGTCCATCGTGGGACAAGTCCCTGTCAACTGCATCCTCTTCTCATCCAGCACAGCCGAGGGGATGCCACCCTTCCCATAACTCCCTGGGCCTGGAGTCTCATTCTGCAACATGCCTATGCTTACACTGGCCTTCTTACATCATGGCAAAAGGGCCACAGTTTATTCACATGCAACTATTAGTATTATTATTATTATGTTTTTTTTAATCAACTGCTTTTTTTGCTAAATTAATTGGTGCACAGTCAATTTCTCTGGCAGTAATACAATTTAACCACATAAAATACTCAATACTTAAGACTTGAGACCTTGCGTTCATTGCACCCTGAAGCAGGACTGGAGGTGACAGTATGAAACAATGTTGTTTCAGCTGAGGTATGACTTTGGTTTGGGATAAGGTTGTGATGGATGAGGAATGACCTTTAGATGTTTGGCGCAATGCTTACCTGTGCATAGAGGCTTTTGAATCTCTCCTCCCTGCTCTCACACACGCCTCTGACACTTCGTGGCCTCTTCTGCAGCAGCTCCATGAAATCAGCAATCCTGTAGCTTCCAGGCCCTACTTTTGATTTCTAAAGCAGAGATGGGATTCAGGTAACACTACTCATGCGCTCTGGTTCAGGTAATGAACATTTTTGCAGTACTTAGAATCATAATACAAATAATAAATGTATATAGCTAGCATATGAAGCCATAAAGTAAACAATTACAACCCTAAAGTAATTACATAAAAAAGGTATTGGGGTGAGAATTGAAGGGAGGTAAAAAAATGTAGACTAGAGTTGGGTCTTCAGTCTGCATCACAAAATAACCAGCGATTTCAGTGTCCTGACCTCTGTGAGAAGTTCATTCCACTACTGGCAAGTACAGACAAGCACCATGACAAGCAACCATGCAGGGAGGAGACAGCCAGTCTCCCCACGGATGCAGAAAAGAGAGGTCTGGCTGGTATGTAAGGTTTGAAGATACAAGAGGTTGAAGGTATAGATTAGCTCTTACATTCACTGTCCTGCAAAGGCTAGTTACACAGTTTGATACGAGCTGTAACAAGCAGCTAGTAAAGGTAAATGAGGAGGGGTGTGATGTCAGCTCACTTGGGAAGGCTGAGACATGCGGCTGCATTTTGGATAGGCCGCAGCAGCATGGTGCCACACACAGGGAGACCAGCAAGGCGGGAAATGCAATTGTCCAGACGTGAGAGCATCAGAGCCTGGACTAGGAGCTGTGTAGAGCATGAAGGGATGGATTGTTCGGATATTGTAAAACAGGCATCTGCAGGTCTGGCTCACTACCACTACATGGATGGAAAATGAGAGTTGGTCATTTAATTTGAACCCCGAGACTTTTTGCAGTAGAAGTGGTCAGAGCGAGCCCTCCTGTAGCATCCAGATTAAACAAGAGGACTCAATCAGGGGGGCTTGGAAAGAATGTACGGCACCTTAGCCTAAACTAGGTTCAGCTACAGGCCACAGTCTGCTATGCAGCCTGACATGTCCTTCAGGCAAGCTGAAAGAAGCCAGCTGTTGCGTCTGCACCACAGTGTTGCTGTTGTGTCTCTCTTACCAGGAAGCGCTTGTGCTCCCAGGCCTCCTCATACAGCACGTGGGGCACGTTTGCCAGCCAGGCCACCTCCTGCGCTCTCCTCCAGCCCGGACCCTTTGCCCGCTTCTGCAGGACTCGGGCACTGAAGTCACCCGTGTCCACGTTGTACCTGCCTGGGCCCAGATTCCTCTCCTGTCACACACACCATTACATTACATGACATCACATTACATTACATTACATTTATTAAGCAGACGCTTTTATCCAAAGCGATGTACAAAAGTGCATGCCAAAGGACATTGGGACAACTAAAAAACACAGGTTCGATAAGGTACAATACTCATTTTGTACACTTATTCATAGCCAAGAACACATAAAATCCAGTTTACACAGTGAACATTATTCTGACCTAACCTATACTAAGTCAAACTAGGGGGCAAACTATTGAGATGACCAGACTGAGATCCAATAAAGAACTGAAAATATAACAATAAATCGTGTTAATATCACAAGAATTATTTTTAATTTCCTGTACATTTCCCATGATTGACCCGAGGAGTGTATGTATGTATATGTATGTACACATGTATGTATGATTCTATGTATAATGCATGGAGGATCAAAAAAGGACTGGGCTTTGTTTGCTAGACATTCTATTGGTTGCATTATGTATTTATTTCATTGTGAACTGTTCCATCACTACCCATTTCTGTTAGCACACAAATCACGTACAGCAAGTGGCCATAATAATGTGGAAATAATAGTAATGATATAAAACAAGTCGTACAAGCATAAATATTAATCTTCCTTGCAGCATCATATACAAAACTGAAATGAGTGATGTCAGTTGAAAAGTTAATTATAAATCACAAAATGTAATTTTCATGATCTATACCAGCTCAGTTGTCCTCGTCTTGCAGTAAGGAAACTCTGTGTACGTCCCTGTTTTCTTTAAGGCAGGGTAGATGCCAGATACATCAAACCTGTTCAACAGAAAACGTCACAGATGCCCCACTACACCAGTGAAGGCTGCCTATATAGTAAGAATTGATGAAAGTCGACGGAAAACGCAAAATGAATTTTCAATGAAAGTTTGTAACATAAAGCTATATCATTTTTATATATGAGCAAACTGACTCTGACATCGTTCTGATAACTACTATACTACGTCTATTCCTACTTCCGTTGCAACAGGCCGAAATAGTAATGACATTAACAATTTACGATAGTTACCTCATCAGCTGTGTCCCAAACGGGGCTCCTCTGAATTTTTTTTCAGCCATCTTTGTTGTGGTATTTCTCTCTCATTTGAGTGTGGACTTGCTTTTCCTTCACACGATAGTAGAAGTGGCTACTGACATTTATCTACTTCATTAATGTTTCAATGACATGTCTCCTGGCAACATCTGAGCAGTGGAAATCCAGCCCTCTCAATTCATTACCTCTCACAGTTAGGTCCCATATGTAGGGAGTTTGTGTATTTGTCTTTGTCACATACTCATCCAGCTGGTGTTCTTTGTTTTAATCCAAACTGTGTAGGAACATGGAGGACACAAACTAACATACATCAAGACTATGATAAAACGCAAAGGGATTAAAAAAATGTTCATTTCTGCACTGGTATTACAGTTTGAATTAAATTCAGATTCCTGGATTTTATTGTTCTCATAAGAGTGAGGAGTTTCCTTTCGATTTCCCCTAACTTCTGATTGCTTTCCCTCTTGTATCATGTGAACCGCTTGTGAAAAGGGACACAGAAAGACAATTTATTATTGATGTATTTTGTGCTTTTAACATGCTTTTATCTTCTAGCCCACCTCCCCTTCCCTTAAGTGGCTTTTGTTGCTTGCCAGGCCGCCATTGTAAATAATAATTTGTTCTTAATGACTTGCCTGGTGAAATAAGGGTGACATAAATAAAAATAAACTTGCGTGTTGGTTTTTCAACTTTTTTGTGAAGCATTTTTTTGAGACATTTTGGACGTCTCAGCTAGTTTCTTAAATAATACGATCCCCCACTAGGGGGAGTCATACCACAAGTGACGTACTCAGTGCTCTCTGGTATGCATTCATTTTCATGAGCCACGCTGCATATCCATTTATAAAATGAAGGGTAAACGGAATGAGGAAGGGAAAATGGAAAGGGAAACGGTACAGTTTTAATGTTATCTTTTAGCACTGATCTCTGTATATTCATAATGTACACACGAGAACTGTATGTAATGCATCGTTAAAATCTATGTGGGGCGACATAGCTCAGGAGGTAAGAGCGGTTGTCTGGCAGTCGGAGGGTTGCTGGTTCGATCCCCTGCCCTGGTGTGTCGAAGTATCCCTGAGCAAGACACCTAACCCCTAATTGCTCCCAACGAGCTGAGTGGTACCTTGCATGGCAGCTTTTCACCGTTGGTGTGTGAGTGTGTGTGTGAATGGGTGAATGAGCGGTATCAATTGTAAAGTGCTTTGGATAAAAGCGCTATATAAATGCAGTCCATTTTGTCGTTTAAATCATAGTTGAATCACATAAGCAGCTGTGACATTAGATTAACTTTATTTGACAAAATGAAAGCAATACTCCAATAAGTTAATAAAGCACACAGACATGTTTAATTGACTGCTAAAATGTACACATAACAAAGACAAACAAAAAAGCAACCTGAGGAATACAGCACTTAAACACAATTTAAAATATCAAAGAAGTAAGTAATACATGGAGCAGTGCTACATACATAATTTAATGTACACATTTTTAAAAGAATCATTTGATAATCAATCATTTTAACAAACTGACCCTTCCAATAAAAATAGAACCGTATCAAAGTGGTAAAATATTTTAAAATTTTAGGGTATCTAGTACCAAACTGTTCATTAACAGGACGGTAGGGCTACCCCAAGCTCATCATGTGGCAAGCCCGACTAATGGCCGACTGCACCGGACTCAGCTGAATGAGCTCAACACCAGACACACAGCAACCGTGGTGTCATCACACTCACTGCCAAATGCCTCCTATAAAATCTACCGCTTGTGTCACACATTAAACTTTTTCAGCGCTGGTCATCTTGTTCCTGCGCCAGACTATATGATATCACTGTCATAAATTACACCAGAAATGTGTGTAATAGGAAAGAAGGAAGATAGTGTTTATGGGATAACACGCTGGTTCTCCAAAAGAATTCTTTCCATGTTTCGTCACAATTTTAGCCTCACTGAAAGATCTATTCAATAGATGTTACAGTGGATAGAAAAGTTCATGTTTTTTCTATCATTGCGGTCGCATTGTTTAATAAAATGCATTTTCAGTACAAGTAGTTGTGTTCTTATTGCACACTTTCTATTCAATGGCTTTACATATTTGGACACAACTAACTTTCATCTAGTCCTCACCATGTCCCAACAGTAGATGAAACGTACCTCATCACAAGGGACACAAAAAAGATTTGACTTTTTCATTAATTATTCCGCCAAACATAAAGAGTGAGTGCACCCCATGATTTTAATGTTGCTGTACACCTCCGTCAATCAGCTCAATCAGAAGCTGATCCCAGTGCGAGGCTGTGGTTATTCCGTCACGCAGAGGCACAGCTTGGTTATGGCATATGAACAGAAAACATTCACATCAGGCTCACAGGCAATGGGGGAAGATGACGAGGAGTCACGGAAGAACGAAAAGAAATCAACAATCGGCCGCATGAAATTACTAGCACCAAAATCACGGCTTGGCATCGATCGACAGCCAAAATAAGAAGGGATGCACGATGACTGTTGATTGTTCAAGAAAACTGGAATTTTTCAAGGGCATCCCATCATCCTTACACTCAGAAATTCATACACGTATGCACAAATGTGCACTAAACCACACTATCAATAACAATGATTATAATTGTTGTTTTTTTTAATTTTTTTTTTTACGAATCTCATCAAAGAATATTTCAAATTCTTAAGTCCAGAGTATTACAAATGGTCTACAAAACGTGTCATTTATCTTTACTAGTAAATGAAAGGCTTGCATTCTAATCTGTTTTAAGTTTCAGGATATCAGTGGTCTAAGCATACTAAAACATCTATCACATGGGGACTCAAAAGTAATGAACTGTCTTTAACCAACCATTCTACTCCGTGCATTGTAATGGGGGTACTTCATGGACTGTAAACATCAATCAGTATCACAGGCACTGACACACAGGGTTCAATGTTCAATAAGTGATTCGATAGAGGCAGTTAAATAATTAAATTTAAGTTAATTCAATTATGATAAGTGCTTCAGGGACAAGTTTATTAACTTCTATTTTGCCACCCAGCCCTCGAGACCATTTCCAAATCCTCAGATTTCTGCTTTCTTGTTAATGAGCACACTGCAGCAGGTCAGTGCCCCATCCACTTTTACTTTCTCTGAGTTGGACACTGGGATCAGCATGTGGTCCTTTAGTTTCTCAAAGACCTGGAAAAACAGGGAGAAGAATCCGCAAGTTAATACCCCCTTCAGAACATGACGACAGTGTTTATGCAACAATTCGCAACTTTCTGCTCGCTGGGTGGGGC